>NC_083652.1:10605218-10938789 GCF_963576545.1 Limanda limanda
ATTTCGGGGAAACTTATCCAAGTGCCGGAATAGTCACTGTTAAACCATAAGGAAAGTAAACCCTGCACTTTTTTTTTGTCTAGGAAATTAGTTCAAGTCCATAAAATACACTGCACATAATTTTTCGTGATCTCCTGTATAATTCCCAGCTTCCTCCTCTGCCCTTATCTTCCTCTTCGCCACTGTTGTGCTTGAATGTGTATAATTTCACATCCCCAGATTCACACGGCATGTCACCGACTCGGAGTGAAATATACTTATGTTCAAAGGAGTCCTAATGTGGAGTGATGGGGAGGGGGCCTACAGTAGCCTCACAGCCGTTGACACACAGCTGTCTTTGCTGTAAATCTTGCAAATCCACACAAAAAAAGAAAAAAAAATCTCCCTCATGAGACTTCTTTGAGTGTTAAATTGCTCCGGCTCTGAAAGTAAGTGTGGTGAGAATCGTCATGTGCGCGTGACTACTGAGCAAATTATTTGAGTTCAATTGAGAAAGGAAGTAAAGCTGTTACTGCACTTCTAATAACTGTAAAACATGACTTCTAACATATAGTTACCAGACAAGGTTAATCCTGCAGGTTAATAAATACAATGCATTCCTCCCCGTAATAGCATGCAAGGCCTTGTCGGAGTCCTTTTTATCTACAAGCCCTGTCTGTGAGTTTATTATATAATTATATTATTGCATTTTGTCATTTACAGAGTTCGCTCTTGGGGTGAGGCACAAATTAAAGCAGTGAGTGTGTTAGCTTTATATAAGCAAAACGTCGGCGACGCGAACCATAAGAAAAGTTCATATTTTTTTTCCCTGTGTAATGAATGTTACATTATTTATGTTATGAATTATGGATGAACTCGTGCAGACCTGCCCTCAGTAGCACGGCTCGTAATCAATCCCTGTCTGATGGATCTCTCCAACAAACAGTTATTAGTGGTTCCTCTGTCTCAAGTCGACTTGGGTAAACCTCACTAACTGGCAATATGATCTGTTATCATCTGCATTCAAGGTACAAATGAGAATTTCGCTGAAGGAAAATTCATCGTCGGTAATTTTGCTGGAGGAAGAAAAAACACGTTGAGACATTTTGGCTGTAATGATTTAAAGATTGCGGCGACAAAGATTAAGCACTTCAGCGGTTTCCTGTCATTGACAGGCTTACTGAGGCCGCCTGCTAATGCTCTTCACAGAGTACTAAAGAGAATGCATATTAAATGACAGCATCCTTTGAATTAATACACTTTGTAACTTCGCAGGCAGCGGCATAAGCACAGAAGTGAGATAGGGAGGAAACATTATTCATGGTGTTTTTCATCCTAACTCTACTTTATTAGCTTATTTGATTCCCCATTCTCCTCATAGTTGATTCAATACATTCCCTATTTGCATAAAACTGTCCGGTAAGATTATCTTCACTTATTCGATCTATCCTAAGAGTCACCTTGTTCAGGATCTTATAGGAATAATGAGATTTTAAATTGGAAGACACTCACACAGAGAATGAGGCATTTACAGTTAATTCATCTCATTGAGTTACATTGCTTAGAGGTATTGGAGGGTTTAGATTTTCATTCAAGCATCATATTTAACAGTGTCTGCTTCCCCCACTTTACTGGCATTGAAATTTAAATGGCCTGAGCCTGACAGATCCAATATTGCGGCCCACTGTTGCTATTTTTCCGGGGAGGAAATATATTGTCAAAATCGCTACATTCAGAGAACGAGACGGGGGAAAAGAAAGAGTGATCACAAGGAGCGTCTCACCTTTGTGTTTTTTCTTTTTTATATAAATATTTCAATAGGACCAAACGTCATTTGTTATTTCACCTAGATGTTGCAGGAATGAATTTGGATCCCACTGAGAACGAGTTTAAAATAAGCAGTCAGTGTTTTATCTAAAGCAAAAATGCAAATGTGCACGGGAGCATAAAAATGTCTGTCGCGCGTGCACACGCATTCACCGTGATTTTACAGAAAAAGAGACAGAGAGTAAGAGAGCGAGAGGGGGAGGGGGTTAATTGGCTTTTTATGACTCCAATTAAATAACATTATGCATATACTGGCTTAACGGCTTATATGTGGCCTCCATTAACAATGTCCTCTTGATTGGTTCTTGGGCTTAAGGTCTCCTCTAGCTCAGGCAGTGCTTGTCACACTGTTTAAACCGGTAAGTGGAGAAAAAGCTTATGTGACAGTAAGATATTTTACCAGTCGCGAACCCTTTAAAAGAAAAACTACAAATCTCAAAAAAGATCAATGCCTACCCCCCCCTCTTCTTCCAATACGGACACGACCTGCACGGAGAGCCCTTGAAACGTTTTTGTGTCCGAGAAGACAATTGAATAAAATAAATCTCGTCATTAAGGCCTCGATGCGATTTCTTGAAAGCAAAAGGGAGAGAAAAGAAAACAAGCATGTGCCTGTCCTGAAGCGGAGCTCCTGAGGTGTTAACTAATCTCTGGTGGCCAGTCTATGCACTGCCTCCTCTAATTGCTCCCTGTATTTCAGTCTGGTGTGAGAGCAGCCATTGTAGCGAGCGCCCAGTCAGCCCCCAGAGGTCTCACACCTTCATTATCACTCTTTATTGCAGAACCTTATACGGGCACTCGGCACCAAACAGCCTGCCCGTTAAAAATAGAGCCTTCTCCTCTCCTCTCCTTTTGGTGGTTTCAGTTTTAATTACTAACACAGAGCCAAAGCCAGAGTCCTCAGCAGGCATGGCGTTTCTTTCTCTTTTTTTTTTTTTTTTTGTTCACTAATTAAAGCGAGGACGGAGTTTATTGAAGGGACCCTGACTCTGCTCTCTCATCTATTATTAAGAGGGCAGGACAAATCATTTTCAAATTTATATGCTGAAACCTGTCCAGGGACAGGCGCGGGGCGGTAAAGGTTGGGAGGGGGGGGAAGGTGGGGTGAAATGGCGGAAGGGAGGTGGTTGAGACTCTGTCGACGTGGAGTGGGACTGAGGAAATAAGAATAAGGACAAAAAACAAACAATTTTATAAATCATCTCAGAAGAAGGGAGTGCAGTAGATTCTCCATCAAAGTCCCTGAGTTGCAGCCCACCTTTAATTCGAATCATTAAGGGATGAGAGTCTGCTCGACCTGCACCAGTTGTATTAGCAAACATAATGGCATTGATTGGAGGACACCCACTGTGTGCTCTGTGTAAACAGTGGGCATAAATACCAAAACAGCAGGGCGGTAATGTGAGAGCACAACGTCCGGCCAGATTGATGTTCTTAGTGATTCACTAACCCCCTCTGTCTAACATCCTTAATTGTCTAAACAGGCGCGACTCTGGCAGCTGCACAGGTACCTCGGTGAAAGAACCCAAAAAGAGGGAAGAGGAAGAAGACATCTGGTACAAAGAAAACAGAGCGTGAGAGACAGTTGGAACGAGTCCTTACATACTTACTCCTGTGTCGTACAAATACTCTTAAGTCTAATGTTTGTACAGATTTTGTGCAAAAATGTGTCAAAGTCAAATTTGAAAATGTTCGGATGAATTTAAGGATTTTCTGCTTAAGAGGAGTTCTGCATGAAAATCTTAAAAGCCTTTGATTTTAGTTAAGCAAATCCAGGTTTTTATAATTGGATATTGTCAACTTGTTAATGGTTGAAAGGCCGCTGGGGTTTTACAGGCCGGAAAGGAGCATGCATCCTTGTTCAACCAACATTTATTTACTTTATTTTGAAAAATCCATTACTTTGAAAGTCCAAACAATTTTTTTTTGTCTGTGTCACATGAACTCCGAGGCATTAACAGAAATACTTCAACTTACAATAAAGTAAACAATGCAACCATAACCCTTTCTAACAGTTACATACGGATGAACGCTTTGTCAAATCACTGCTGTACATTAAATTGGCCTCTAACTGCTCAGTGTGTGCGTGCGTGCGTGTGTGTGTGTGTGTGTGTGTGTGTGTGTGTGTGTGTGTGTGTGTGTGTGTGTTTATGTGTGTGTGTGTGTGTGTGAGGTATCAGAGCTGGAAAACACAAGTGGGAGCAAATCCACACGGAGAAATTAACAACATACAATTAGAGAGAGAAAATCTTCATATCTGGTTTCTAACCTTTATGAGGGGAGGTAGAGTGAATTGAAAAGGGAGAAATAATGAATTTAGCCGAGTGAGGAGCCAGAAGAATCCTCCCCTTAGCCTAACAAGCAGCTCGCATCCTCAGGGCAATTAGTCACTGTCATATGGGGGCAAATGTAGAACCCTTTGCATGCTTGTTAAGTAGAAACTTACACAGAGGTCACTGACATGTAAGAGAAATGCAGTGTAACCACTGAGCTATAGAAGAATTTCCAGAGAGGAAGAGACCAGACAAAACTCGAATTACAACAAATCTGTGGGACTTTAAATGCAATCAAACTCTGTCTTATTAAACAGTATGGGAAGTGGCTAATTAATGGATGTGCAGCGAAACACCATGATCTTCTTTTTGGTGCTTTGACCATTATTGATATTTTTTATTCAAATCCTACACCTTTCGTCTTGTAATGATAAATATTCCAACAAATTATAGTTGGTTTTATCTTTACAAGTGTGACAACATTACATTTAGCTTTGATCACTTCACAAAATCATATCTATCGGACAGTGATGATTCCTTGTTGTGTTTCTTTCTACTCTCTTCTTCTCAACATTTTATGAGCTGCACGCACCTGACATATTTCTATGTCGACAATTTGCCCCATTACTTCACCCGGTTAACACCCCCCCTTCCAAAAAAAAAGGAGAAGAATAAAGTGAATTTCACAGCAGCTCAATGTGTGATTGTTTAATTCCACCATTTTCTATGCATTATAAATGTACATTTTTTTCATGGGTGGATTTTTCCAATACATACAGGGGAGGGATATATAGGTCAGAGACCCCGGTGCCTTATCAGTAATTCGCCTTTGCCTGGTTATTAAGGACAGCTTAGGTGGAGAGGGCTGGAGTACCAGGAGGGGTTAAGGTGAATTGATTGCCTGTGGACATGTTAAACATGACCCTGTCAGGCCTCTCCTCCACTCCTAAAATGCGCCAACCTGTGCACCTCACTCCAAGTAATCAGCTGTAGAAGCTTTAATAAAATTCAGAAAGCCCCGAGAACCTCCCCCCGGGGACGGTACCAAGTTGGAAATAATCAAAACCCGCGGCAAGAGACATTTGCACTGTGTTACCGTAGGAAGCGTAACAAAATGCTCTGGTGCTCTGAACCCCCTTAAAAAAACGTTTTCAGGTGAAAAAAAAAAAAAAAAAAAGAGTTTTGGTTTACGAGTGCAGTGAAAGCACATAGGTTGTTGTTGTTCACTGTTAAACAGATTGGGAAGTAATCACCAAAGTGTCTGCTCCTCTGCCGACTGGGTTCAGATGCAGCAGCTTGCAGCAGAGGGGCAGTGGCAGGGTAATTACGGGGTAACTTGGGCTCAATCTGTCCGTGGACGCCCTCCCTCTTGGAAGGGGGTGTTTCCCTTGATTAGCCCGACTCAGGGTGAAGCCCCCTCTGCAAACGGCAGATTGAAGTTCATCACAGGGGTCTCAGCTGCCAGTATGTTGCAATGAATTGCCCGCTGTAAGAAGGTGTTGACGGGAGCAGCTGGACATCAGCGAGTGATGAAAGGAAAAGGGAAATTCATGGAGAAGCCAGACAGAACGGTCCACTGGGGGTAGGGAGACAGAGAATTGGTCATCTGCTGGCGGAGCGCCGAACTGCAGCCATTGTGGTGTGGCCTCAGGGTGTATGTCTGTGTGTGTGTCTGTGTGTGTGTGTGTGTGTGTGTACAAGCCACATTTGTTTATACGTGGCCTTCATTGTGGAGGAGGCAGGCGTGCGAGGGTTAAGAAGTGCATGAAGTTCATTCACCTTAATGGATTGGACCACTGCGGCCTCCGGCAATTACTCAAGCGATAACCTCTCTGAAATAGACATTTGATACGCCTGCAGCATGTTGATAAAACGACAATAAAGATGAGACCAAATCATTACTTCTTCTTTTTTCCTCAGTGTGTCTTCTCTCAGCAGGATTCCACGTTAAAATGTGTCACTGTCTAAAACACACACATCACATTAGACCCCGATATAAATGATAGTGACAGTGGACGTTCCAGTCAGGTTGGCAGTGAGTGTTGGACATTACACAGGGAGGTGTCTATTGTCTCACAGGTGCAGCTCCTTAGCTCAACAACAAATGTTCGAGAAAATGAGAAATGTGTGTGTGTGTGCGTTCGTGTGTGTTTTGATGAATAGAGATGGTGCCCTAAGGTGAGGACAGACTATATTGGTGTGATTCTACCATTCACTATATTAATGAACTGCCTAAAGGTGCAAATTAGGTTTTAATGGGTGTTACTTTACCGGCTCGGTCCTACCTCACACAAAGCCCCCTTCACTCGGCGCTCCTCCCGCACCTTTTATTCTAAAGCAGCTACAATTTGGAGTGGATTCAGGGAACGCCTGAACATGAAACACAAACATTAGCAGCTCAACTCCTCCAGAGGAGAAAGAAAGATGCTCGTTCCTTTCGTTACGACACGGCGTCCTGACACTCTTCCCTCCACACTTGAAATGCCTCAACTCATTTTGCCAATTTCTGTCTTCCACCAGCTTACCGTGAACAAAGCCAAAACATTTTTTTTGCATGCCTGCGCATTTGAAAGCTCCTCGCGCTGTATAATTCGCCGCTCTTTATTTTGCAGCAGGAGAATTTGGAGCTAGGAAGAGGGGAGGATGTGGATTTCTGCGTTTCAAAGGAGTAAACAGAGAAACAAATGTCTTTTTAGTGGGTTGGTTTAAGAGAGGGCCTCCCTCCCCCCCCGGCCTGACATGGTGGAATAGGTGACACCAGCCACTACTTAATTAGCTGCCATCATCTCCGAGGCCCCGGAGAAAGAGGGACAGGCTAATGATTAATGATAAAAAAAAAAAATAAAAAAAAAAATAAAAAAATGCCTGAGAAAAAACAGAAAAAAAGGTTGACAAAAGACAACATGTCATTCTGTGTCCTCTGCAGACGTGAACCGCTGCTGTGATTTACCCTCCTTGAAGCCGGGGAAGATTATTCATGCTCACAGACCTGATTAAGCTCAGATTTGTTTCTGCTATTGCAAACACGCCTGGAATATTCGGACCCTGTTTGTGTTAGCAAATGACACCATTCGCCCCCCCCCACACACACACACAACCCGGTGACTGATACGCTGTTTTTGACACACATATAACAGCTGACTGTGCAGAGTCTTCAGGGAAATCTGGGGAGTCATGTTTCTGTCTGTGTGTAATGGTCAGGCTGTATTGCATTTTTCATGCTTTAACTCCTCCGCTGAATCTCTGAGCGTTCTGCTAAAATCAATTGCTGTATTGATCTATAACTAATTAGGGGAAGATAAATGGCTCAACTAAACAAATACAGGCTCTATAATGAGCCAATATACTGCAAGACGTATAAATTGAGTTCTGCATAATATGAGGCTATTCTTCTATATTAGACCTGGCCTGGTGTTCAACTGGAATGTGACGGATGCTGCTCCACAGATATCTGAAGCCGGAACTACACTGTAAAACATAAAGTGTTTTTTATGTTAAAGGAGGTAATTTTTTTTGTGTGCGTTTGTTTGTTTCTTTGTTTGTTTGTTTGTTTGTTTGTTTGCAGAAAAACGCAAAAACGACTTGATGGATTATCAAGAAACCTGGTGGAGGAATACGTTTTTTATTATAACTCTCTTTAACATTGAAAGATAAGGCTTTTTCTTTTGTTTGTTTGTTTGTTTTAAAATGTTTCTTAATTTCTCAAAGATTAATTCATGGATCTTCATTTTTATATGAATATTTTATATAGATTTATATAAATGGATCTGCAATTTGGTGCAGATCTATTTACTTAAAACTGGATCTAGTGTTTAAATGGGGTTTCATAAGGGGACTATTGGACCTTGATGGAGCTATAGCCCCTCCCTGATTCCCCTTCTAGTTATTATTTTTTATTCTGTATCATGACAGCTTACAGTTAAAAATATGTCCAACCTCCACAACCCCCCCCCCCTCTTTTGTGTGCCTGTGGTAGAACCACCTCTCCGGCGTGACGCGTGTTGTGTGCACTCACCAGCGATCAAAGGCTAATTAGTTTCGGCTGACACGGGGTGCGGCCCTCGGGTCAAGGATCATGACTGATGTTATAGAGATGATGGCGGAGAGAGGGAGCGGCAGGGGAGAGTCGAGGGATCCCGAATCCTCATTAACCAGAAATTGTTGCTCTTGCATCAAATCCCAGATGCAACTCAACACATTTCCTATAAGATGAAGAAAGCTGAATGTCGGAGTAAACGTCTCACTCCTTTAATGTGTGTTTTTGTAAGAAAAGGCAGATAATCAAACACACTCGATCTATGCAGTATTTCCCTACAGGCAAAACTACAGGAAAAATATTGAGAGTGCAGTTTAAAGTGTAAATATATGACTCATAACCAGGGGCTCCCTCTACAGGCCGACTGCTAACCCCAGCAGCGGCGGCAGCAGGCAGCTGAGTCTCCTCCTGACAACATGCTCTCTCGCAATGCTTCATTTGTCATAGCAGATGTTCAAAACTATTTTCCCTGGAAGCCTAAAATCTGAAGAAGTAAATTAATATCCCCTCCCCTCCCATTTTAAGTCCCTCAGACTCAGTTCATAGCCTGCACTAAGTGCCCTTGTTGACTCAATTGGATTAGCACTAATATGTAAACACAGGAGGTAAGAGGAGTAATCCTCTAATGAGAGGAGAGAAGAAAAAAAAAAAGTGAAATAAATAAGTTGAAATGCCACGGCTCGCCTTTAACAGGAGGCATCTCTCAGGTAAGCTGGATCTGTGCAGATTGAGAGCAGGTATTAAAAAAGCGAGTTCCGAGGTAAACAGTTGTGACCATTCAGTGACAGCGTAATTACTCGTTTGTAACTTAGTTGGATAATAGGAATACGGCCTCGAGGGGATAAGACAAAGACTTGTTAATTATTAAAGCTTACATCAGCCAGGCACTAGAGAGTTGCAATTATTAATGTTGTTGTTCTTGTTTGTGCTTAAACACTACCTCCGCTGTTAATATGCTCATTAACCAAAATGAGTGATTTTATTACTCTTGATTTGGTTTGGGGTTTGTTAAACGTGTCGCGGGCTCAGCTGTCGTTGTTTACCGAGGGATAAACGCTCCTGGCAGATGGTGGACAGGTGACAAGTGAAACATCCCGTCGAATCCCTTTTTTTAATCGCCTTAATTACCCGAGTCTCAAATCGGGAAAATAAACTTTTTTCTCCACACCACGGCACAGTCAACTCCACTTGGCTATTAAAAGCAATGTAATTTGCATTTAATCACCCTGATGCACCGCACGGCTGTCTTCGCTCTCATCGCACTCACTCACCCAATTTAAACATAATATCTCCTTGTTGCTCAGAATCAAACAAGTTGGGTCTAATTAAGCAAACCTTCCCGCTCAAATTTTTCCCCGCGCCACCCGAAGTCCTCATTGAAGTCTCTCTTGCCGCAAAATGAAAAATCTCTCTATTAATAACTGTTGCATAAAATATCATGGCTGGAAATGTGAATGAGTTAACGGCAGCGCGATCGGTATTAAAAGCCGGATCTTATTCTTTAAACTTTCCCAGAGTAAAGAGGTCACGTTCAACAGCGGATTAAAGGAGGATTTATCTTGTGATGTACAGCTGCTTGGAATCACAGCAGCCTCCTAAATGTTTTGTTAGTAAAACTCATGTGGACGATATTGATTTCAGATGTGCACACACTGTTACTGCTGCTCTCAAAGACTCTAATTGTTGCTGTCTGCTGCTCGAGGAAAGAGGAAAAAAGGATGTAAACAGCCGATGTCACTTAAAGTGCAGCCGTACGACTGTCCAACAATGTACGACTTTGATTTGTTACAATTAAAGGAAATACAATAATACTCTATTTAAAGTTTGATATTTCTATTTATTTACCTTGCATCTGCTCATCATCTACTACATTGTGTGGAACCTACGCCAAACTGACACACGTCTAATTTATAAAAGTACAAGACGACGATGACGAATCTTGACATAGGCAAACAAATTAAACATAAAGCAAACAAGCAATTATATGAGCTCACTCTCCACCGTGAGGCCCAACCATATGCAGCTTTAAAAGGTGTTCCTCTTTCTAATGGGCCCCGTGGGGACTAAGGGGTTAATTGATGCAGATGTTGATCGCTTTTACACACAATGCAGGGAGCATCTCCCCAGTGGCTCCTATTAGAGGCAGTTTTAATGAAGTGCTAAACAGAAGGCTTTCCTACAGTGTGGCCCGTCCTCAGGAAGACCCGGCAAAGGAAAGCACTCTGCAGGAAAACAAGGTCCCCCATTGATTATCATGCCAAATAACTGAATCCTCCCCCGATCAATGCTTATTTCTCAACTTATGGACCCTAATAGAAGACAACGTGAGAGGAAGTCAATCAGGATGGCGTACCGCCGCTTAGGGCGCATAAATGAGTGAGAGGCTGTGGAGGAAAAAAACGCTGAAGATTTTAACCTCTTGATGGTAATCGTCCCAATAATTTAGCTGTTATTTCAGTGACAGGCTGCAGTTTAATAAATGGTCAATTCTGGGGCGTTATATTATTTTAGATTTTTTTTAAATGGTTCACTCTTTCAATATTTAACTCATGGGAAATATAATTTTTTTAGTATCCAAAGTCAGGACATTTTCACAGCAATGATCACACTGGGTAAAATAGAACACAAATAAAGAATGAACACATGCTGTTCCAAAATTCACACATGAATTTAGTTCCCCAAAAAAAGCACATTTTTCTTTCTAAAATTACACAGAGGATAAACTCACGCCGCATTAATGTGTACTAGTCAGTGGAGGTTGGTTAAAGTGACGGTAATGTAATGGGGCTTCTCACGCAGCGTTACCAGCCCATAGTCACTAAATTCTGCTCATTAAAATGACAAACCCAAACACACAGTTGCTCAGGCGTGATCTTCAGCTGTGTGTGGCATCTGGCCCTGACGCACCTCCGCCCCCCCAACTCCCAAGAGCATCGCCGAAAAACACACACACACACACATAAATGCGCACACACGTGCACACACACAGACGCAACCTTACCCCAATCAAATTTTAAAACAATCAGCATTCCCTTCATTTCCAATTTAGTCACCTGTCATAGCCTCCTATTAGTGTCCACTATGATCCAGTATAAGGGGTTTATAAACGAGGACGGCGTTTTCCCTCCCCTCCAGTCTGAAGGACTTTTCCACATTTTCCCCCCAGTCGGCTCCTCACTCCATCCGTCAGCCTCCTCCATTCTGATTATCAGGAGACACCAATTTCAAAGAGACATCTTAATAGTGATGTCAACGTATTAATTAGAAGTGTTAATGAGCTAAAATCAACCCAAATTAAATTAATGCAGCAATAGACAGAGAGCGAAATTAGCTTCAATTTCTGTAAATGATTCTGAAGTGTGCACAACATATCAGCCTGTCTGAACATTCCCATCCCCCAAAGCTAATCAAGAGCTACATTGCAATTAGCTGCTTAATTAAAGCAACACTCTGCTCGGAAAATCCGGCACAATTAAGTAATGGCTGTTATAGCATGAAGACAGACTGTATTTTTCTTCTGGAGGAGAGAGGGAAAAAAAAATAGAAAACAACATATTCTATCCCTAATGGCCTGCAGGGGATTGAGCCGGCCAAGACGTGCCAAGATGGAGAGGTTTCTATCTCACGCTTCAATGGGGATCTTTGCTCCAGCTGGAAGCCTTGTGAATCAATGACAGCAAGGCAGATCAAACCGCCGTGCCCGGGGTTGCCTAGACATCTGAATTGGCACCGAATGGGTTTGACTGTGTCCTAATCACCAGTTCTGTTTTAGCAGCTCAATGGCTTCCAGTTGGACGGAGCAACTCCAGACTATTGACACTTTGCACATATTTCAGCGGCGGACCTGTTACTGATCCCCGTGGCTGTGGACACTGTTGTCCTTCGAAGCCTGCTGGTGTGGCTGGAATCCGCCACGGTGACGAACCACCGCGGGCCAGAGGACGCTGACCGTATCTACATGGTAAAACTGGATTCATTTGCTGTTTGAAAACGAAACAACACACACCGGATGCCCAATTAGAATACTGCGGGCCAATTAGTGCTTGAAATTGAAATTTTCCTTCTAAAGGAATGATAAGATTTGCTTGTGGAGGATCTAATCTGAATGATGATATGAGGTCACTTGAATGGCTTGTAAGTGCAAATGTATATTTGTATATTAGGCAGCACAAAGGATGCAAGAATTCTTTTAAATTTGATGGGAACTGATCCTCCCAGTCCAAATCCAATAGTACCATATATCTAAATACAGTTAACATGACAGAAATCAACCTACTTTACTTGAATTTGGATCCAGAGTCTGCGCACTAGCAATTGGTAGGTATGCCCTGCCAATATTTCCGATCTAGACCAATCACAAGTGAGTCTCATCTGTCAATCATTATGTCTAAGCGCTTTTCATAGCATGAAATACCTAAGTAAAACCAAACTCCATGAAAAAACAACACTTGCACTTACAGTATATCAGTGGGACAAGAAAATTACTGGAACTTGAGAACTTTGACATGTGACCTTTTAATTTGACCCGTGTCCCATCTACTCACATGGAGGGGACAGGATTTAAGATGTGTACTTCAGTCAGCCACCAGGGGGTGATCGAGACACTGTGGCTTCACTTATAGTATAGTAGATATGTGCCATTATCTATTTAAAGATTGCAACTTTATAGTTTGTTGTCATGTATTTCTTCAGCTTATAACTCTTACTGCTCACAGTTTATTTTAATATTTAGAATCTGTGTGTATAGCTCCTCACTTTTCTCTATGAATTGCATTGTGGTGCAATGTGTCTATCAAACCCACATTTAAAAATATATTGTTTTGTTATGCATTCTAAATTCTTGTTATGTTTACTTTGTCACTTTGTCAGTGGTTTTGAACACACAAAACATGCTAACAATTCAAATGAATTGTAGGATTCAGACAGAGGGACTAGATTAAGTGGGACTAGCAAAAACAAATCTTTTTATTCCACTGAAGAGTAACAGCTTTTAGAGCTTTTTAAATAAGTGTAATGTCTGATCTCGCATCTGAGGAACCCCTCCCTGCCCTTCATTTATTATCTGGCTTTCAAAGTGTCTGAACGAGTGGTGAGCTGTGGTTAACAGCGTCCTCGGAGGTGGAGTCCAGGGACCGTGGTGTAAACGCCATCCTTCAGCAGGTGTAGGCCACAGCAGAGCATATGCCGTCAGGTAACCAGGCTGGTTTGCTCTGCAGAGACTCTGCTGTGATCGTTTTCCCTGGGCCTGCTTCTGCTGGGAACCAGTGTCACTCACAAACACCATCTGCCAGGAAACAGGTCTGCCTGCGAAGAGCATTTATCAGCGGGTCAAGTAGTGGTGCCACACACCTGCTGGATCAGACAAAAAGAGATGGCGCTTCCTAATTTCGTCTTTAGGAATGAGCCGTGTAAACATAAAACTGTAAAAGCACTGGGCCACAAAAGATGGCTCAGAGGCACCAGTGCTCCAGGAAACCTTTCCCTTTGCTGATGAGAGGGGGAGAAGACACCTGAAGTGTTCGACGCTAAATTAGCTTTTCAAAGACAATAATTAGACTTCTCCCCCTAAAGGTAAATTACCTGCTAACCAAGTGAACTGTGTTCTAATTATAGGATCTTGCCCCTGAGCCATTGCCAGGGATCCTTGTTCCAAGCAAGAAGATGTAAAACACATTTTCACAGCAAAAAAAAACACATGCTCTCGCAGTAAAGCGCACAGAATACAGAGAGGAAACATGCTCTGTGCTCCAGTGGCTCCGGGAAAACTGACGGATCACTCGCGCAACCTGTGGAGGATTTAAACAAGATAATTTCCTACAGCGACCAGATGGAAGCTATCGCTCCTTATGTGCGTTTTGACAGGAGAGGTTGACTGAGCAACACTGGATGGGTGACAACTAGGTACTTATCTGTGCTTTGCATATTTTGCCGTTGATGTGGTGACACTGCAAATTGATTTGTAAGACACACACAGTCGGTGAAAGGATATTGAATATTTACACTCACTATGTAATAAAAAACCTATCATGTCTGCCTTGTGGGGGGTGGGGAGGCTTCCGTTGGCCTTTATGGGTCTAGGTAATTTCTCATTGTTCTGCCGGGTCGAGCGTCGTGGCTCCCGCAAGGCGGCGGTGTGGCTGCCAATGTCACAAGACGAGGGGGCCCACACATTTGAATTCATCACCCGTGCCGATAGCCCGCCACTAATTAATATGTAAATTCAACATTGTTTGTTTGCTGCTGTGTCAAACTTTGATGTGAGGAGCAGCTTCCAGGTTAACCGAGATTTAGTGGAGATTGAGGGCTGGAGACCTGCCACGTATCAGCAGCCAGCCTGTAATCTAATATTTTATTTAAATACATCCACTAATACTGTACGTCTCCACAGCTTAGAACCTGGGAGACAGGCTAATGATATTTTATTAAGCCAGAGTAATTGAGGAGCCCATCAAAATATGTAATTAAACACTTAAGCATAATTATCCAACACAGTAGGAACCCAAATGAATTAATTAAAAAAAACGCCAATACATCAATTTATTTGAATTCCTTTGTCCCTTTTCTACTTGTAATAATTAACATTTTAATTGCCTTAATTTGTGACGAGCAAAGAGAAATTCACACCTTATTCAACAGCAGGAATAAAGTAAGACATTGTGATCGCAGGGAAATGATGATGAATGTTAACGAATATGATTTTTTTTGTGGAGTTAAAGTAGGAGGGTTTGATGGGGTGTATATCCGTTTCTGTGTGTGTGTGTGTGTCTGTGTGTCTGTGTGTGTGTGTGTGTTGCCTGCCTGGGTGTATGTTCATTATCAGCAGTCTGGGCTTGATGCATACCTGGAGAGCAACTTATTATCCTCAGGCCACTACTACATGTCAGGCCATGAGAAAGATACACACACGACAGAGGAACATCCCTGGCCCCGGTGGAGCCATTTACCTTTCTCCAAGTAGGTTCAAGATATTAATTAAGATAAATCCACCTCAATTCACACATTCTGCCATCTGCCTATTTATCAGAATTATGTTAATCATTTCTGTAGGGCAGAAGAATTATTACCCATTTTGTCGGTAATTCGTATTAACATTCAGAACTAAATGATTTCTGCATTCTGCTCCGTGTGGACTCCTCGCACCATGTCATCTTTTTCAGCACACATAGTCAAAGAAGGGACACATTCGTAACACTCGCACAGAGCGCATGACAGCGATTTCCCTCCGGTACTCCCACAAACAATATGGAAATGTATCCATTCTAATCATACACAGCCTCTCAGGATTTATCCGTCATGATGCACCTCGTGCATTCGAGCAGCTTTAAACAAAACAATAATCTTGCGATGATCCGTTCTGTCTCGCTGGCTGTGATTTTTAAGTGATTCGAGGTTGCTTTTTTTTCTCCCTCCTCTCTTTTGGCCAATAGATGAGCGAGTTAATTAAACTCTGAGGAGATAATTAAGATGAGGCGGCTGCTTGAATCACGCCGGTCATCCTGCCATTATGTGGGGCAGGCCGACAGGTGGCTGGCGCCGGCCTGCATCAGGTGACAGCCCAGCCAACAGATCGCACCATGTCACGGTGTGTGCACATTTCATAGCGTCCCCTGGTGCGAGACACTCCTGAAGACCCATGTGTCAAACTATTCTCCTGCAGATCTACTGAGTTGTTGGGCTTAATCTCAGCTTCGGCTGTGTGGATGCTGCCGGCGGACGCCATGACGGGGTCAGAGTCAGGGGGCTACGGGGGAAGTGCCAGGGCTAAAACAGGGCAGATCATACTCCTGCACAAGCCATGGGCTAATGAGGGTGAGAACGAGGCCAGGCAATGCTATGTGATTAAATTTAGATCTGGAGGGAGATCTTGACCCACGGTGGCCTACGTCTAAGTGACATTTACCCAAGAGAAGCACACTGCAGCTGAGGCTTATTAACCTTTTATAGATCTAAGCACGGACGTCTGTCTTAATTGGCAATTGGATTATTAAATGGACCAAATACAGAGTGATTTGATCCAACAAGGTCTTTACAATGTTTTGAAAGGTCCAGTCAAGGTGACAACGTGTGCATCTGATCCATGTAAGAGGTTCAAGCTTCTTTAAAAGTCAAATTTTCAGGCCAGTATTTCAGTCGATTACAATCTTTCAACAAGTCGCGTTGAAGTTAAGTCATTGGGTTAACTGTGAATTACAATCGCATGGTACAGAGCTGTCAATAGTACAGAGCTTGGATCAGTTTTACAGCAAAAATCGATATATCATCAGAGCAGAGACGGATACTGAATAATAGAATGATGGAAACTCTATTGACCACTGCGTTTTTTTATTAATGCAACAAATGATAATTCTTCACTTTGTCCATATATTGTATCATATATTTACTTTTACAATGTACAATTGAATTGATCTTATTTACAATTTGAGGCCAATTACAGCCACTCAGACAAGGGTTAATGATATAAAGGATTAAAGTGAATTACAAACAGAACATTTATATATATGTGACACTGTAACCTATGTTTTTATAGTTTGAGCTTATGGATAATAGGAGAAAGGAGATGTACATATATATTTTATTTGTGTGAAAAGATTTTTAATAAATGTGCCCTGAAAGTTACAATTTATTTTCCATACTTTTCAAAACTATTCTTGTATATAGAAAATATAAGAGGTGAATAGAAACAGATATATTTATGCAGACCTTCAAGCATAAAGTTTAAATTGTCTGTGATCCCAGTGGCAATTACACTTTGATTCTATGTTTAGCTTTTCTTCTGCATGTGTGTTGCTTCATAAATTTGTGTTTGAATTTTATACATATGTCTCTGCTATAATCTGATAGCTTTTTAAACAGTGAATTAAATTAACAAAAGTATATTTCATTCCAATGGTAAGATATATTTAATATCTAGGAAAGGTACACATCTTGGTGGAATATTATCTTCACACGAAAGAAAAGTATGAGCTATCATATTCAACACTTTCAAAAGAGCTGTCTGCTGCATTTTATTTACTGTGAAATCTTTAATATTCACTCACTGGAGATTGATAGGTTATATTTATATGAACAAAAGTGTGTTGTATTTTTTGATTTGCATCACATTTGATGTTTTGCTGCACAAGTATTACATTTTTTGACATGCAAATAGCAGATTATACGACTCCATGTGTCCCCAATTTACTGACTTTTAAAAACCCACATGAGCTCAGTGCTCGACTCATCTTAAATCACAAGGGGAAAAAACTTGATTTAGGTTTGAATCATCAGTGTTAGTGTGATTCACAGTTTATTTACTCATTGAGTCTTATTTGAAATAAAGAAGCTGAGCCCAAATATCCTCATTTGAGCAGATTTTCCCAGCAGCTCTAACACTCGTGTCTGTTTTCTGGGGTTGATATTCATTAAGCAGTAGACGGCCACTTTTATAGACTTCTTACAGTCAGTTAAGATGACCGACAAGCAGTGGGAACATTAGTTCTGTGCCACAAGTCCCATACATCAACTGTCTTGTGGCGAGTAAGGGAGGGGATCAACATATTCTAAATGAGCAGACATAATCCCACTGAATGTGGAGTTAAGCCATTTCATAATTAGCAGATTTTCTAATGTATGCCAAGCTTTAATGACCTTTGCAAATGAGAATGGTTGTTTGAATTTCCATCCTTCACATCGCTTTATCCCTGCCATATCTGCCTGATAGAATGAGTGCACCAGTTGATGATATGCATAAGCTTAATGAACAAGTGCACACACTTCTGAATGGAAACTGATGGGCTCAAGCCAGGGAGATTGGAAATGCATTTCCACACCTTGCATATCATCATCATGACCTTAAGTGGCGCCTCCCTGACCCATTAACAATGCATTTCAAGCCTTTTCCTTCAATTAGGTACACTTTTCAGTCAGATTCCCCTCATCAAAATGCTATTAGTAGGCGATCTTATCAGAAATATACCAGACTTCTATAGCATTGCAGCCCTTTAAGTGTTGTAAATAACAAAATTATCATTCATTCAGCAGCGCAGATGGCAATCAGGAAGAGCAGGGCTTTGCCTTCTGAGCCGGTTAATATGTTATTGTGAAGCGCTTCAGATATCTAACGTGAAAAGTGTAACTCACACATATCAAGTTTTAAATTGGCTTTGATCAATACTTATATTCTAATTCCACAAAACTCTGTCTGTCTGTATGTGGAACGCATATCTCCAGAGCTGTTCATCTTATCGACTTCACACTTGACATGTGTATTGGTGAAGGCCTGATGATGTGCAGTGTGGAATTTGGTACAATGTGAACATGTGATACATATAATATTAATACAACGTGAATAAACAGGCGACCAGCACTCTGAAGCTGCATTTGGAAAGTTAATTTTGCTTAGGAACATTTCAAACTATAAAGAAATTACCCAGAAGTATTTCACAATAAGAACTGTTTGAATTCTCTGAATAATAAGGAAACAAGCATCAACGCTTCCTAACTTATCTCCTTGAGCATAGGAAACAGTGGACCATCCTTCAGGAAAGAAAAGGAGAAAACACTGACCCACAAGTCTTTTGCGGCGGCAACATTTAACGCGGCGCAACCTCGTATTTGCACCTGTTCACAAGTAAATATGAAAAAACAGAACAGGCAATTTGTCGTTCCTTTTATTGCAGAAATGCTTGATACTAAACTGAATTACAGAGCTGTTATTTTTAAAGCTGTGAACTTGGGTCTGAAGATTGTGTTGGTTGCTTAACACAATAGCCAACATTTAACATAAAGGACAATTGTTTGACTTCACTCTGCTTCCTGGACTCAACATCCAGCAAATAAAGAATGAAAAGTGACAGTATATTGTAGAACTGTTTGAGGAGGACTCACTAATGCAAGGAAGAATTCTAAACTAGCTCTGGTGCATTAACACGGGAGAAGAGAACAGAACATTCCAAACAGGAAGGTTTACAAAGGGCACCTCTCTGGTATTAACAATAGACCACCTGACTACACATGATGTGAAAGTTATTCCTCCTGGTGATGAACCACAGAGAATGTTACCCCTGCTGCAGTTTCCTGTACATGAACTTGTCTTTGGCTCCAAGCACCTTACTTTGGTTTTGTCAGTCTTCAACTTGATACAGTCTCCCATCTCTCAATGTTTTAAAGAATATATAATCTAACATAAGAAGAGGTGAAACACAAACAAAACTCCTGTAAACACATCTGCCTAAAAGGTTCATCTTGTTTTTGCTGTTCCAGACGAACCAAATAAAAGGCCAATAATCACAAGCTATGAAAAAATGTTAAGTTTTCAATGATACCATATTAAAAAAAATAGGTAAATTAAAGGTAAAGTATCCCCCAGCAGAAATTGAATTTAATATTAATAACTGTGTTTAATCACCGGAAACCAACAATTGTTGTGTTTTCACTATACTGCTAGATCGAAACCCTTTGAATCGTTGTATTTTACACTGGCCCAGAACAGACAAAATAAACACTGGCTCTTGAGAGACATCATATAAATTCACAACGGCAACAACATTCCACATGTTCCCACATCTCTTCAGATAATAGGCCTGGAGAGACAATGTAAAACTCATATCGATCAGAAAATGTTTCCCATCATATGCTGAGTGATGAATGCATTTTTCAAGGTATCTCTGCTTCTCTTCACACTATAGACATGATCTAAAACTAATATAAATGTAAGTTTAAATCGATCCTAATAACGTTGGGATGATTTAATTATGAAATGCCTCATAAGAACATTAACACAACTTTATTGTGGTATATACAGAAGATGCAGGTTATGCAAGGGGGTTATGTTTTCACCCCTGTTAATTTGTGTGTAGGCTGGTTTGTAAATTTCTTTGTGAGCAAGACTCCACAAAAACAACCGGACAGATTACCAGGAAACTTGGTGGCAGGATGCTTTGTGGATCAGGGAAGAAACCAGTACATTACAGTAAGGATCTGATTCAGGAGGCCAATCCAAGATTTTCCCCCAATATTGCAAGATATGGCGTTTTTGTCTTTGACATTTTCCCAGGGAATAATGGGTCTTGATGATGAATCTATTATCCTGATATCTATAAGTGTGTGCACTTTGTTGCAGCTTGGTTGAATTCAAGGGGAGTTTTGGGCCTATTGGCTGAGGTCAACGCAATGTTAAACGTGCATTTATCACTTTACCTTTTAGCAGGTCTGCAACTGATCCCACCGACTTCCAGTAGCCTGAGCTAAGCTGAGCTCACCTCACCTCACAGGATTACCTCAAACTGAACTTAGACACATAAAGAGAAGTTAGTCGTTCTAAGTAAAAAAAAAAAAAGCTAAATTAACCCGACAATTAAATAAATACCAGACGTTAAGGACCTATGGTAACATCATTTTCTTATAACACAGAAGTTCCAGGATATTTAACTTGCTGCCTCACAAAAAGGAGCGTATGATCAAATGACACCATTGATGTGTTTAACGCCCCACAGTCACGCCGCCTGACTCTGCCCCCCCGTCAGACGCCTCGTAAGAAGCCGCGCGGTGGGCTCCGCCGAAAGCCACCAACATTCATCATGGCTTTAATGCTATCAAACTCTAATCTGTCTGGGATTTCATGTGTGTTAACACAGCTACAAATGCAGAGAGCAAACACTCCAACAGCACTACATAAATGTCTCAATATATGAACTAGACAATAAACAACCTATTCAATTCCGGGGATTTGCATGAGAAACGTGAGCATTAGCGAACAGACACAAGTCCTCTGCCTTTCTGCTGAGCGGTAGGATGGCTTCAAACATGATCCTTTGTCAGACGGGATGGGAGACACAGCCGCACAAGCCTCTCGGTTTTTTGGCAGATCTTGGGCTCACAATGCCATAGATTAGCAGGAGCCTGACCACAGAGCCGAAATAAGCTAATTGCTTAATTAGCTGACCCAATTCCATAAGCTTCTTTTAGCATATTAACCAGAGCTATGTAACAAATAGTTTTGTTTCACAGAGGCGGTGTTTGTTTATGGAATTACAATAATGAGGATCAAATACAAAACACACGGTCAATGGCTCTTCTTTTATAGGATCTGTGCTTCAGAGAACAACAGCCTTGACTTCAGCAGCACGGAGGTGCTTTTATTTATCATCCACATGAGCTGCTGCTCGCTTGTAATTGACATCATCTGCAATCCCTCTGTGTTTTTCTCCTTACAGTCTATTATTATTGTTGTTATTATTATTTCTGTTAAACAATTAAGCCGCTCCGGGGGAAACAGTTTGACCGCCCTCTCAATATTTCTGGACATTTGAGCTACGAGCGACAAACAAGAGAAGTGAGGGGAGAGAAAAAAAAAACATCTTATTAGATTGAATGATGATTGAAATGGATTAATTTACATTTTCTGCATGCATACTTTACATACATGATCTTTGCTCAGCACGGGGAGGTCTGGGCAAAAGAGCACTATTTGTATGAGATGAACTCATCTATATGCTAATTCATTGGCATGTAGACCTGCTTCATTTCCTCCATTCAGGACTGTTTACCTATTAGCTCTTATACATGCAAGGGGAATTGGAATATTAAAAGCACAAAGCTAAGGAATACAGAGCATTAGCAGTACATCACCTGTTATAATATTTATATTAGGGCGCCGTTTCTGGCCTTTGTTTAAGTCATAACCACGAGGCGACTTCCCGAGACACTCGTCACAAATAAAATAAGCCAACTCTTTCACTCGAGTGAGACTTGTTGCCGCCGACAAAGGCACAGCGGGTTTTTCCGAAAGTCCTTCAAAGGACGAGAGCGGGCGACACCCTGCTGAAAAACACATGAGCCCCCCCACCACCTCACCAGATTCAAATGAGGAAAGATCTGATGCTCAAAAGACGCAACACAATTTAGCCTGCTTAGCATTTCACAAGTCGATTTCTGGGTTTTAAGGTGCTGTAATGTGCTTTTTGTGCGACAGAATACGACTCGTAACAATGCGGATGCTTCAGTGTGGCATGGAATGTGCCCTTATAAGGTCTGACAGATCAACTTACAAGTGGTGCCTAAATGCTAATGTAATTTCATATGAACCGGGCTGAAAGAGATGCAATCGAGCACTGGTGATTCAGCCGACTGTTGTGTTTAAGAGGATGACAACCCTCTTTCTTATTGTCTATGTAATTCACCAAAATTGCCACTTACAGCCGCTAAGAGCGGGACGTTTCATCTCCAAGCTTCCTCTGGTCTCTGCTACTCATCCCATTTCTACTTCCTCCAAAAGTGCCACCACTTCATTAACCTTGCCAGGCGTGAGATAAGAGACGGCAGCGCATCAAAGCCGCCTGCCCACAGAGAGAACAGAGCCCTGCATGTCTCCACTACACAGCAGCCATCACACACGCGGGCGGATACACAGTCCACAGCCCATCCAACATGCAGAAAGGACCCTTTGTGTCCCGAACTGTCACTCAGAAATGTGTTCTGTGTGTGTGTGCCTGTGTGTGCGTGCAAAGGACATCATTGTGTTTTAATATAATTCTAAGTGGGGTGAAAACATTTGCTTATTCCAAAGGTTTTAAAGGGAGTTTGATTAGGAAGGAGAATAATTGGTGTGGGTCAGACTCTCCGTTGCCTCAGACACTTTATATACACTTTTATGTGCTATAAGAGGAGTTCAGGTACACAGCGCTGTCATCGCCGTGACCTAAACACTTAAAACCTTGAAAATGAGAAAATTAAACAAGAAAAGCATCAAAGCCGACTCCAGCTGGATGTGTAACAGCTCCCGACTTCCTCGACGGTAGGAAATGTATTAACTGAGTCACAATATTGTTTTACTTGCACCACATACAAATCTCTCTGGTGCATTTAATCCCTCTACCCACAGTTTCTCAGAAAGGAGGATATAAATTATTTTCCTTTGGTGGAAACTGCAAATCCCTGTCTGGATTCTGTTAAAAGGCTTAAAATGTCACTAAATGCCAAGGCTGAGACTCCCGCTAACACGTAGGTCTTTAAGACAAGATGTTAAAGCGTTGAAAGTTACCTGAAACTGATGAGGTTAATATTCTTATCGCAGGCGGAGGCTTCTGTGAAAGTGGATATTGAAAATAGCCAGGTAACCCTCCATATTAGAGGCTATCACACGGATTAGCAGCATAAACACCAATTACACATTTAATTGTTTATTGTCAGTGGTGTTAAGAAAGCAAGCCGCAGTCTATAAATTAAATGCGACGCAGGGAAGAGACGGGGGGGTTTCCGCTGCTTGTTTTTTGAGACAAGAAGACGAGAAAATGTGTCAAAAAATAAGTCAAACTGAACAAAGTTGGGCTGTAAATGAGCATTTATCCTCCTGTATCCCTCCACAACCATATATATTTCCAAACCACTGGTATGGAGGGGTCCGTCACTGAAATTTAAAATAGAGGACAAAAGGGCCACCGAGCAAATAGGTTTTTCGTTTTTTTGGGGGGGGGGGTTTCAGCACCATCCTCTGAAAGCTCTGCCAATGTGAATCAGAGGTAAAATACAGTGCATTAAGTCGACCTCTGAGGCAGCACAGAGGAGGGTAGAGTGAGACATTCTGCTATCTATTAAGACTTGCGTTATGTATATATATTGTGTTTTGAAGGAATTTTACTGATCCACAAAACCAGCAGGGGAAGGATAAGAGTGAGTCCCTATAAGACCATGTGGTAAGCAACTGCAGTGCCGATTCGCAGGCAAGTTGAAAGTTGCTGTGCCGTTGAGGAGAAAGTCTGGCAGAATCCTGCATGCCCGCTGATAACATGGTTGGATTAAGGATGTTTAAGGGAAGTGAAAATTATTCATTTGAGATGGATGAAAGCTGCACTTGTCAAGTCTACCAGTCATGCACTTTATACATTTCATTTCCACTAGCCAGCATGCATAATTTCCCCTCAATGCAAATTTCTACACACTGGAAATCGTGAGCATATTTACCCCGCTCCCTTAGCACACTCTGTGACACAGAAAACGGATCATCGCCACCGAACAGGGAAACGAAAACAATGCGATTTTGTTTGCAGAGGTGTGAGAATCTAATTTTTTTTGTGCAGGAAGATAAAGTCGCGAGACTCGGTAGAATAAAAACGCAGGCTTCCATTTGAAATCATGCCTGAGTGAGAATTAAAAGAGAAAGTGTTTTAGTCTCCCCGGCTCAACGGAAAATAATTTTAGCACATGGCCAATTATCCAAACAGACTCCATGTTATGAGTGTAATTACTGGTTTTAGAGTCACATAAGTCTCGGCCTCACTGTTGATCCAAGCGCCTTGTAACTGAGTATATGTGCTGTATATCTGTCTCTCTGTACAAATATTATGATCTCTCTGATGAGAATTAAGTCTCCAGCCTGGATGGCCAATAAATTAGAGGCACGCTTCTCGTTTACTCATCAGAGCTAATGAGCCTGATAAAATTACCTCGAGGATCATAATTACAGGCTAGTGGCACAGACTCTGGCAGGGACTGGAATAAGACGACACACACACACTCATGCACACACACACACAGAGAGAATTCAGATTGTATTGCAAGTGGCAGCGTACAACCTAAAGCATCACAAAGCACTTACGTCTTATTAATAGAAAAACAACACATTGATGTCAATGTGCAGAAGCAAAAGATTACACATTGTCCTTTTTTTTCCCCATTCACAGAGCATTAACTAGTTCTGCTAATGAGACGTATAGAAACCAGACAAAGTGTTCGACACCACCACAAAGGGCGGTCATGAAAAAAATAAAATAATAGAACGTACAGGATTAACATAATGCAAGGTGCCGAAACAATATTACATATTCCACCTTTCTGTCAGAGTTGTTCAGACAGATTTTTACCACCCTTTCATAAAGATTAAGCACTTCATGGGTAATGGCATATTTTAATGAACGATGGCAGCCTGGACACAAGAGCTCACCTCAGAGGATTCCATTTCATCACACATTCACAGGATGAATTGTTTTACTTATGAATATTAATGTCCCTCTAATTTGAGGCTGTTGTTAATGCTTGTCGCTAGGAGCTTGGCAAATCAGGTCCCATTCCTGTTAAAACCATGTATTAGACACCCCCCTGACACTAAGCCCTCGCCTTTGATTCTTAATTGCAGAAGTGCAAGCATTTGCAGGAGATGGGGCGCAAAGCTTTAATTAACTCTAATATCACACATTCAGTCTCGACTGTCACCCACATCACGCGTGGCATTTTGTACCAATATCATCCCCAACTCTGCTCAGCCTGAAAGATTGTGTTCCAAGTTCATGATCACAATTTCATGCATCTCAAAATGAGGGATGTGCAGTTTTGTAAGTGGCTGCGATTTATTGACGCCGGTGAATTATCTTGATGCCGTCTTTAAGGGGGCCTTATTAAAAAAGCGTGCACTGATGCAGCTCTGCGATCGGCCGCGCGGCTTTGACGCAAAGCAGCCGCGGCGTTGTTGGTTTCTCAGCGAAGGCGACGTCTGGTCCTTGAAGGCTGTTGAATCGACAGTGAAGCTCGGGACATGGGAAAGTGAAGTTCTGGGATGTGTAGTAAAAGGTGTTATTGAGTAAATAATTCAACCCTCTTACACACGCTAATCTTCAAAAAAAGGATTTATTGGACAACAGATTTCAAGTTTGAAAATATATGGTCGCACAAGTACATTCAATCACACTTCAGGAATACGCAACATTACAGCACGTTCCCTGCAAACACTGCGAATGTCATTTCCTCACGTTGTGTCGCCTGAACGTTTTAATAGCTCAGGTGCCGAGCAATTCTGATGCAGATATTAGTAGAGAGTAATGTTTAATTAAACCAGGTTTGAAGATAAAGAGCTCAATACAACCTATAGTTTATAAGCCTCGCCCGGCCATAAGCTACTGCTCTGCCTAATCCTCTTTCACATAACATTATTGCATCAGCACAGCCGAGCACTTTTTTTTTTTTGCAGCATTTATAAAATTAGCAAAAGAAATTAACTGTCTGTACTGTGGCAAATTGGATTTCCAAGTTGTCGCCGGTGCGATACTGCATACCCAGGCTGCCACCTACAGTACGTTAAGGAACGAGCCGGGCTGCAGCCAGGCAGCTCAACATGTGTGGCTCTTCATTCCACACTCCACAGCCATTCAAACTTAATTGTTCGAGGCGTTTTCCTTTTTTTTTCTTCTTTTTCCTCCCCCTCCTCCTGCTAATATCCTTACAGGAAATTTGTTAAAATCCATTATTAAATAAATACTGAACTAATTTCATTTTGGATCGAGACTGTTGAAAGGATTACACATTTATTCCCCCTCATTCCTATTTGCACGTGGAACAGCCAGTGCTCCCTTTGTAATTCACACGTCACGATAGTTCCTTTCGACTCCCAGCATCCACTTGTTTTGACCAAGCGCATTTTAATTTGAAATGCTGGACTTAAAAATGTACATGCCTCATTCCCACATTGCAATAAATATACAGTTTTTTTACATAGCGGGCAGATCCATACATTGAGTGTGAGTGCTCCAGCTCTGTTTTGTTTATATAAAGGAAACAGCAGGACTTGCCATGTAATTAAACACCTCTTTTCTCTTTTAACCCCTTTTTAACCGTAAAAACAATCGTGAAAAACATGACAAACCCATGTGAAAAAGAATTACGATTAAATCATGAACTAGACAGAAATTTCAACCGCACTTTAAAACCAACAAACCAAGAACTGAAAGTGAGTCTTGAACCTAAATAACATTTTAGCAAAACACGAAAACCAACCTGAAAACAGACACAAAAAAACATTTTGTTTCCCAATTTCTTTCCTTGCCTTCACATTATCACTCCATGTATTGCAGCACTTACTGTAGATATAAAAAAGACTTAAAATCTTTAAAAAGGAATATAAATACAATTTAAAAAATAACAACAAAAATTAAAACAATAAAACCTATGAGGATCATTCCACTCGTCTTTTACTTCTTCGTCTGAACAGTTTTGAGATGGAGGACTTCCTCTTATTTTTTGTTTTCTTTACTCCTATTCACCAACAAAGATAATTAGAATGATATACTTTGACTGGAAAAACGTGTTTAAAATAAAAAAGATACTCACCAAGATTTTTCATCATCTCATTCAACTGCTGATCCTCCTCCACTTCCCTGAAATTCATCACAAATAAAAAACCTGTCAGATTTAGATTGTGGTATATAAACAGCATTGCTCCGCATTAGTGATGATTCTCTTATCAATCAATTACAAGATGCATCATGTCACCTCAGCCTGTCTTCGTCCAGACCCTCCACTATCGCATTTCTGCCGTTCACAATCTCCATCAGCATCTGCATCAACGTGGTCTCCCGCTGTCGCTCCGCTCTGGACTTTAAATGATCTGTGACACGGAGTTGATTTCAGCGTCCAGTGAAAAAAAAAAGAGGGAAGTTAAAAAGTTGGAGTTAAAACCTGCAGTTTCTCACCTGGCGTCTCCAGCAGCCGGCGAAGTTCCCCCTCCACACCTGGCTGCTGCTGCTCCAGCTCCTGCGTCCTGGCTCTGGACAAATAGATCATCGATTACATGCAAAGACACGCAAAACTAATTTATCATGAAATTACAGCGATTCCCAAAATTTGTGCAATCTTGAACTGATTAATTTCGTTTGACTGTGAAGAAGTTTGAATTCTCCCTCAAATCCGAATTTCAAAATAAGAAGTTATTTTCCCTCACGTGTATACGAGCTCAGACTCTTTTCTAATGTACATCTGCTTCTTTCGAATCAGGTTGAACCAGTCAACCATCAGTGGGTCCATCAATATGTCTCCCTCTCCCTCTGAGAAAACAAAAAACAAACAATACAAACATTTTGATCATTGATAATGTTCAATAATGCCTATACAATTATTAATTGTATAATTTAGTCCACTGCTGTGTCCTCAGCTTGTACAGTTAGATTTGGGCAAATTACATTCTGCAGGGATAAATTAAACTCAAAGAAAGTGTTTAGACAACATTGTTTAAATACAGTTCTGTGCACTTCTGATGTCAAATAACAGCTGATGTTACAGGTTAAGTAGCAGAATAATTCTGTTGTCATTTATATTATACTGTTTTCCCACCAATATAACAAATTAAAAAAGAATCACGGCTCATTGTATCATCGTCAGATCAAGTCTTTGTTTTCATTAGACTGTATTTGTTGCACAATAATAAAATTAAGTGCAGTTACATATGAGGATTGGGTGTAATGTGGCTGGTGACAGGCGACTAGCCTCCTGGGACCATGTCAGCACAGCCTCTTGAGAGACTGAAGCTAAACCTGAAGACGATGTCCTCAGAGGCTGCAGCTAATCTCACTCTTAACATTCAGTGTCACTATTACTGTCATGTGATGGAACAGCATCTTTCAACACCTTGAATTGTCCTCAGTTAGTTAGACACTGTTCCTGCTGCTGTAAACACCTCAAACAGAACATGACACTCCTTTATTTAGCAGGGTGTGAATATTTTGGTTGATCAATTATCAAAATAGTCACTTTTTCATACAAAACACCAAAAGATTAAGTCATTAAGACAAAACAAGCTTTTTAAATGTCCCTTTCAACTAATATTTCTCACTACATTCAGATGTTATATGTTGCAGTTGATTTGCAGATTAATCAATAACTGTTATTTGCAGTCGATGCATGTTCAAAATGCTTTTAAATGCAACTTTTAACATGGAGTAGATGTAAACCAACAATGAGGGATTACAGTGAAGTGCAGATTTGTCTTAATCATTTATTAAATTATAACATGCAAAACTCCTGCAGGGATTAGCTCTAAGTATTTATTTTTTATAGTGTTTGCACTCAGATAGTCAAATATTGAACATTCTATTGCAGATCCAATTTGCAATACTAAATACAGTTTAAATATTTGTATTAATATAATGGATTTGTTATGTATTTGTGGTTTAGTGACCGACAACATTCAGAACAACTCAGCGCTGGGTGGCAGTTTGGACAGCTTGCATTTTCTGCCTCACCAGGTCAGGCTGGAGAAACCTGAGTAGGTGGATGAATTGATTTTTTTTTTTAAAAATGATTATTGGCCATTCCCAATTACTGACCAGTCAATCAAGTATACACACAACAAGAGTCAAGACTGGGACTAGAGGACCAGTCTGCCTTCACCAGAATAACCATGAACTGAACTTCTGCCAGGGTTTAGTTTTTCACGCCGACAAATTCCAGTCGAGTTAGATGATCTCCTAGGTGGTTGCGCAATTGATGTCAAATTCTGGCCAAGGGATTGAACACTCAAGCATCCTGGGTGGCAGGTAGAGGAAGAAAAAAAAAAAAAAGCTGTATGCAATCGACCAGAATATATATATAACTATACCCAAGTCGTGTTGACCTTGAGGAAAGCAATCAGGCCCCCGACTCCCACTACCTTAAAAAGAGAAGCAACATCCCTGTGGGCGGCCTGTGCCTCTCACCTCATTTGGCTGCAGAAACAGTAATAGAAATAGCAGGTAAATCCCCCCCGCACACACACACACACACCTCCAGCTGACAGTGAGTAAATGTGTGTGTGAAGCAACCAGGACACAACTCCGCACTAGAGATACCGAGGCAGCAGCGGGAATCGACAGTTTGCACAAATTCAATAAGAAACGAAAGTTTGCAGCGAGGTTATCCGCTGCAGGAGAGCAAAATGTTCCACTGACATCTGCGGCTGGTTTCAAAATTGAAAAAGCTTGTTTCTGATTTGTCCACATTCGGCTTTTATTTGTCTAAACAAGGCAAAGGTAGGAAGTGGAAGAGGATTTCGAGTGATAACGGGGGAGATAAAGAAACAAAAAAACGTACCCTCCTCACAGCTGCGGAGATCCTTTTCCAGCTCCACACCCTCCTGCTCCAACTGAGCCAAGTTGGTCTCGATATCACTCAGCTCCCTCTCGATCTGCTCCGCCGGGACGTGATAAGACTTCACCTGATAGAAAAACAAAAGGAAGTCGCAGTCAGGTAAAGATCGCTTTAATTTGAAAATCCAGATTTTGGCTACTTAAATGTAAAGAAGGTCGTCCATTTTTCTTTTTTACCCGGGAATGTGATGAAAGCATAATTGTAGAGCTGTTAATTAATCTCTTAAGAGACTTAATGGAGGGAACTTACAGAGGGTGACCTCATTTCAGTCCTGGAGGCGTTGGTGGGTGACAAATACTTTCCCTTTTTAGCACCTAGGAGGTAGATAAAATAGGATTAGATAGTCCTTTCATGGCAGCTTTTTAGAAAGGCATTGTCGCATATATTCCACATCACCTGATCTATTTTTGGTTTAAACAAAGAAGGCTCATATGAAATCAACAAGATAGCTGAGGCCTAAAAAACAAAGACGTTGGGAACCAACCTGACGGACGTCCATGATTGGCCGAGCTCGTTGAAATGCTAATAGATTCCACAGCTGGACGTCTGGGAGGGGATTTCACAGGCGAGCGAGTCCCGCGTTTAAAACCTAAATTGAGGACAGGAAGGTGGATGTGTTTTACATCCGCAGCAACTTCAATCCACTAATGTTTTTTATGATGAGAAAGGTGTGGATGCTGCCTCATAAATGCTCTTGCAAAGCTGGTGTGTACTGAAATATCTCAACACCTTTTTAACTGATTGCAATATTACAGACATGCATGGTCTCTACAAGGTAACATTATCTTAGGTGAGCCGCTTCCCTCTAGCGCCACCCTCAGGGTCACAGTCTGCGGGTTTCAGTAAGTGTATATGGCTTCGTGGATGACATTTTTCAAAAAGATGGAAACCAACCTGGAGTGGTGGTCGTTGAAAAGCTTGTGGATTCCACAGCTGGACGTCTGGGTGTGGATTTCACAGGTGAGTTAGTCCCATGTTTAATACCTGAAATAAAAGACAGGAAGGTTTATGTGTTCAATCTGCAGATGTTTTTTCTTATGTTTTCATATAAATCTACAAAAATCGGACTTTGTAGCATGTGTTTGTGCAGGAGGCCCCCACGAAAACCCTGTGGGGCCCTTCATCGAAATCTTTAAACAATTACAACATCAAAAAACTATTGTTGCTGTAGGCTAACGTAATCAGCTCTTCTCTGGGCCCCTCTTTTATTGCGGGGCCCCAGGTAATTGCCAGCTTTGCCTCAAACCTATTTTTGTTGCTTCATGAACTTTTAGCCATAATACTTTTGTCCATTATTAACTGTGACTCACCCTGGTTTTCAGAGTCGGGCTGGGGTTTCTGTGGAGAGACGTCCATGAGGTTCACAGGGTCAGACAGAGCAAAGCAGACTGGAGGAGGGGCCGGTGCCGGGGACGTGGGAGGTCTTGTTGGAATCACGTTAGAAGACGGCGAGGACATGAATCCAGGCTTATGTTGCTCAGCTTCAGCATCTCTGTGAGAAAGTCACATGAATTGAGCCAATAATTCTGGGACCGTTAACATACCTGATAGACATGTAACACACAAACAGAGCTGATAATCAGAAATGAAAAGAAGGAAAAAAGACCTCACCTCTTCGCATGATAAGGGTGGGGAGAAGAATGGAGGGATCAGCAGCAGAGATTGGAAATGAGAAAGTGGAGTGTTAGGAGAAGGGAAAGTTCAGGCCTGGCACTCCTCAGGGTTTGTTAGGACCTGGGACAGAGCGGCTGCACTCTGAGCCAGTCGGCAAGAACAGAGATGGATGAAGCTGGAGGTTTCTGCATTCTGGAGAACGAACACGCTCAGTGGTCACAGACGTTTGAAAGACTAAATGTTTTTCTCCACCCGTGTGACCCTCCTGTTCCCGGCTGAGTGAGTTCTGGAGTGATCATTGATTAGTAGATGATTGAAGGGTTCTTACTTTAGAACGAGCTCGGTTCTCACAGGGTAGAACTTTGATTGTCCCTCTCGGCAAACCGGATCTGTAGAGACACAATTGTACGGAAAAAAAGGAAATGAAATAAAAATAAATAAGCAACACATTTTTATTAAAACAAATTTAAATTTGCAATTAATCTGTCATTTAAATTTGTTGATTAATTGTTATCCATCAGAGACATAACAAGACAATACCTCGTGAACTGTTTGTCTCATTTGAACGTGTGTGTATTTTAAAGGGCTCAAGAAAAAGCAGTCCAGAATTTTGTGCGATTTGAAGACGTGATATGTTCAATGTTGATAAACTTTGAATAAACAGCTCTCTGTGCAGCGGTGATGCTGTGGAGTCACACAGCCGATCTTTTACTGCAAGTTACTTTTACAGCTTCATAAAGAAGAGCTGCAACCATCCTATTCCAAACAGGCAGGTTCAGAACAGCCACTGCACTTTAATATAAAAACAGAGGAGAGCAGTGGATGAGATTTGAAACTGAAAAAGACCTGCTAGATAAACAACTTATAATCTAAATTGTTCTGTTGATCAACCAATTGGACTAATTTTCAGCGCTGAAAAAAGGAGAAGCGTTAAAGCTCATCACTGAATTATCCCGTCAGATGCACAATATCACATCATTTATTTTAAATCATTAAAACGTACATTTTAAAGTGTTTTATGAATGGGGTGTGCACTCAAAGTTTCTATATGACGAAAAAAACTCCCTGGGATCTTCTCCATGTCTGACACTAAAACATCAGATCAGAAGAACAATTACTGGTTTAATTTCTTTCACCATATACGTCCCTGACCTGAACCTGCATATGTGTATTGAACCCACAGATGATTGTCTAATCTGTGTGTGAAATTCATGGATAAATGTCCAAACTCTCTAAAAATGTGAGCGTTAATCCTGATTTCCAAGACCAACTGGAGTTTCGTCCGTATCAACAAGCAGCAGAACTACTCTCCGTGATAGAGAGACTTCTGTCAGTGCTCATACTGTGGCAACAGTTAATTGTATTTCTGTCTTAAAAGCACATCCATTCCCCGGAGAATGACAGTTCAACTCCGAAAGTTCATTACAGGTGTGAGACAGAAAATTAAAATGTCAGTGAGCAGCGCCGCAGATAGATGCTCCGGCTGTATAAATAGGGCAACAGTGACAAAAGAGCTTTGTTTTCTATGAATGCGTTCTGAGACAGACAGACAATGGGCGAGGGGGTGGATGCTGGCTAGATGTCAAATAATGGATCAAGAATGACTGAAATGAATTTAGCAGCTCTTGCCTTTGGCGGTTGCGTGTACAGTCGCTGGCCTCGTGTCGTCTTTGTCGACGGCCTTCAGACGTGGCGATTCCTTATTGTCCGCCTGGCTGGTGGAGCGCTGTCCTGCCCGCTTTCCTGCTGGGCCTTGGCTGCGTTTCTCCATTCTCAACCCGGGGCTGTCAGCTGAACTTGGCTCGTCTCCAAACCTGCAGAGAGAGAGAAAGCCCTCGCCATCAGCCTCGATGAGAAAAGTCATTACACAGGAACAACACACAGTGGGGAAAGACGAGATGTATCCAGGAAGTCCAAATCTCACCGTTTCTCTGCCGAACGGACGGTGAACGCCCGTTTGTTGTTATTGTTGCAGTTTTCTTCAGCTACTTTCCTTCCAGTTGGGTTCCTGGCTCTGCTCTGGTCGTCGTTAGGCCAGAGCGTGACCTTTGGCCTCTCCCAAACACCTGAGGGCTCCGTGGGCTTCCTGTTGTCAGCTGAGGTCTGCGTCACTGGTGAAGCCGTCTCGAAAAACCTCTGCCGGGCCGTCTGCGTCCTCTGGGCCGACGACGTCCAGGTCTGGGGAGGTGAAGTCGCACTGACTGGCTTCTTGATGATACTGAGCGGGGCTGACAGCACAGACGACGGCAGCAGTGCATTCTGGGTTTGGCTGGCACCATTGGATCGCACAGGTGAAGTGGCGGGAACGTTTTTGCTGGCGACCTCAGAGGAGGAGGGAGGTTTGCAACTTTTGTGCTGGGTGCTGCAGATGAAAGAGTCTGGAGTCTTCCCGAGTTTGTAGCTTCCTGCGTGGAGCGTGCCGGAGCACTCGCTGCATCTGGTGGAAATGTATAAATATCAAATTACCAAAGCAATGAAAACACAACACATGACAGGAATGTATCAATAAATATGGATCCAGTTCTTACTTGAAACAGCTTCTGTGAAAGAGCTTGCCTTCCACAAAGTGCCTCTGCACCAGATGAACATGGTTCTTGCAGGCCACACATTTGCTGTTGAGAGTCCCGGATTTGTTGGCGTTTTCTGCCAAAACCACCTTCTGTGAAAGAAAATGAGAATCCAAAACCTACCCACTGAAATATAATCAAAATGCACCTTATCTTTAAATAAGTGTTTATTTAAAATGAACATTATAAGACTGTAAACACGTGATGCTGATTCCTGACCTGAGCAGCAGCTCTGGGCAGTTTGGGTGACGTCTGAGCAGTGTGAGTGGACGGTGAACGATTCTCTGCCGTGGTTTTAGACACAAAGGGTTTGGCGACCACAGGGAGATTCTTCTTCTCTGATGGCTCCTCCTTGGAGCCCTCTGCTGGCCTCTTCACACCTCCCACTGAGCAGACAAATAACTGTCAAACACCGGGAGAGATACTGTCCACCTGCAGCCTAAGAATACATGAAAACTGCAAGGATGGTTGTGTGAATCCACCAAACCAGTCCATTAGCAGGAAATATGGTGACAATCTGTTTCTGAATTATGACGTCAAATAATGACCAAGACAATGTTTTTTTGCAGAAATGATGAGGTCAAAAGTGAGGTTGATGTTTGACTCCAAATTGCATCATTTTATCCAATTAGACGTTTTTCAATTTAACAAAATGGGATTTGTGGTGTCAGAGTGACCTTTAACCCCAAAGAATAAAAATCATTTCATCATAGAGTTTAAGGCCCGTCCACACTTATCCAGATGTTTTGTGAAACTTTGTCCTCCGTGCGTTTTGGCCTCACGTCCACACACAAACACAAACGTTTTAAGTCCTTTTACCAGAGACTTTTTCCAAACGCCTTCCAAAGAGCAGATGTTTTTAAAACTTGAGCACTTGTGAAACAATGACGTCACAACTCACTTGTGCTAACTTGTGCATGCCCACTGTTGCTCTGCGTAACGAGTGCGCACCATGAACAACAAGCTCACTCAATTAGCTCACCGAGCCTGCTCACGCTGTTTTTCTTTGGCATTTGTCGTATTGATGTAGACTTTATCGCAACCTACTGGCCCTGCATGCTTGTTTTCAGCGTTTGGAGAAAATTTTGTGTTCTCGTCTAGGAAGGGAGGGAAAAGTATCTATATAAATTGACCTTTTACCTTTAACTTACAAAGTTTAATCAGTTACTTTTTACATCCCACTGTTAATTTCTCAGCAAAGTCCCTCAAGGTGGTGATGAGATATTGTGTTCAATAGGCCAAAAATGTGTTTTGAGGGGTTATGGTGACATTTCACCTTTGACCACCAAATGCTATAAGTTCATCCTGGAGTCCAAGTGGACACGTTTGCCGAATTTAAGAGATATGACATTCAGAACTTGGACAAACAGACAACTCCCCAAAAAAGGTCTGAATATAGAAAATCTTTGGGCCCTTTCACATAGAATGTTGTTTGTGCTGCACTTGCAACTGGGGTCAGAACAATAAGCAGACTTTTCAACATTTTTAGCAGGAACTACGTTACTACATGTACTTTTAGCGGGTCACTTTTAGTTTTCTCAGGAAAAGTATATCCCAGGGAGCTCGGACACAATGTGAGCTTGTCCTGCATTGTTCATTCGGTGTCTGGCTGCAAGCTTTGTTTCTATTGGCTCAGTGGTCAAAGTTTAACATTGAACTTTACACTTTGCTCAGTGCAGCGGAAAATAAAACGAACTGTCCTTGTGAAGCACATGCCGTGTCCTATCTGAAAGGGCCTTAAATGGGATGGTGCACGACTGCTCCACAGTTCTTGGTCATGCTCTCACTTGCGGGCCTTCCCTTGAAGTAGTTGTAGTACTGGGAGACGTAGGTGAGAATGCTCAGCCTGTCCGGGATCCTTAACGCCACCATGTCTTCTGCATCTAACAAAGCCGGGATCCCCAACTTCTCCTCTGCGACCTGAAAAGCCTTGAGAGGAAAGAAAGAAATCCAAAATTCAACCAACGGTTATCGACTGCTGCCAAGACGACGTTTAATGGTAGTGTGTGTTGGGCCAAGTAAACAAAACCAAAGCATTTTTTTTTACTACCACACAAAACCATGGGCACACAGTCTCCTGACATTAAAGCATGTGTAAAAATGTCAGCTGGTGGACTTTAAATAGACCCTTCTGTGGCCCGGCCCCAGAGAGGTCTGAAAAGGGAGCTGTATAGTGAATAGCCAACTTCCTGTGAGCTGGTCGGGATAAGAATGGAGATGGAAGGAGCAGGATACCAGGGCATTGTTAAGGATCAGCCTGTGACACGCTCATTAAACTTAGAGCAAAGCCCCAATGAAAAGTGTTTACGTAAATAGAAGAGAAGAAAAATACAGAAGAGAGAACAACCTCTTATTCAACAGCTCCTGCAAGAACAACCACCTGTAAGTAACATGAGACTAGTCATGAAATATAGAAGGGTGTGAATTACCACACCGGTCTCATTCTCATATTCCAGTGCAGAGAGCATCTTCAGCTGATGAGAGACGTAAACACACTTAAACCGCAAATCGTGGTTTTAGGTTCTTCCTGCTTCCCCCCCTCCCAAGACGTTCAACAGCGTCTTCATCAAATGGATCTAGTGGCAGGCTGACAACAAGCCTCATTCAAAATGAATAGATCTGGAGAGCCTCTCCCCCACCCACGAGCTCAGGTTTGTTGCCATCGGTTCATCCAGGAAGAAGCAGGAAGTCGTGAAGAGGGCGCACTGCGGCCCTGCGTGGGGCCTGTCATCCTCACAGGAAGCTGGTGGAGTGGAAGAAGACTAAATAATGGAGAGGTCCCGGCCGCGCCGCTCGGGTCGCGGAAGGGTTAAGAAAATAAACGAGGTCAAGTGCAAGGAGGGAAGGTACAGATTGAGATATTTAAAGTTTGAGTGCTGCAACGGTAAAATATGGAATCAACCAGCAGCATAAAGGCCACAAGAAGATTTTTGTCTAATGTGTCTGGGGTGGAAATGTTTTTCCTCTATCCTGGAGAGCGTGAAGTCAATACGACAGAAGCGCCAACAACTTACCAGTCTGTTGTTCTCGAACACATCCTCCTTTCTGAGTGAGTCATAGTTTCTGGACACACAGGAAAACAATGGACACTTACAGACATGTTGGACAACACCTCATGAAGCGTATATAGCATCAGGACTTTGAGGAACTAAAACTAAAATGGGTTTTCTATGCAACAACAAACACACTTTTACATTACGGGCTCAGATAATAACATAACAGCAGACACTTAAGGGGTTAAAACGTGATTAGAATTAAACTGATCACTGATGCTCACAGACAGATATGAACTCTGGGAGGAAGCTACAACACTCAGAGATATTTATAGTGGTCTCTCCTTCATCCTGAGCTGAATACTCACATGAGGTCCGGTCTGTATTTGTGGATGAGAGCACAGAAAGCCAGCCCGCTCCTGAATGAGGTGGTCATGTTGGTGACGGCCACATCTCTGTAGCCGTCGCACTGCAGCCTGCACCACTGCTCCAGAGCCTTGATGGCAGCCATGCTCCCGCAGACACTCACCGACGCTGTGCGGGACGATCACCGCGGACCAGGCGCGCAACAGGCAGGAGGGGGGGGAGCCGGAGGAGAGAGACAGATAGAACAACAACAGTGTGTGTGTGTCTCTGTGTGTGTGTGTGAAGAGTTTGACCGTGAACTGCGCACTGTGCAGCAGCTGCGTCCTGTTTCCTCCTCCTCCTCCTCCTCCTCAGTGGGCGGATGGATGGATGGAGTGTGCGGTGGACGGGCTGCGTGCGTGTGACGGTGCACGTTTCTCATTACGCTAATTAACACCGACTGATGATTCGTCCTTCACAAGCATCGAATTAGACCCAGACAGAGATATGCAAATCATTTTACAAGTTTACGTTTAGTAAAGGATCAGTTTCCAGTAAATCCTGCAAAATTAAAAACTCATTCTTTTAACAATGACCTAAAGTGACCTAAATGTTAATGCACAGTCCCATGCAGGGGAAAATCTAACATTATTTCTGCAAAAATAACATTATTGTATAAAATAGTCAGTGACAGATTGAAGTTTGAGACTGAAGTCAAACACACTTGTGATCATATTTTATAATATTGTAGTGATCTGCGCACCTCCTGCGCAGATCGCTTCTGCGCAGGAGGTTCGCAGATCACTTCTGCAGAAGGTGCGCAGATCGCTACTGCGCAGGTGGTGCAAAGATCGCTTCTGCGCAGGATTAATTTAATTTAATTTAATTTTATCTTGTTTTATTTTATTTTATTTTATTTTATTTTATTTTATTTTATTTTATTTTATTTTATTTTATTTTATTTTATTTTATTTTATTTTATTTTATTTTATTTTATTTTATTTTATTTTATTTTATTTTATTTTATTTTATTTTATTTTATTTTATTTTATTTTATTTTATTTTATTTTATTACTAACTGTGTTGTATTCAACGGTGGATTTTCTATTTTGTATTTCTATCTATCTATCTATCTATCTATCTATCTATCTATCTATCTATCTATCTATCTATCTATCTATCTATCTATCTATCTATCTATCTATCTATCTATCTATCTATCTATCTATCTATCTATCTATCTATCTATCTATCTATCTATCTATCTATCTATCTATCTATCTAAAATCCAAAATAACCGTCATCTTAAGGTGAAATAAAGGAAAAGTCTCTTTTCAGTTTATGTTTTAGATTATGAATTCCTCCTGTCTGTATTAGTCACCTGGAAATTACATTTACTTTAAAGTATATGCTTCTTAACATTTTATTGTATGTATATGTATATGTGCATAGATAACATAAATTACAAAAATGAGTCACTTATTCATGAACCGCCATATTGGGGGGGGGGAGGATGCTTCTGTGCTTTTCCATATTTAAATGGTCCCTTTAGATGTGAAATGCGGACATTTGCAATAATATTTCCATTCAAAGCTTCATGAAATTCATTGTTTCGGGGAGGGGGTCAGTGAGGGGGGTGCTGATGGATTTCTGCGGTAATTAAACACCAGGCTTATATCTCTGGCGGCATGTTGGGGTCATTATGAAGGAGGAGAACCAATAACAGAATCTATGACATGCTTTTTTTCGAACTCAGTCACATTTGTGTGGGGCCTAATTAGGCACTAATTGAGGCCAGCTATAGTCACAGAAGAATTCTGACCTAATTGGCCCACAGTGCAGTGTCCCACTCAATTTTAGGGGAAAACTGGTGACGTGATCTCTGAGCAACTTTCAAGCAACAACAGAGTGTGAAGAATTATACCACTATACGCAAACGTCCATTTAATTCAAATCTTGTGCTTCTCTGACCCGTTTTGAAATGCAGTTTCAGTTTTGACCCACAGACCTCTGACCCCTGACGTGAGGACTGTAATGAGTGTGAGACCAGATCTGAACTTTAGTGTTTGAAATGTGAGCGACCCACAGTGACCTCATTCACAACAGAACGGGTTTCAAACACTATCAGCATGAATTGTTTATTAGTTGTCACCACAAGAGGCCTCAGGAGATATATGCAGAGAAAACACAGCTTTAAACGTCTACAACAAATTTGCTGCGTGACAAAAATACAGTTTAAAAAAACAGGAGTATTTGAAGAATGAAGCCTTGTCTCCACTTTAACTTTCTTGACTGAGAGCATGTTTGTGACCAGAGGGGGGCAGTGTCACTCTGCACTGTTAAAATACAGTTTCATCAATGGAAAACTGTTGGCACATGCATACACAATACATGAAGACATATATATACATATACATACACAATACATACATACACATAAATACATATGTAATAGTGTTGATGTATCTAGTGTGAACTAGATTGAAGTCAGAACACCACCTGCAGACTTTATTTTAGTTTATAGTCTCAATTTAACAAACCTGTGTTTTTCTCAGGCCAAAACCAGATCAAGAAAACCAGAAGGAAACTTTTTCTACTGGTCACATTCATTGGCCTCAACATTGATCTACCACAGTTATTGTATTACATTTCTATAATTTTGTGTGTTCTGACTGGTTTAAACATTTTCTTGTCTTTAGATTAACATGAGTAACAAATGTCAGTGTGATGTACATATTTTTACAAGAGAAATCCATCCATCATGTAATTTATATACTGTAGATTCACGCCCCATGATTCAATTTTTCAGCTATTTCCATCGTTTCCTATGAGGACGTGTGGCGGCTCGCAGACATCCTGCCTGTGTCTGTGGAGGTAACCGAGAAGCGAGAGGTCAGGGATAAGCTCGTCATTAATGGAATCATTTAAAAAAATCACTCCACTGCATCTCATTCCCACTGTTCTCTAATGAGTTAGGGTGAGACTGAAATGATAAGACGGCCACAGTTTTCATTTGTCTCTGTTTCGTTCTGTAAAGGACCTAGAATACAATGTTTCAGTATAAACAGGTTTAAGATGGGACGATGAAAGTCAGATTCAAATTACAATAACAGACAAACAGTGCATCCATGTCATGTTATCTGATTAATTCACTTAATGTAGGATGGATTTTTTTGTTACATTTTTTATCAAAATTAGACATATTTATTTAAATAAAAATGTCTAAAAGATGCTGAAATTAACAATAATGTATCAACTGGTTTCTCATATGAAACTCAGAACATTTCACATTGTAAGAAGTATGTATTAACTATTGCTAAATATACATATATGATGTTCCGCCATAGCGATAGTATACACTGTGTTTCTTTTTGTTATGACTATCTGTACAAACAGGAAGGAGGAAAATAATCAATCACTGTGCATGGCATCAGCTTCCTGTGTTTGTGACTGTGTGTCAGCCCCTGACATGTTTACAGTGCTGTGGATCTCGGCCTCGTGCTCTCTGGCTTTGGCCCTCAGTTTGGCGATGCTGCAGGAGCGGAGCTCCTCTGAGCTCGGTCCCTCCGGCCCCTCCGGCCTCTCCCACTTCCTGGACCTCTGGGTCACGGGCTGCTTACGCACGCTCAGCGCGGCACCCCCAGCCTTTGTCCATGGATAGTTTTCTCCTTCCTGTCGCTTCTCCCAGTGCTCGCTGTCCGAAGTCTCAGACTGCTGCTCTGAACTCCTGCTTGCTTTCTCAGAGGTTTCATCATTGTCTCTTTTAACAAAAGCCCCTGCTACCACAAGCTGGCTCTGGAGCTTCAGCTGCCGCCTCATCTTGGCACGACGGTTCTGAAACCAAACCTGAACACAAAATATAAATATAAATATAGAATGACATCTGGACTTGACATTCGAAATCTGGATAAGAATAGCAATAAGAATCTGGATTTAAATCCCCCAAAAAATTGTCAATTGAAAGAGTTATTGGTTGCTTTAATCATTAGGTTCAGATTCCTCCCTAAAGTGATTCCAATGTAAACATGCTGAAAAACTGACAGCATAAGACTTATTTGACCTTATTTGATCAACTGTAACTGCTGAGGCTGAACTTTTCCGTGCATTTTTGGACAGAGCGCATCGTGTACTCTTTGATCCGCATCTCTTCCACCAAAGTAAAGGAAATATGGACCAGAGGATCAAGTACAGTACCACCAGTGACTGTGTAGGTGTTCATATGGGCATGTGACGAGTATTTCAAGATAGACTTAAGAAAATGTCACCGTATTCAAGCTATATTACCTATATATATATAGAAATATCAAAATATGATGCATTTTCTAAGAATTCATTGTGATACCATTGAAAACTTTGGAGCTTTTATAGAACTTCAGTGAGAGCTCTGTGGGGTTAAATGTTGCAGCCCAAGTTGGTAGTGATGGACCAGTAAACAAGAAATTATGAGGTCTCAACCTTCCTATGTGAAGCACCTTGAGATAATTGACGCTTTGATTTGATGCTTTACAAGCAAACATCAAACCTCTTCACAGTTAATATACGGAGTGAGCATGTTCAGAGAGCGCTCAGTCTGCCGGTCACCTGCACTCTGGCCTCGATGAGGTCCAGTCTGAGGGCCAGGGCCTCCCTCATGAAGATGTCTGGGTAGTGGGTGGTCTCGAAGGCCTTCTCCAGCTCCTCCAGCTGCCAGCTGCTGTAGTTGGCCCGTGCGCGACGCTGCTTCGCTGGCCTCTGTTCATCTGGAAAGCACGAGCACCAATTACACAATCGCCAACGGGTGACAAAGAACTAATGGCTCTAAATTGGGTAATTAGCGCGGCGATCATTAGGCCCACTTCAACACTGCGTGATAATTGATTGTTAGTTACGAGCTGTTAGCCAATCTTTTGTAAACATTTACACTGCAATCGGATGGTGACTCACTGACTGGCTTAGAGACTGTGCCAGTATTGGCTGATGTGCTGTATCTGCACACGTCCTTTATCGTACAGTCAGTCTTCATTCGGCCGAAGGAGGTTTGAACTCACCTACGCCCTCCAACAGTGGCCCCATCCCGACCGCCTGTGTGGCCAGGAGCAGCGCCTCCTTGCATGGCTCTGGCTGCAGATAACTCCTCAGGGATTCGTAGCTGATAAAGGGCCCCGGGATCAGGATCTGAGGTTGGGAGCCCAGTCTGGTTGGGAACGCTGGGAAAAGGTGAGCTGCAGCAGGTGAATGGAAAACCGCAGGCAGGAGGGCAGAGACCAGTTGCCCCGGGCCAAACATGTCCAGGCTATTAAGTGTCCAATACTGAGGGTCAGTCCAGGCTCAGTCCTACAGGGAGGCTGGATGAGTGATGGAATTCATCCCAACGTCCAGAGTAATACAAAATAAAAGAGTTATCATACAGCCACTGGATCCCTGTATCAGTCCTGATGTGAGAGCTGCTGTTTTGTGCAGGTACAAGGTGTCGCCTGGAGAGTGAAGGTATGACTTGAGCAGGGGAGGTGGTCTCACCTGAGCTCTTCTGCTCCTCTCCTCAAAGACTCTCCCCTCCTCCTTTCCTCGTCACATGACCTCCAGACAGACAGCAGGGGTTGGTTTATAGGACGGAGGTGAGACTCCAACCTGTGAATCATCCCTCAGAGGATTATCAGCATTAACCAATCATTCGTCTTTACTTTCGCAGTCGTAGGATGTGATTGGGAAAGTCAAATATTTTATAGAACCTCAGTTATCACAATTACGCCGTGAAGATTTGACATAACTCTTATCTGACTGGTTTAACAGCTGTCAAGTGTAATAAGAACAAATAACTGCAGAGCAGACTTAATGAAAACACAGGTTGTTGAGCCCTGTGGGACAAAAAACAAGATCAGCGAACCCTGAAGAGCGAGTTCCAGGACAAACAAACCCGAGAAGCTCATTTGCCGAATGTTTTTAATCCCTCAAAGTGATGTCAAGTTTCCAGCCACTGTTGATTTCACTTATTTAATCTTTTTTCATCAAGACAGGCAGTGGCAAAATATCATGGCCATCAACTTAGCGAATAGGAGCAGTTTAAACACACATCATGAAAGTAGGAATGCATTTATGTAACATATAATCCTGGTAAACGAGGTGTATTAGAACAATGACAACTTAATAACAAAACACAGATTTATTGTTTTGCTTGACTATAGAAAGGAAATGTTCATTTTGCATGTAATGCTACAATATTACCAATTTTCCAGTGAAGCATTTATGCATCTTGATGACAAAGTGCTGTTTTAGTTTAGTTTAGTTTTAGTTTTAGAATTATGCAAAAAGAACATCAGGGATTTTTATGAAACGTAGTGGAAGAATGGGGCATGGATGAAGAAAAGAAGAAAAAATCTAAATCAGGGATTATTAAGGGACTAATATGATGGTGTGCCATTTGATGCAACTTGATTTAATTTTTGGGACTCGGTGAAGGAATGTGTTTTTCTGTGTGCTATTTTGGTTTGTACCTCGGTGAAGGATGCTATGTCACCCCTGTCCATTTGTTAGTTAAAGAACCCATGTGCCGCAGATCCGGACAAAGGCCAAATCAAGCAACATGTTCACTACTTTACCAGGGAATAGTTCATGGATCTTGATGACAAATAACACATTTTAAGACATATAAATTAGATCAATATCCATGAATGTGTACAATTTGGTGCCGATTCATATAAAAATCTGAATGTAGTGAATTTAAATGTGATTTCATAATGGGACTGTTGAGCCTTGATGGAGGAATGCGCTCTCAGAGCCGTTCTAGTTACACTTAATTTCAAGTGTGTAGTATTTTGTGGTAGCAGAGTGATCGGTGGAGCCCATTGTGTGTTTTTTTTCTTCAGATGTTTTACAGCATGTAGTATATATTGAGCAATAATTGGAAGTGATGTTTTCTCAGTGCCACTGTTGTAAAACATGCAACAGTGAGTGTTTCACAGACACTCGCAGGATTCTTCCATCCCTGATCAAAGCACACACATCAACACATTACCAGTGAAGACAGGAAGATTATTAACACTTTTTTTCTTCCCTCGGAGCAAAGCAGCTGTAGCTTAGCGTTGATGGATCTCTGATGAGATGATCGCCAGCCGCTGTCTGCGTGAATTAAACACAGGTGAGTCAATTAATCCGTATCAGCTAACAGCACGTCCCGCTAACGGCTCGTCACCGAGACGGCGGGAAAAACACTGAGCTGTCAATGTCGTCACCGGCGGCTTTGATCCTGCGTGGGACCTCAGCAGGAGGCAGCTGGTCCGAGCCCAGGTGAGTCACGGGACGGTCGGAACTGTGCGAGCAGCGAGGGCCGCCGACTCGCCTCACCTGTGGCCCTTTCATCTGCACCTGTTCAAACAGCACATTAAAGCCCCGGAGGAGGAGGCAGAGAGGAGGTCAGGATACGGGTTTGGCAGAAAGTAATGTGACTAAAGGTGGAGGTTTAGTTGATTCCACAGGGTTTTTTTTCACCAAAACTACAAACATCCACTGTTTGATCTTTAAAGGTTCAGTGTGTACGATTCAGGTGAAAGGAATCTAATTGTTTTTTTTTTTTTATATCTTTATATTTAAATACTTTATATTTACATCAGGACCGGGTCCTCTCTACTGAGGCCACCATGTCTTTTTTACAGTAGCCCCGACTGGACAAACTAAAAATCTTTAGTTTGGAAGGGGAGGGTGAATGCAGGGGTATTCAGCTGCAGAATGCAACATCACCACTAGATGTCACTAAATTCTACACACTGAACCTTTAATAAAATTTGGTAATGATAATTATCACGATATATATCACATTATATTTTAATAAGGGTTGAAACACAGGGGGTGCTCTTGTGGCCCCCAAACTCAGGAACAAGCTTTATTTCTGTGTTAAAATCTCATTTTAAAAAACATTTTTTTCTCCTTGGCCTTATGGCACCCTGTATGAGTGTTTGACTGTTTCTGGTTTTATCTTGTGGTTTATTGCTGTTTTATCCACAGTGTTTTATGTCACATTTATGTTTTATTCTATGTTTTATCTATTTATTGATGAACAGCACTTTGGTCAACTCCTTTGTTTTTTTTAAAATGTGCTTTAAAAATAATTTAGATTTGATTGGATATAGATGTTTAAAAATAGATATGATTAGAGCTTGTTGGTTTCATTTTTATTTTCTTTCTCTCGATTATTTTGTCTTGAGAAGGTGGACAATGATGTTACAATATTTTTTAGGAAAGAATGTCAAGGATGATGCTGTAACGGAAGTTCTGCAGTTGATGGATTGAATGTGCCGCTACTCGATAGAGGGACATGATATATTAACAATATGTCATATATAAACAAGTTTATTTAGATTTAACATATTCAATTTAATTTGTGTTTTTGTAATTTTGTTTTGTTTGATAGTGTTGGGTTTTGTTTTGTTGACATGGGCAATGTCCAGGCATTTTAAGAAAATATTATTAAAAGTAAATTCCCAAAAGAAGGAATTTTGCCTCTGATGGAAGGTTGTGTAGAGGATTGCCCAGCCCTAAAAACCAAAATGTGTTATATTCATAAGAGATCCATACTTCTTCTATATTATATGTTCAAAATGCTTAAAGTTATATTGAATTAATACCCTGACAAAGTTTCAGTTTCACGCACTTCCGTCTGTTTGTGTGTGACAAAAAAGACGAACATAGACTGAAATGAACCATTTCATGTTTTTTTGCGAGTTCCGCGGGGAAAAGGAAAATAGATTAAAAGTGTCTGCTTTGAGCTGTGGCTAAACAAACACGGTGTGTGTGGTGGGACTGATGACTGAATAGCCATCTGCGTTTGTCCCTGGCACACAGGCAGTTACAGGGATTTCGGCTCTGTCTGAAAACAGACCCCTGCAAAACTTCTGTTTGTCTGTGCGTGGCTCCGTTAAGTCCCATTGATCCAGATAATCAGCGACAGAATTGGTGAAAAACCGGTGGGGGAGGTTCTGACAGTAGTTGCTCTAAAGATAATTGAAGGAGGCATTATGACAACAATGGTGACGGCTAATGCCCGGCCTTGTTGCTCGCTCAGGTATGTAGCTCCCCGGGATGATAAGGCAACACTGGAGATCCACAGCTAAAATGCCAATCATCGTATCGTTAGCAGACCTTCAACCTCAGAGACATATTGTGTTTTATCTGTCGGTTTAGCAAACCTTGACTTGTTTCAGCCTGCTTTCATTCATTCATTGCAAACTGGAGGAGAAGGGACAGCGGAACTCCCCTTCCAAGGTGTGTCACTCCATCTCAGATAACAGAGATCCTCACATTTGGAAACACTTAAAGTCGCTCTCTGCTGAATAATGTGTTTTGCTTATTGTTACTTTTACATGGTTGATTGGACTTCACTTTGCAGGATGAAGCGTGTGCAGAGTGTAAAAGGCTGTTTTCACTTTTTCTTCCGCTGAAGAAGGAACATTTTTATCACGGAAGCATATGAAAAGCCACTAATAGGTGTTTTCTGCAAGAAAGTCAAACTTGAGAAAATATTAAAATCTACAATATAAAGTTGCAGGCAGCTGTTTTCAGCAAAAAAGGAAGCTTTTAAACCCACTGTACAATATTTTCAGCAGCAAACAGCAGACACAGTTCGAGACTAACTGCTGATGACAGTGCGGAGCATTTAGTAGCTCAACCAACCAGATAAATCACATTCTATTTGTACAGTACTTATTCACAAATCTCAATTTGGCTCATTGAGTTTAACAAGGAGCGACATCATCAGCCCTTAACCCTCAACCAGAGAGAGAGAATAACACCAAAAACATGATTACTTTTAACAAAGAAATGCAAAGAAACTTCAGAGTCACAAGTGAGGACCCCCCCCCCCCAAAAAAAAAAACTATATTTAAAATGTTCAAATGTTCAAATGTTTGAAGAGCCAGATGTTTCCAGCATTTGTTGCAAATAGGGAGTTAATATTGTTACTGTTGGATACAGAAAAAAGTAAGTTTCACACTGGAACAAGATTGGCTTCAAATCTGTTGTACTATCACACAATCAAAGTCATACAACTGTGATGTGGAAACTTGAAGCCAGTTGTTTTTTTGCGGTAAAACAAAATAAATACAAATTCCAAGGATCTGAGGAGAAGTTGTGTTGACAACACTGTCAACACAACACTTACGTTTCATCATCTTTTGATCCGTTATGATAAACTTGCACAAATAGTTTTCTGTTCAGCTCCTTTTCCTCGGTCAGAAATCTGTGGCTCTTCAGCTGCTAAACCAGCAGTCGGTCTCTGACTGTGTGTGTTGACTGTTTGGGGCTGAGCATCTTCAGCCTACAGTGGGTTTAAGGGCGATCCTGCTGAAACAGCTGCTTGCAGCTGTATAAATATGCACATATTACCAGTGTTTACACTGAGATACATTTTTCTCATCTTTGAATTTGTTGCAGAAAACACTTTTCAGTGAGATGAAATTCAAATGGGCTATTTAGCCTCTCGTTTCCATGACAGACACGGCTGAAGTGGATTAACTGTCACACTCTGCCCTCTCCGTGTGACAAGATACAATCTGACATAATGGAGATCATCAACACAGAACAGTATTATTCTTTCTCTTTCACGACAGTGGCACTTCAGCTCATAAAACACCAGTTCTGCCAAATGTCACGCGGAGATGGATGATTATCGTCAACTCCACTGTCATGGGAATAGATCCATCTGGTGTAATTTGCAGGCTGGAACATAAATGAGCACAGATAAGATCAATATTTAATGAAAGTGTAAGTGAAGCTTAAGGGTTGTCACTTATGCGGCTGCTGTTAATGGCACGTCACATTATCATACTTATCAGATTGGGTCAATCTGAACTGCAATTACTGGCCTCATTTCTTTTTAATTCATTACAAATGTTGAATCATTTCAGTCGTCCACCTCTGTGCAAACACACCAGGAATAGATTCTCCAGCAGCCTGCAAGTGTGTCAACCTGCACAAAATATTCAAACTAAAATCTATTAATGGGAGTGCGGATTGGTATAATTCAATCAACACACCTAAAATGTGTTTGTAACCAGGAAGAAAAGTGTGTTTCATGGCTGAGGGGACCCCTATGCTCGGTGCCTCACTCTCCCTGGTAATAGTATCTCGCAGTGAGCGGCCTGATTGTTTTAGTCCTGGATCACTGGTCAGGGGATAAACCTGAGAGCCCAGTGTGCTTTTCATGTCAAAAACCTTCAAGGGAAAGCGGCCACAATCCAAGAGCAATCACACTTGAGACATCAAAGTGCCCGGGAGAAGAGAGGCGAGAGACGGTCCACATTTTTTCCACGCAAGCCAAGTGCAACTCAAGCGTGGAGGAAGAGGAGATGATCTAAGGCGAGGGTGCCATTGAGAGGAAGACGGAGAGCAGACAGATGTGCACGGGCAGGTAGCGGCACATCGGGGCCCCTCGTGTAGGAGAGAGAGAGAGAAACCAAGACCAAGCCTCCGCTGGTCGCATTCCTGTCCGTTCACTGTCCACTTTCACATGGGCCGGAAGACGCAGGTCTGCACTTTGACTCAGTGTTCCACATCATGTTTCAACAGCCTCATGGTCAGTGCTGCAGGAATATTCAGAATTTTTACTCAAGTTGAAGTAGCTAGAAACTATAAGGAAAAACAAAAAGTACGAACAAAAGGCATTAAAGGAAAGAAAAGAAAGTAGTTAAAGAACTAAGTTGTGCTGAGGAAACCATGGTCTCCTTCAGACTCCCGACATGACTCCTCTCTCACCCCACATTTACTGTCTGTCTCTTCTAGCAGCTTCAAATAAAAGCAATAACACACAAAAACTGATTTTGATTAAAAAAAAAAAAAAAAATTTAAATAACTTTATCATATTGTTTATACTGATGCATGAAGTATTTCCAAACTCTGTGTCAAGCCACCTCCAAAAACCTTCAAGATTAGGATTAGAATAGATAGGAAATTAGATAGGAGTGAGAAATAACTTGTTCTGCGCAAATTTGTATTACAATTTTGGACTATTTCACTATTTTTTCTATATTTAACTCTGTTTGAGAAGTTTAGAAGGAAATCGAGCTGCTAACGATTGTGTCACAAACCAAAAAGCTGGGACAACTACTTTAATTACCATTGCCATTGTTTATTGGTTGGTTTGTATGTTTGTTTGTGTGGAAACACACATACATGTAAATGTTATGTAAAAAAACTGTTTTTTTACATTCGGTAACATTGTGAGAATCTGCGTTTTTCGAAACATTTTCACAATTTCCCAAGAGAATTATTCATGTCGCTTGATTAAATCTAAGTGTTTGGAATTTGATGCAGCTTGATTGAATTCAAGGGGACTTCCCTTTGAAATGCTGTGGAGTAGAAGTGTAAAGTATGAAACACTTTATTTAAGTACAGTACATCACAACTGCACTTGTTACTTGGTTTCCACGGTTACCTCAATAAATAAGTTCTGTGAAGATATTTTATTACCTTGCACGAAAAAATGCTCCGTACGGACAAATGAGCAGCTGCATGCGAGGGCACCGGCCTGGTGCGATGAATAAAGGGCGCAGGGTTGTTAACATGTCAGTGGTCCGTCAAGACCATTCAGCAGCGGAGCGGCCCCCCCCCTCCTTGTTAGCTGTCACTCATCCCTGTTCCGCCTCACTGCTGCCCAGCCAATAGGATGCTGGCGCCTGACCAAGAGCCCAGGCTGCTAGGACTTGTGCAGTAAGTTGATTGATAACCATAAACAGAGCTTTCGGCTAGTTATAGGACACCATACAGGTGCAATTAACACATCGCAGACTGAGACGGCACTGAGAGATCAGCAGGTAGGTGCATGATGGGTAGGATGCTATTAGGTGTACATATGGACAAGTTATAGCAATGGATGAGTGAATATATATATGTATATGTATATATATATATATGTATATATGCATAATGAGGGATTGTGAGGATTCAAAAGACAAAATAACTTTTTATTACGTTTTCACCTGTATGTTTGTTTGTGTATTTGTTTGCAGGATTCGGCAAAATTACTGAACCCAATTTCCACCAAACTTGAGGAGGGATGGGTTCAGGGAGGAAGCCTTTACATTTTACTGCCTGTGTGGATTAAAGGTCAGATTCAGGTTTTCTTTTTTCGCTTTCATTAACTGTTTTCAAACAAAACCTTATTTTCTTTGACATTTCTACTAAAAGAACTAGACAATTATGTGTAGGATTGTTTGGCCTTTAGTGGAGGTATGTCTTCTACTGAATGCCATCCTTTGTATGACTATTTTCACAATAAAACTTCCTTTAAATGCCTTAAAATTAAGTCACCTGCAGGCTGCAGTAACCTGCTTTCAGTTGTTCACCTCCAGCCTGCGTATCTCTTTTACCTCTGATCGACAGACTCCACTGACCCACCAGTGTGGGCATGTCTCGCCCTCACTGAGGATCCTCAACCGCGCCGTGGCTTCATCTCCTCCTATGTAACAAAACACCAGCAGCGGTCCGTGTTGCAAAATGGCCTCTACCCACATTGAGTCTTCAAAGCACCCTTTGGTCTATGTGATTGAACAATTACCGCTATGGTCAATTTACCATGAATGGGGACGTCCACTTTCCCAGTTTGCCAGCATGCACACACACTGTTTAAACAAATCCCTGTGACTCCATCAAGAGGTTTCCAGACGAAGTCAGAGGCAGCGGGCAAAACAACTCACACTTTCATGGCAAAATGGTTTCCATCACAGCGTGTGCATCACGCCTTTAATTTGTCTGTTACACCCCAGTGAAGAGCGAGCGTTCCAATGACAGCTGTTTCCAGTTTTATCGGGATCCGGGAATTATTGGAATGAAATGAACGGCCACCATTCAATCTCGTCCGAGGTGCTAACATGTTATTTTGAAAGGTAATAATTGGTTCTTGTGGAATTTTTTTTTTTTTTTTATAATTTCAACATTAAATTGCTTCTCAATTAAACAGTGGTAAAATGTCTCCACTGCAGGAAATGTGTTGCACTTTTCACTTTCGGTCGGATAAAGATGTATGAAACATAATTTCCCCCAAAAAACAGTTTATTCAGTTGATATCAACGCAGCTCACAGACAGTGTTCTAGTAACAGTGAAGATGATTTTAAATTATTCATTTCAGTTATTACTTTGAACAATGATATTTTTTTTGTATATTCTGCTTCTCATGTTAAATACTTTTTAATTTGTTTGGCGACTGCAGTGAAATGTTGAACGTGTTTGCTGTCAAACTCAATATTTAGCAAACTGCTCATAAAACACACGAGACCAATTTTGATGAAAATGTTTTAGATGTTTATTAAACAGGTACACAAACAACGTATGGTGGAATTTTAAGTGTTTATATTTATTATTCAAACTATTGAATATATGAAACCAGAAGTGTAAATACATAATGACACTTGTATTGTTTAATAATGTAATTGCTGATAATTTAGTAACTGCAGAAATGTGTAAATCTCCCTCTAAATATAAATGTTTATAATCATTTAAATTCAACTGAACACGTTATTTTCCAACTTGTGCTATAATACTATAATTATGACAAGTATTAATATAATTGTAATATAATTACTTTACAATTTTTTAATTATTAAATCAACCGCTTCTATTATTTACCCAGTTTTGTGTATTATATGTTGAATGTTATGATAACATCACTTAATAATGTTCCGGTTTTTGTTCGAATTTCATTACTGGTTAATGTATTGTCACATTTTCAATTAAAAATATAATTTACTTCCTTCACAGAGTAATGAATGCACTAATTGTGACTTTATTTTAATAACAGTAATTTCATAGTTGTAATTATTACATGTTCAACTAATTTAGAGGGAGTTTTAATACATTCTTTGAAGTCACTAAATTATTCCACTGGTGGGGGGGTGGTGTGTCGCTCACTGGAGACGCATCTAATGTGAAGCACTGGAGAGAGTCTGATTATCTGCTGTGATCAAATGAGCAGGACATCAAACGTCTGAGCTGAAACATAATCTGCAATGCATTGAGGGCCGCAGTGGACGTCGGGCGCTTCGCTGTTATGTCGTCGCCTCCATGTGAAGGACTTTCATCGACTCGGCGATCATCGAGCTGGTGTCGATCTGTCCGTAGATGCCCACTAAAAAGGCCTTGTGGAGCAAGATGTCTGCGTGTTCTGGAGGGAGCAGACAAACAGGACTTGAAATAATGCAGCTGTGGATTGTGTGAGACAAGGATCCATGCTTCATTAAATAACTATTTGCTGAAACGTAAAAACAAAATACATATACTGTATGATCAAAAAGATTCCAAGACAGATATGGGAGAGAATCCTTCTACCCAGATGACTGTCCACAAGGATTCGTTCCTCTTACCTTGACAGAGAAGCACGTATTCTGGAAGGTTCCTGAGAGCGGTCTGTACCACATCGAAGTTCCCACTGCCCATACAGTACATGTAAGTCGGCAGGAAGTCTGTTGCCAGGCTGTAGCAAAGAAAACACACAAATTACGTAATGAATAGAAACTAATTGATGGTTTAAATTTGCTTATTATTTATGTATTTCCTTCTCCGCACACTCCCTCTCTGCCCCAGCCTGCTCTCTGCAGGTCGGCTGTGAACTCACCAGGGATTGTTCTGAATGCAGCGCAGGGCCAGACTGAAGGCCATGTTCCGACACAGCTCCTCGGAGGAAACCATGAGTCTCTGCAGATCGTTCTACAAACAACACAGACACAGGGTGGTGACGGACGGGTTACACACTGACGGATGCTACACTTGACCCGGGTTTTCTCGTGTGTGCCTGTTGTCTCTGACTCACGGCGAAGTATTGGATGATCTCTGGGCACCTCCTCGACTTATCATCCACCTCAGTCAACACTTCCAACACATCTATGGCAAGAAAAAAACCGAAGCATTACTCAATATGAAACAGGGTGAATACATGTGGCGTCTCGGCAGCAGAGGTGTGTTGTCGTTACCCTCGACTGCTTTTCCTCTTGACATCTTCTTCAGGTACATGTTCATGTCCGCGGCGCTCAGCGAGACCGAGGCAGAGATGTTGACGAGGGGAAGGGAACCAGTGGACACGTCATCTGGTAAAAAGAAAAAACAGTTATTCAAAAACTCTGCAAAACAGTTTTCATGTTTAAATCGTCTAATGTAACCAGAGATTATAGTCTAACACTACATCAGAGTCTTACTTTAAGAAATACGACTCTACAGAAACCACCTATTTTAAGTGTGCTCATGTTCTAGGTAGACAAAGGTTTGTCCTCAGAGAAAGCTCGATGTGAAAATTGTTCTCACCATCTCTGTCTTCTCCAGCAAACTCTGAAGAGGAGTTTTTCACTGGCAAAGTGAGTCCAGCCAGCAGAGACCTCAGCTGGACCAGGTCCGGGTTTTCTGCACACAGGTTCCTAAGAGGAGAAACAGCAGAGCTACATCTCTGTGCAATAACACAATTTATATGTAAAATGTCAAAAATGTACCCACAAAAAGGATATTGCCATGATATACTAACTGTAATATGTTGGAGTGCTTCTGTAGATAAGGAATGGCGGCCGCTGCATCGTTCGTGATGTACTTCTGTGTGAACTGCAGAAATTTGTTGATGAAGACCAACGGAGAACGAGTCCTCTGAAAGTTCTGTGGGAGGAAACACACAGAGGAACACTGTGAATCTCATCTCTGCTCTGAGTCTCCTGGTGAGGACCTGAACGCCTTTGAGCTGCCCCCCCACCTGAAGGACTTTCATGAAGGAGAGAAGGCAGTTTTGAAGCGCCCTCTGGTGGTCGCTGTGGAACACCAGTGGCTGCAGCAGCTCCAGGATGGCAAGCACGTTGCTGAAGAAGTTCATGTGGTTCTGCTGGCGGAACTCCTGCATGTTCAGGTGAATGCGGCCGTGGAGCAGCCCTGAGATCATGGGCAGGTGTCTGTGGAGAAAGGTCAGCAGGTTATATCGTCGTCTGTGGCGTTTATCTCTCAATTAATCTCTCAATTTGTAGAATTAAAACTACTGCATGAAATGTTTTCTCTTTTCTAATTTCACCTCAGCAAAAGGACAGGGTGCGACACGGCCATCTTACGACAGGCGAGGTTGGCGTCGGACACGCGGTTTTCGACAGACTTTGAGTCGCCAACGTCGGCGAGCAGGGTGACCAGACGATGGACCAGGACATCCAGCTGAGAAATGGAAAATAAATTACTGTAATCTGTGCGGTGTCATGGTTTGACATATGGTATTTTCAAATAGTAATCAACATCAAGCACATTTTCTTTGACCTGATAAACAAAGAGCTGTTTATGAATATGGAAAAAGGGCAATAAAATCCTGCAACATCCTTCTTTGGAATGATATTTGCTCCTTTGGTGTTTTGAATCGAACACGTCGGCCCAAACTGTTCAGCTGGGTAGAGATCTGATGATGATTCACATCATTCTCAAACTCAAACCATTCAGTTATCGCTCACAACCTGTAATGGAGTCATTTTCATCCTGTTCCTCCTTTCATTCTTTATTCTTCTATATTTACACAGCAATCCGACAATCTATTCCCACTCAAATTTACCCTAGAAGATACTGAATAGAGAGCCCCTGGTTCTAAGTGACATATCTACTATAACTCTTTAAGTTCCACATCATAATCAGTAATATATATTGTCTGTCAGAGATCTTCACCTTGCAGCTGCTGCCATCCTCCGCTCCCCCGCTGCTGAGGGTGCCCTCGGGCAGGGTGACGTGCTGGATGACCTCGGGAAAGTGCAGGTAGATCTGCAGCAGAAAGTTCTGGCACCTCTTGTTCATCGAGCTGAAGGACAGAATAAACAAGAGAGGGAAGTGTACTGTGTGTGTACGTGTTATTGTTGGCTCAGGACAGTTCAGCTGTGCAACGTAAATCCAACGGCTTAGCGGCAAAAATCATCAACACTGTAATCCCCGATGTTATTGAGTTGTGTGGCCTGAAGCCGTTTAACTGACAGTGACCGGTTGACCAATTCCGTGCGGCTACGAAAAGTTTGTTACAGCTTTTCAACTCAAGTGAGCTTTACTCTACACAGCAACCAACATTATGAAGCAGACTATGTTCCCAGTTGGCTTTTGTGAATTTTCGTTGTACCCCCCCCCCCCCCCCATCTCTTTCAAGTGATTATCATCAGAGTTAATACGAGATCACAGATTAAAGAGCACGATCCAGCACTTCCCTATTGTTTCCGTCTACAAGCCACAATAATTAATGTGCATTAATACAAAGTGCGCGCATGAATAGCATAATGTGATTCTGAGGTTTTCTGCCTCCGAGTCACTGCAGTTTCATACAATCCTCTTAGTGGCTCAGGCCCGTGTCAGGCTCAAATGATGCACTGTACTCCCCAGTGACTGAAAAGTTTATTACAGCTATATGTTCACCGAAACTACAGCGACCTTGACCAAGAGTAGAGAGCTGCTCAATAGTTGCTGTGTAATTGGAATAAACACCAGCTTATCCGACAGCGAGCATCCGCAAGAAGAATGCTTCACATACAAATCGTGTGTTTACTCAACACAAGGCCAAAACCCTTTACTTTCAACATGTTTTTATCCCGCCACACATTTTCACAAGCAGCCGTTTCACCAGGCAGCTTAGCTGTACTTAAAATACTGTAATTCGGAAGCTAATTTTGCTTGACCTTGGCCAAAGTTTCCTCATTAAAGTGGTTTAATAACCAGAGACACATTCATGAAAGGAGGGTTTGCCTCCACAAAGAGTTGCACCCTGATCTCTGACAGCTAAGTCAGAGCAGGAATTCACAACACAGGCAAGTTTAGAGCTTCAGCCTTAATCCTCTTGGCTTCATTATAATACACTGAGCTTTTAAAGAGATCACAGCATAGACGACTTCTGCTGGTTTTAATTTCACACCAATAGACCTAATTATCGAGTTTCCCCTGGTCCACGGCATTGTGGCTGACAGAGGAAAGTTCATCTGCACTGAGAAGGAAAATCTTGTGCGATTTTCTCCCGAGTTTATCCGCACACCAAAACAGGAAGAGAAAAAATTACTTTCACTGTTTGGGGCTAATTAGAGAGAACAATACGATGTGTTGGAATAGATGGAATGAGTACTTTGGTGAAACTTGTAGAATAAAAATGTGTTGAACAGATGCGTTTTAGGGGAAATAGAGGGATGAAAAAGAGGGAAGATTTGAGGATAGATGACCATGAAGCAAAAAGCTTACACCTTACCTGTCCTCCCATTTCTTCGTGCAGCTGATGAGGTACTCCGACACCTTCTTGATGTTTTCCAGATCTCCGTTGCAGTAGGAGTGAAGGAGGGGCAGCCGGGACTGGATGAGGGAGCGGGAGGCCTGGTCCACGCTGCTGCTGCTGCTGCTGCTGTCGTCGTCACGTTGTGTGTCGCGACTGTTGAGCTCCGACTCAGACAAGATCAGGTCCACCATGCTGATGAGCTCCTCTGAACTGAGCCGCAGCACGAACTTCTCCGTTTTCTTCTGCACGGAGCAAAAAGATAAATACGCGAGTCATCCTCATGAGCAGAATTAACTGCCCCCTACTTATCGAGTGCCAGGAAAAATCATCACATCTAATAACTGTGTGCTTCTGCTCTTACTTGAGGGATCTTCTGGTCACGTCCTTGCCAGATCCGTGGGATGTGGCTGCATGCCCACAGGAAATCAAGGGCTGATGATGGGTCCAATCTGAAAAAAAAAGAAGAAGATAAGAAGATATTTAACACGAGTTCTCGCTTTAATGCCAAGTTCAGGCGACACGAATTTCAAAGTTGTCGGATTGCTGTGCGATTCACACTATACAACTGTTGTGAGCTTATATTAGACAACTGACTGGCAACAGGGGGGGTCACACATAACACAACGTTTCAGCTGGAGAACCCCCCCAACCTGTATGAATGATCTCCAAGCTATAATCTGCATTCAAACCGTGCTGTGCTTTGATTGGCTGTGGATTGGCTGCTAATCGAACACATATTTGGCTCCAATCTGGGTCTTTTGTCCACCAATGGAAAATCAAACCCAAAATTGTGTAGTGTGAACCAGTCATGAGAAACCTTAATGCTTAATCTCCCGAAATCACACCAAACTGTAACTGGGAGAATGTTTAACAAAATAAAAAAGTTGTACTTGTAGTCTCGTCGCTTGCAGAGAAGAGCACTGATACACTGCAGCAGGGTGCACCAGTTTGACTGATGTGTGAGCAAGGCCAGCAGATAGGGTCTGTATGCGGGGGTGCCTCGGACCTGAAATAGAGACATAAGATGCATGACTGACTCCAAGCGCACACACACACACACACACACACACCTGAGCATTGTCAGCAGATACAGTCCTATACGCTGAAGATATTTTACGCTTATCTTACTTTGTTGAGGGTGAACAGCAGTTTCTGTTGAAGGTCCGGACACACCGACGTGACCTCTGGGTCGAGATGCTCCAGCCAATCAACGAGCAGCCCGGAGCTGAGTCCTGACTTGGTGACCTCGGAGCTGCTGGCGAAGGTCAAACTGAAACGGTTAGTTCGGCAGGGATGTGACTGAAAACCAAAATGTTCAACTGCTGAAGACCGCAGAGAAAGGTAATCTACAGTACATAAGAGATAAAGTGGGGCTATAAAGTGCTGATTTACTGCAACCAGGAAATTCTGACCCATTAGAACAAGACCCAGATATGAGCCTTTCACAGACATATTAATGTCTGCATTTGTTTGCTGTTATGAAAACGCTTTTTACAGAATGAAACAATTCAAAATAGTTGTCTATTTATATTTGCATGTTGACCATTGAAAATACATTGAGCTTTTTAATTCAAGTTCCCTATTGGTTTTATTAGTGTTTCCTTTTCTGTTTATACTAAAATAAAGTTCACGGTGAACCTGTAAATTATTAAACATCAATTCCATTTCTTTGTCATGAGGTTTAATTTGATGAAAACAACTTAGGAGTCATGGCCATTTTTTAAATATTTATATTGACCTATATATAAACACATATAAACGTATTGGAAATGCTTTACTCCCTAATATTGGGAATCGCATCAGCCTTCAAAAACCCATATCGGCCTAATAACCTGCTTCTAAATCGCGTCGCCGTCCACAACTTTGTTAAAACTGTGTGTGTGTGTGTGTGTGCTCGTCTCTGTCTGTTTAACTCCATAACTCAATAACTATAAGCACTGCACCGGTCCCAAGAACCTCCGACCAGTGATGGTGCAAAGTTAGCGCATTTGCCATCGACTTGTTACCGAAGTTTCAGTTCCTGTGACATCCCTACACACTTCTGGAAACAGCCGGTGACTGGCCGTGTTGCTGAGAACCAAACACAGAAAAAGACTAAAGTATTTAGAGATTTTCACAGCATGTGAATGTGTAAAGCCAATGTAAAGCTGCAAAACCAATTAAACCTTCCTGAACCAAATCCAAAAGTAGTTTACAGTACGAGGCCTCAGACGGGTGCGGACGCAGGTTTGCCATTTGTCACAGGCGGCTGTGCTTGTTATTTAGTCCTGTCAAATATGAATGTTTCTTGCGTGACTTGGGGGGGAAATAGAATTGCGGTGCTCACTTGTTAGAATCCACTTCCTTTTTCACGGCCTGCTCTTCACTTTCTTGGAGCAGCAGGGAAATCACCATTGTAACCGGGCCAGCGGTCCCGTTCTGTGTGCCCACAGTCATCAGCAGAGACAGGAGCTCCTCTAAATACGGCGACTTCATCTCCATCAAACCCTGTAACACTGGAAATAAAATTGCATAATTATTAATGAATCTTGGACTTTAACTGCATTTTAATGTAAGAAAACTAAATGTTAAAAGCTTTCAGCTTTGATGCCTTAGTGATAATGACCTATGGAGGTAATGAATACACTTAATTATAGGAGCCATTCAATAATCTTTTAGATTGAGTTTACATGATCTAAAAACCAGGTCACCACTGAATTTGTTTCTAATTCACACTCAGTACTTAAAATATTGAAATATATTTCAATAATCTATTTGTGTACAATTGATTGTTATAATCACTTTAAAAATGTAACTTCTGATGACTCTTAATGACACGAAACACAAAGTGTTAGATCAGGCAGTTTAAATTAATTCACGTAAACCTAACTCCATTTATACCTTTTCCGATGAGCTCTGCTTCTGCATTACATCTGTCTCCAGCCTTCAGCATTGCGATGACGGTCCTCAGTGGGACCTCAGTGTCTCTGCGATATGCCAAAGCCTCAGCCAGGTGGAGGAAACCAGTCCGCACTGCAGGGCAAAGACACGCGTCACTCATTGTTTTACATAAAATGGATCAGCCAGTATCTGAAAAGAGAAACAGGCCATGTCCTCACCATCATTATGCCTGTGGTTGTGAGAGTTCTGACTGGCGAGGGATCTGAGCAGAGTCTTTAGAGGTCCGGCCTCCACAGTCGGGTTGTCTAACCAGATCAACACCTCAACGATGACCTTGAGGAACAATGAAGAAAAAGCAACGTCCTTGGACACGAGACGCTGGAGAGAAAAGAAGAAAAATAAAGTGTCAGAAAACAGAAAGACATTTTCACAGTTTAATTAATGAGCTATTGGAATTATGCACTTTTTGTTGATGAGCCCAACCTGATAGAGGTGCAGTTGGCGCATGAGAGGACAGGAGAGGGCGTGGCTACGGTGCATGGTCATGACAATGGGGCCTGCGTGGGCAGAGGTGAGCAGGGCAGCGATGGCCTGTAGGAGGCGAAACGCCAACCCGCCCTGCTGGACCTGGCCTTGTTTGGCCCGCATCAGTTCTTTGGCCAGGGCTTGCTGCAGGGCCAGAGAGAGATGGCTGGGAGGCGGGCCATGCCGGCGAGGGTCCACCTTTATGGGGAATATCTGTCGGAGTAAAGGAAACAGAAACAATTTCCTTTTCACACGGTGACTAAGCAGTCAGAGGAATTGATTGGAATAAATAAAGGGAAGAATATTTGCTCGGAGACTGTGTTTTCCAAATGTTAAATAGGAAAAATATACAACAAACAGCTCTCTAGTTAAATCCTACCTGAACCAACATGCCGGTGAGATCATCGTCAGGCCCGACTTCAGGAAGCTGAGTGGTCGCTCTCATCTTCACAGAGCTGTGGGGCGTCTCCACGGTAACTTTAGCCTTACTTGATTCAGAAGCATCTGTTAAGAGGGACGTCAAAACATTAAGGAGGAATTTAGATCATTTACATTTGGTTCTTGCAGATTTCTGTCTGCTACTTCCATTAAAAATCCATGTCATGAAATATTATGAATAAGGTATTTAGGCAACTTAAGGTATAAAGATACAATACATTTTAATATTGATAACTACAACTGGAGGAATGTCTGTGTGTCTGTATTTCAATTTTTCTTGAGAGCATTTCTGCTGACCCAAGGAAGTGAAGAGTTTTAGGGATGAGCGATTGTTGGGAGGAAAAAAATAAAAGACAAACTGAATTTTCTTCATTAATATTAAACTGTAAACTGCGTTTGCTGTCAACCATGTAAACGGCATGGTTAAAACCATGTTTTCTTTTGAGTTGATAAAGCCAGTTCTTTATTATAATAATCATTGTGTTTTTTAAGTCGCAGTCCAACAGAAACAAACCATTTGGAAGATAAAGTCACTGACCTCTGTCAGCAGGAAGAGTGGAGCTCAGTAATGAATGGAAAGTGTGCCCCCCAGTGGCACCTCGCTCATGCTGCACCTCAACCAGGTGGGCCATGTAGTCTGTTGCAGAGGAAATGCAAAATGAGACAAATCAGAAAGATTTAAAACAAAACTCAAAATCTTAAGAACAGAATATCTGCAGAAGACTCTTACGCTTGTCCATGATGTTCTGCTCAAGTGTATCTGTGTCATGGGAAACAGCCTGATCCAGGTACTGCAGCAGTTTACTCATGCTGGACACAGGAATGCCGAAGGACTGAACAAACAGCAGCAGCTGCTGAGGCTCCAGGTCCGATAGAGCTGAGAGAAATATGTGCAATGATTAAAAGTAGAAAACAAGATGTACTTGATGAGCCATGTTTGTTTCAGCAAAGTAGGAGAAGTTGTACCTGCGTCAACCAATCGAGAGACCTCTGATCGGATCATCCTGAGTTTCAACCAATCAGGCAGCAGAAGGGCCTCTTCTGACGTATCAACCAGGAAGGCAGTGGGTAGAGGTTTCTTGTCAGGGAACCAAATGTCCAAAAGAGCATAGAAATCGCTCTCTCCTGTAGATATTGTTAAAAAACACATTAAATATCAAAGATGTTCTTCATCAATGCACACATTAAAATCTGACATGCACAGAACTACCTTTAGGGGGCCCCAGAGTCAGCAGGATGACCATGGCATGGACTACAAGGATGTGCATGGTTGCAGTTTCCCCTGTGGTCCAACGCAAGAACACCTGGTCCTGAGATTCAGACTAAAAAAAGAAAACATTGTCATTGTCAATCCAACCTGTTCTGTATAATTCACCAATCAATATCAAACAGGGATTCATTTGCAGTTACTGGGGGAATTTCCATTTGCTCTACATTGCGGCCACTATCAAGAGTTTTCAGTGATCACGGGAAATATGCAACTAGGCAGCAAACTTTGCACTTCTGGGGTATTCTTCTGTATAAGGAAGCCATGGTGTGAGAACCCACAATAAGATTCCAAAAATGTAAATGACAAAGTCGTTCATTTAGTGCTCACCCAGCTGTAGAGATCCTCGCCCTCTTTCGTCTTCCTCATCCTCTTAATGTAAGCAGAGAAGATGGTGAGGAAAGCAGAGAGCACGGCATTGGACTCCGGCCTGGTGGAGTGTTTGGCGAACATGCTGTTCATGATGGTGGAGCGTTCGACAATCAGCCGCGCAACATCCTATAGAGAGTGACACGAAGAACAGTCAGCCATGATCTGTGACAACGTCAAAACTTGATTTCAAACAAACAATGTGATTACCAGTGCAAGGTCATTATGAGAGGCCTGCTCCTCCACTGGTGCATGCTGGGAAAGGTAGATGAGATAGGCACTGATCGTCTGCGGGTCGGTCTCCATGTGAATGGCCTGCGAGGGAGCAGACAGACAAGACTTATTCTTTCTATCCCTCACTCATTAATCCAGCTTTACCTTATCTGCCGGTTATGCACAGTTCACTTCTCGAGTGGGATGCTGACCTGCTGCAGAGCAGTGGACGTCATGCCCCTCACGCTGTCAAACAGGGGGAGTTTTGGGAGGTCCTGCAGCAGCCACTGGTAACCCGGCAGGAGCTCGGCATCTGCAGAATCTTCCTCCATCGGTTGTTCCCGTTCATCTCCATCCTTCAAGCCTCCTTCGGTCAGCACCAGAGACAAACCCTGCACACAAATATATTAAGTCAAATGAGATGCTTTTTTTAAACAGCAACACAATGCTGATAGAGATTGAAACATGATATAGGCTTCCAATGAGTTCAATACCTTCATAGCCAGGACTCTCGATGCCACCTGAGAGGAGCTAAGACGACGCAGGAAATAATCCAACACTTCACATGTTGTCTGTTCATCAGCCTTAGGACCTAACAAAAGATCCTGCAGGCGTCCAAGCAGCTGCCTTTGCTTTTGCTGTCTCTGAGAGGAGCAAAGAGGATTTAGGACTCAGTCGCTCAGAAGAAACTAATATAAAAACAGAAAAGCTTTCGTTTAAAATCATCAACATACTTGTCTCTTCTTGGCCCTCTGCTCTTTGCTCTCTCCTTCTTCGTCGTCCTCGATCGGCATATTCTCATCTGCAGCATCATGCAGAAGGAATTCACACAGGCACTGCACTGGAAGCACATCCAAGGACCCCTCACTGGACTGAACCAAATCAGCCAACCAGGGCATGGACTGAGAGGAAGCCTGTGATGGAATGAAAATGCACCTTACTGACGTGAACAATGAAGACACTGGAAAGTGTTATTTCCTTGTTTATTAGGTGGGCTACATGGTTTTGAGCTCAGTAGATCTATCCCGGCCCAGTGCTCGAGCTGCCGACACATCTCTTCGTTATCTAAGGTACAACGTATATATGTGTGAGTGCCTGTTACCTGTCTCTGGATGATGTTGAGGAGGAAGTCTGGGTTGCGGCTGCGGCAGAGGAGGTGTCCCAGACGCAGGGACTGGTTGAGGGTTTTGAGTTGCTCCTGGTACTGGGGTGGAGGTCGACGAGGAGGACCCCTGAACACAAACATAAAAACATTAGTCCTTCTCACAGTGAACGAGCAGGGACTCAATGATCTAGAGTAATACAGGATGTTACTACTGACTTTAAGTGGAAAAAGCTAAACTTAACTGTCCACTGCATAAAAGGTAGGACTAGGAAACCAAATTTCCTTATACAGAGGCCTTTTTCAGATATCAACACCAAGACACAAGGTCAAAACACAACTGAAACAGGAAACTCCTTATCATCCTTATCCATTAACTTTTTAGGCTTTAAGATGTAATTATTTAATTTTTACCTCGACCTTATTACAATATCTAATTTTATTATATACTGAATTAATAATATGGTATATTGTGCAAAGCTGCATTACATGATAGGACAGTTTCATGGGAGATACAAAAAATATCAGGATTAAAAGGACTTTAAGCCAAATAAGTAATTTCAAAACATTAATATTTATGAGCAGAGATTTCCCCTGCTCCGGTGGATTTCTGTTTTAGTCGCATTTAAGTCACTATTTCCCGAACTGTGAGACACTTTCTTCTCTGGGTGTCTTACTGTGGATCCAGGCTGGTGAGCTGAGATAACAGCAGACTGTTGCTCTCTGTGATGGTCTGCTTGGTGGACGCTGCAGCCAGGTGACTCTCAAACGCCAGAATGTCTTGTTTCTCTCGTTGTGCCATCTGCAGCTCCCTGCTGATCATCTCTGTCTTTGTGTCCTCATCAGCGATGGTGCAAGGAGGGAAGCTGTAGTTACTATACACAAGGACGTGTGTTAGTTAAGCTTCATCAATCAACTTGGAGTCACCTAACTCTCAATGATCGACTTTACCTACTTTGTCATAACCATCTCCATGAGCATTTTCAGTGTTGGATAGCCGTCCCATGCAGCCAAACCTAAGCAAAAGAAAACAGAGAAATGTCACACAATATATTAAAAAAAACAATATAATGAGTTTGAATACATTTGAAAACTAAATTTAAATGTTACCTATTTTCTGTGGATTAAATGCAGCCACCACAAGCAGCAGCAGCCATGCCTTCCAATAGAGCATGGATATCGCCAGATTTGGTGGTTGGTACCTTAAAAATGAAACAGAGTAATTCGTTATTAGTGATTAACTGTATGACCTAATGGTGTTTTTAAAAAGGTATTGGATGTACCCCGCTGGCAGCTGAATGTTCTCTGGATGGTGATATGTGCACAGATTCAGAACTGCATCGATGAGTTGGATCCTCTCCACTTTCAGTACCTCCAGATCTGCTTTTGTACCGTCAGCCAATTCAGCAGCTTAAAAAAAATTAAGAATAACATCACGTAACTGCCTTTTGTTCTTGTTTAGCTGAAACTATTTTGCTGACTTGAGAGGATAAGATGTAAATAAGGAGATGATCCTTTGAATATTAAAGAAATTGGTTGCTCATTAAACTGAAGCAGGCAAAATGTAAAGAGAGTGACACACTGAACACACTGAGTCAGAAACAGTCACAGACGAATTGGGTCCTCACTCACCTTCAGACTGAACTCCAGCAGCCCTTTTAACCAGGTGATCTGCCAGCTCCATGGCGTCAGCCGGGCCCAGGGGCAAATCCCGCGACAAGCCGATCACCAGAACGCGCATCAGTGTGTCCTCCAACAGAGGCACCTCGGAGCAGAGGCGAAGGAAGAAACTGAGGAAATAAAGAAAAAAATACCAGTTGGTAGCATACAGTCTATGGTTGGTAGATGCAATCTGAAGAAACACGGTCAACATGTTAGACCTGAAGAGAGACTTACTTTCTGTCACTCTCAGGAGGCCAGTTGTCCCACTTGTAATATGTCTCAGGTTGCTCTGTGAAAAGCACTTTGTGAAGGCTGCAAGGGGAGAGACGTAATGATAAATTATGTTTAATGTAGATGGAAACATCATTGGTTTAAGAGGCAGAAACTGTTCAGGGGAAAGCAGATACCGACCAATGAACGTAGTCTTTCGCACCAACTTTGCTGATGGTGGGAACCACAGTGTGAAGCCACCACACAGCGTCTCTCTGTATGGAAGCGATCTGATTCTGGAACGACTTGAGGATGTCCAGATCTGAAAAAAATCCAGACACACGTTTAGTGGGGGAAACAAACACCTAATCAAAATGTATTATGGTTGTTAAATGCAAGATAAGAACAAACACACGAGACTGACTCTTCTTCTCGCCCTTGTCCCATGCAATGCCGGCTTCTTTGACCTGAGCAGTGATGCCCAGCATCATGGAGACAGTCAGTAAATCTGTCACTTGGATAACAAAGCGCTCCTGCAGAGAGAGACAGCGATAAACAGTTACAATACAGAGTATAATTTAAAAGCAGGATGATTGCGGCTAAAATGACAGGGGGAGGTTTCATTTGATCTTACTTTGAACTCCATGTCCACATAGCTGGTCTCCTTCCTCTCCTGCATTAAACCGAAGCAGAAGGACTGGAAGTTAATCTCATGCTTTGTCTGTTTGATGATCTCTCTCAGCAAAGCTCGGGAGGCGCGGAGGTAATCGTCCTTATTGGTTAGCAGGTCCTGGAACACCATCGCCAAGAACTACAGACATAAAGGGAGACAGAGAGAGTGAAACAAAATAATTTAGACACAGAAATAAAAAGCCAAAAGATGAAAACAGACACTGATGAAGACTTCCACAAGTCTTCCATTTCCATGTTTTCCATTTCTACCTTCGGAGCCTGTTCTGGGCTGTGCTGGAGCACTGTATGGAGAACTTGCATGTTGTTGGGATTCCTGGCATTCGACAGCTCATTGAAGATCACCAGCTTCACCATCGTGGCCAGGTTGTCTTTGTTTGCGTTCAGCAGCTCCCTGGAGAATCCCACAGCGAAGTGTCAGTTAATGCGAGTCACCAAAGACAGAAAGAAGTAAGATGAACTGAGACTGAGACACACCTGACACACAACATGTAGTGGTTGAGGAGGACTTTCGGTTTGAGACGGATCTTGATCAGGTTGGAGATCACCTCCATGTCGTCTGCTCCGTGGGTGTTGCAGTTCATACACATAGACATGAGGAGGTCCTGGGCCGGCCGAGTAAGCTGCACGCATTAAAAATAAAAGAAAGTAAGTTAATAATCATTTAAAACAATAATCAACAATATTTTCTTCTGGAATTATAGAGTCAAGATTTAATTCCCAAATGCAATAGCTTACAGCAACTATAGCCAGTGAGATACGGTGACATGAAGCCATTCAGGTGTTTGTTTATACCAGGGTCTGACACTTCTTACCTTTGGGTTCTGGAGCCACATCTCCAGCCGCTGCACGGCCATGAGCCGAGCCTCTTTGTATCCACATGTGGCTGTAAGCAGACGGAGCAGGTTCCGTGACACGTTGTCCATTGGCTGCCTGCGATTCAACTGATCCCGGAGCACGTCGAGCACATAGTCTTCCACACTCTCTGACAGATCTTCATACCTACAGTAACCCGAGAGGGAGAGACACAAGGACAACTTTACAGCACCTCTTGATAGTTTCTGCAGAAGTTTCCTTGTCGTCTAGACTGAAAAATATTGACGCAGAATTTTGTCTAAGCTGATATGACAGTTTGGAGTGACGTCTGTTGGACAGAGTTTTGCAGTGTTACTCACGTCTAAGAATATGAGTTTTTTTTTCCATACCTCGGCATCACCTGCCAATCACCCTCAGGGCTGAGTTTCTCCTCTGCTATCAGCAGTTCTGTCTGGCTGTCATCCTCATCAGGAGTTGAAGGGTGGGGGCTGCTCCCTAAAAAGGTAAAACAAGTTTCATTAACAATTGATACTTCTTTAGTGCAACAGCAATTCAAACCATCCAAAAAGCCAGTCTATCTTCTCTATCTACTGCACCTGCACTGAGATCTCCACCAGAGCGACCGGTGTCCACCTGAAGCAGCATGCTCTTCGGAGGCATCTTTGTGCCAAAAGCGGTCTGGATGTTGTCGACGAAATTCTTACAGTGAGAGCTGTCCACCCAGATTCTTTCTCCCAGAGAGTCTTCAATGTACACCTGCAAAAACATTTCAAAAGTCAAGATTTATACAATAGTATGGGTAAATTACTTATATTTGACTGTTGAGGAGATTCTCACTTTAACAAAAATCTCAGGCCAGTTCTCATCATCCTCGTAGGCGGCCATCAACAGATTGCACGCGAGAACCGACACCAGGCTGTTCCCCTTCGCCTTGAAGTTGATGGAAGCATCGCGACGCAGGAGGCTACAGAGGGCCTAGTGGCAAAAGCGGGAATAAAATCAGAACGACAGTACTTAAAATCCAACATCTGTGAGGTTCAACTCATTTATTGTGCAGTACTAAAGAATACTTTGTTGAATGTTTTAGTTTTATGAAGACAACTTGTTCTAATGCATTTACATAAACAGATATAAATCAAAGTAAAAAGTAAATGAGCTAATAAATGCAGAATAAAAGTTGACTTATTTGTCCCTTCTGTGCTACTTTGTGGGTTAACAACAGGCAAAGGCACATAATTATAACATTTCTCCCAGGATACAGAAATTACAGCATTACTGTACGAGCAGTCTCACCTCAATAATTCCTTCAGTTGCAAACACATTGGGCTTGATTTTGGCCAGGAACATGAGACTGAGGTACAGCGTGATGTCCGGTTTGGCTCGGTTCAACTTGAGCTGTTTCACCGCTCCACACAGCAGTCCCTCGATGCGCTCATCGTTACCTTCAGACTCTGCGGCTTCAATCTCGTCCAGCAGCACCGCTGGCGACACTGAAATGAGGAAAATAACAACTTTATTTTAATAGCACTTATCTAAACAAGGTCACAAAGTGCTTCACAAAATCGATTGAAAACATTTCTAGAAAGAAAAAAATAAAGTTTTCTATTCAGTTCAATTTTAAGTGCCATTCATTACATATTAAGGTCGAGACCTTAAAATTTATAGAGAAACCCAACAGTTCCCATTAGGAGCAGCACTTTGGCAACTGTGGAGAGGATAAACTCCCTCAATAACTGGAAGAAACCTTGAGCTGAACCAGATTCAACCTCAACCGTTTAATAGTTTTGTATTTATATAGCGTTTAGTCTTGATGACCACTCAAAGCTCTTTACAGTACACTAACATGCACCTAATCACACAGACGTTCATACAGTGCATCTATTAGCAGCACTTTTATGTTCCATGAGGGGCAATTCGGGGCTCAGCATCTTGCCCAAGGACACTTTGCGTGCAGATGGGGAAGACTGGGATTGAACTGCCGACCTTCGGGTTGGAGGATGGCCGCTCTACCCCTCAGCCACAGCAACAAATAATAATAATAACGTATAAAGGTCTGTCAGACTGGCTTTTATCATGAAAGTGATAATCTTCAGTTGTACGTGGCATCATCAGGTGTTTCGGCCTTTAATCGCAATAACGTTAAAAGCCGAACCTGAGGGTGCGCTGAGGCTACTGTTTTGTTTTAAAAGGTGGTATAACTTGTTGAAGGATTGAAGGGGTTTTCCACGTAAACCCACACAAATCCAAGTACTGTTTTACCTTCGATGGGAATCACTGACGGCTCCTTTATTGAGGGGGATATCGCCCTCTTGTCTCCAGCAGCTACATCGGCGAGTCTTCCCAGGGCACTGACAGGGGGTGTGGTGGAGAGCTTGGGCCGCTTGGTGAGGCTGGACAGCCCCGATGAGGAGGGCAGGGCCGAGGACGTCTCTCTCTTGCGGTCCGCTGGCAAACCTGTGGATGCTGGCTTCAGGAGGACCGCGGGGGCTTTGGGCTCGGACCCCTGGCTCTTGGATCCGAGGGCGATGAAATCCCCCGGGGGTGGGTGAGCTGGGGAGAAGCGGACATGACTCGAAGTTGAGATTTTGTCCTTTTTTAGCTTAGATCATCATAAACACAAGCTGAGAAAAGCAGCAACAATAAGGTGGCAGTGGGATCTAGGTCGTACCTGATGGTTTGGCAGCACTGGGCCGCCTGAGAGTTGTGGGTTTGGGGCGATTCATCTCAGCTGGAGGTGACACAACCTAGTTCACAACAATCTGTGTGAGACAAACACAAGCGTCAACACATACATGCGAGCTAAGGTTACAGCTAGCATCGTCTAGGTAGTAACGAGTGGTACATGTCACTGAAGTTAGCAGCTAGCATTAGCGTTTCGTTCTCAAGTTAGCAAAACGTCTGTATCCAGTCTGTTTATAGGCAGACATGTTAAACGATGCAGTTCTTAGTAGCTTCAATATATAATGATAAGGGACATAAATGAGGTTGTTAGCATTAGAAGTTAGCCTCCGTGTTTCAATGACTGACAGTGGCGTTAGCATCGACCTGCTAAAACGTAAACAAACGTGCAGTAGGTGAAAAGTATCTCACTCGTTCATCGGCTTCATGAAACAGATCGTTATCAGTCTGAAAGACACGCGTTTCGAAATGTAACGTTAATAAAACTCTTAGAAAGCGAATCTTAGATCCAAGCTAATGTTCACACAGAGCCATGGTGGCGTCTTCTTCTTCTTCTCTGTAGCAAGTCAATATGCATACCGCCATCTAGTGAAAAGGAGTGTCAATGCTGTTCTTCTTCAGTGAAATATATACATATATAAAAACACAACAAATCATACAAATTATCAGTGTTTTATAAAATAGTATTATAACTTTATTCACATAGCACTTATCTAAACATGCTTACAAAGTGCTTCACAAAATACATATAAATAAAGAGACACAATGAGAGCGACAACAGGCGCCTCCGGCTGGTCACCGCCGCTCATTACACACACAATCATCACACTTATACAAATAAATAAAAATCTGTCTTTATTTTAACTTCAAAACTCTGTACATTAGAATAGTCTGTTACTTGGATAGTCATACATGACAACTTTCATCTTGAGAACATCTCAGTATTATGCAACACCATTAATTGACCAGCAGATGTCACCATACTGGTTGTATAAAATCCTCCGGAAGATTGATACATTTTCAGCTCAGCTGCCTACATGTGTTTCAGTCAACGATGGTGAAAACTATTTTTTCTCCAAAAGTGTTAGCAGATATTTTGCTTCCTCATCATCATCATCGTCATAATAATAGGCACCATTATTTCTGTGTGTTTCACTATCCCATTAATAATGACTTGTAACTTCAGGGCTATTGGAGTCAGTATTCCTATCAATTTGCTGTTTCATTGTACAGAGTATAATATTGTACCCTAACAATGGGGTTTGGACGCAGATGAACAATCCACCGCTTTTCTAATAACATAGAACGTAGCATTATGGAAGAAAGGAGCAAACATCCTTACTAAGGTGAAATAAAACAACAGTTTTTGGAGCTATTGTCTGAATTAAAATGTTTGTGTATCATATTAAAACAGCACATGTGACTTTTGCCATAGAATAACCAATGTATTCAGAGTTGATGCTGTTTTCCACTTAACAGAATAAAAGCACCACAAGAAGTGAAGATATCAGATTTTAAAAAACGCTGTGACAGAGATAATAATTTAATTTGATGTTTTCTCATCACGTTACTTCACTGGATTTACTTTCTGGCTTTAAAAAAACAAAGCAGGTGACCCAATATTTACACAGGGTTTTAAATTCCAGGGCTCCAACACAAGATGGCAGCGCAGTCTCCATTTTTTCCACATTAAATTAATATCATTCCATGTACAGGGTGGAATATCAGTTGGTCTCCTACCAGAGCAGAATTTGAAAGAGCAAAATAAATAAATACAGATGAAACAAATAATCATGATGTCAAATCCAAACAGAACAATCAGCAAATATAAAAGTAGAAGCATTTTGTGATGAGTTTGAACAACGACCATGCACCTAAAATATGAGCAATTTAACCTCAATACATGTACAGTTCAACACAGATGACACAGTGGAATCAAATGTCAAATCTGACAAGATGCAGATTGTTGGAGTGTGAAGTCTGTGAGTAAGTTGGAAATCTTAGAGTCATGATGAGTCACACACTGAGGTGACGTAGATGTGAGTGGTTCTGAGAAATGACCGCGGGTAAATGTTCGTCCTCACAGCTGTTTTCATTCTTTGACAAAGTCCCTGCCGTGAGGAAAATGAAGTAAGCGCACCAGAGCTTTTTTACCGCCCTTAATAATGTCCATATTTAGTACCGCCCATGGTCGGCGGCAGCGATTTGCTCATTCCTCGAACATTACTAAACCCTGACAGGACTATCAAGTATGGAAATGAGCACATCTCAACTGTTGTACTCATTCAAGTACTTAAAATTCCAAAATTTTACTTTGGCTTTCAGGTGGTTTTCAGTATAGTGTAGCTTTAAGAGGGTTTTTACAGCCGACAGGCAACCACTGCCACCAGCACTACTGTAGCTCCGTCATGTTTCCTTTCCACACAGCTCCAACCCTCCAGACGCTTACGTAAAGTGTTTTCGTATGAAACACAATTTGATGAAGTCAGTGGAATGTTCGGTCAGTGCTCCAAATTGAAACTTGTGTCATATGGGAAGTTCTCTAGATCTGCAAAAACAACTCTTTGACTTTTGAAATTACACATGCACGACCCCGACTGTGCCAGAGGCTGCAGTCTAGTGTGTCAGGTACTCTCACTTAGCTGGTCCTTAACAATGTAAAAAACACTTTGAGGTAGAATATCTAATGTATTATGTATTAGTATTATAATTTTAGTCTGCCTAGAGTTCGAGATTCTCTGCATGGCTGATATTAACCCCTTTGTTCTCTAATAATTCGGAGCATTTGGAGGAAGAAATTATCCCTTTACAACAGGGGGCCTCTTTGTGCGAGATCACATTTCTGAGTTCAAGAGTCTGAGTCAGAAAGCAGCGAGATTAGTGAGTCAGAGCTACTTCCTGTAATCTAAAACGGCCTGAAAGAACCAGGACCCCACAGCTCGCTGATCTGACGAAAAGCGCCGCCGTCTGTGGCACATGGTGCGCTGTTTTTGTTTTGTTGGACGGATCGGGTGTATTTCAGGTCATCTGTGTACACTGCTGCCAGATGGACAGTAATTGGGTGGTATGGCATCGACTGAGCAGCTGGATGTCTGACTGATCTAGAATAGCAGAGGTCATCCTGCAGAGACTTTCTCTCACCAGTTGTTCTTTTTCTCTTCCAGCTCCTGGTAGATTCAGCAGGATAACCGAAAATATAAACACAATATACCAGTAGTTTTTTCTCTGTTTTTTTTTCTATCTTGATTCTATTTATTCCCCACTTCACCACATTACTATCTGCGGTTGTTTGGTTTTGTCTTACTCTAAAATGTAATTCAATGTCATCTTATTTAATCATCTTCATGTTTTTCATTATATCTCAATTGTATCTCCTATGTAATGTCAGGAAATCTAATGAAATCTAATCCAATGTAGAAAAATACTATCTCAATTAATCTTTTAACACCCCTTCTCATCCAGTCTCATCTCTGAAGTAATGTTATCCAATTTCATTTAATCTATTGGGATTTAATCTTGTGTTGTTCCAATTATCTTTCTCATTTCTTTTCTAATCCAATACAACAGTTACAGATAATCTAATATATTCTCCCCACATCTCAATTTGAACTATTGTGATCTATTGTTATATAATCCTAATCCATCTAGAATACAATATCATATTGACCAGTCTTGTTGCATCTCAGTTAATCTCATATAATGACATGTAATCCATTCTATTCTCAGTTAACAAGATCTAATATAATTTAATTTCCTCCAGTTTTTTGTAGCCCAATCTCATCTCTGATCAAAGCTCATGCAACTGATTTTCATCTCAGATTATTCCACTATATCCTCATCTGGCTTTATCTCGAATCTGATCTATTTCAATCCAATCTCTTTAATTAAGAAATGTATCTAGTCTGAAATTTATGCAATCCAAACATCTCATATCTTCTCATTCCATTTTTGATGCAGTAAACTTGAATCTCATATAATCTGTAATTTGATTTAATCTCATGCTATTTGACATGACCATATTGTAATACAATTGTGTAATACTACATTAAATGTCATGTAATATACAATGTAATAATATATTCTTATTAAAATATTGTAGCCTCATCACATTTCATCTAATCGCATCATATGTAATCACATTTCATCTGGATTCTAATCTAATACAAGTCATATTTAAATCTTAGCGTATAAACTGTTGCCAGATCATAAAGCTGGTTAAACACTCGCATCATCCCCAGAATTCCTCATCATCTCCAGTCAGGCCCATCCTCTACCTGAAGTGAACTTTTGATTCCACGTGTGATTCTGAAGAACAGTTTGATCTGATGAGTCAGAAAAGAACGACAGGAACCTGAATCGAGCACAAGCTGAGCATGTGGCACAGAGCCGGCAGGTAAAGGGATGAATACTCAGGAGTTTGTGATTTTGGCTGGAAGCAGGACTTTGTCAGTAGATCAAAGGAATACTCCACGTGTGACTCAGAAAAGTCAATAGTCAGTGTTGTTTGTCTAACACCACTGCTTCGGGAAAAACTGTGAAAGAAAGAAAGACCTGCTCATAACACAGAGAGACGTCTTAACAGTGAGAGTTTATGCCTATTTCTGGTCTAAATAATCACCTCATTCAATTCTAATTCTAATTCCAATTTACTGTTCACACTTTATCTTAAGATCAAAATTACATCATGGACCTGAAATGCATGTGCGTGTCCTTATTGTGTCTACGTGCTTCCTCTTTTGTCTCTGCAGTGGCTAAACATAGCAGCGTGGAACTGAAATCATCATGGAACAAAAATGATCCAATTACAATGCTGCTTTTGTCCTAAAATGGTCAATTAAAAAACTACGACTTGTTCCCCCCCACTAGTCTGTCAGCGATAACAACTTCACGGTGATGTGTGAAGACATGCTGCAGACTGTTTGATTTCATTATTGAATTTCTGTCCCGTTTGGAATTTGAAAAAAAAAACAAAACAAGAAGAAGCCATTTGTTCTGCAGCGATCAGCAGGAATGTTGTCGACGCAAACTGTCGCTCGCGCATGAATGAATCAACTTTATAACAGATTTTACTGCTGTATTTAACAATGCCTCAGTACTATAATTAGAGGTAAGAGACACCTCGTTTCATCACGGCGGCTACACAGGTTCCAAATCCACATGGTCACCTGTTCAAATGCTTTTGTTTTGCAATGTGACTGCTCCGAAAAATGTTTTATGTCCAACATTTAACGGCTGTGAATTTGAAGTAAATCCTCCAAATAACTAGAATAGCACTCAGGAGGGCCTCTGCCAAGGACCCAACATTCCCCCTAAATTCAATCAAGCTGCACCAAATTGCTCAGGCTCATAGATCAGTCCCGTAAATATGCTGTGTTTGTTCGTCAAGATCCATGAATTATTCCCCTGGGAAATCAGCACACATGTCCAGATCGGCACCAGAATTGAGCGGGTTCCCTCATGTCCCATCCCTCTCAAGTTTCGGGGAAATCAATTGAGTCGTTTTTTGCTGACGAACCAACAGACAAATATACAATGGTGAAAAAAAGAACTTCCCGGGTAGATCTTAATATCAAGACTGGTCAAAATGAATGCCAATTGGAGAAGATGTCCAGCAAGAAACATCACTAGTCCACATAATCTTGGTCTGATCAGCAGAAACCAATGTGGAAAGTGTATTTCCCTCTGCTTCTTAGCTGCTGTCTGAACTTTGTAACCCATCGTGTCTACAGTGTAAACACTCTGAAGCTGTTTTTCACAGACTGTGGTGCAGTCTGAGCCTCAGACTCTGAGGCAACCTGCAGGCCCAGGTCTTTTTTCTCATATCGGATAAACAAACCGGGGGGGAGACCCGTGCCAGCGAGGCCCTTAGAAGGCTCCAGACTTCACATATTTACATTCAGTACTTAATTACCCAGAATAACCTGTGACAATACTGGGCAGCAGTGCAGTTAAAATAAGAGAAATCCTGTGACTGCCGGGGCTACTACACCACATACTTTCCTCAGGAATGGAATGCAGCTGCTGCCGCTCAAAATGAGGGAGGGAGGGAGGGAGGAGGAGGACTATTTTTCTCTCTCTTTCTGTTTATGCACATTTTTGAAAACCTTGTTGTGTAGACCTGTGGTGGGAGAGAGGAGAGTGATGGGCTGAGGAGACAGAGAGAGAGAGAGCAGCAGGTTTCATGATGATGGGAACCTGGAGGTTTTCTTGACTTTCTGGCCGTGACGTTGGCGTCGTGAAGTGACTTTGTGCAGATTGGTTTCGTAAAGTAAGCAAAAGCAAGTCCCCAGCAGTATCTGTCTTCTATTTATGTCCTCACCCCCCACCACCTCCTCCTCCTCCTCTCCACCACCATGCCCCCCCCTCTCTTCTCTTTCCCAGACTGACGTCAGCAGAAAGTTATTTTCATGAATGGAGGGGGCGGTCACGAGGAATCGGTGACGTGAGTGCTTGCGGAAGCAGAGCGTGGAATGTTGGTACATTGTTGTTGTTTTGTAGTTTTGATTTGGTACGAGGATTCGCCGCCGGTCAGTCCGCCGCCGCTGGACGCGTCTTTACGCACGGACCGTGTCCAGTGTCTCCGTCTCCTCTGGAAGGAAAAGCCGCCACTTTTCATTTTTTGGGGGGGTTTGTGCGCATTCCGGTCCACAGATATATCCGCGTCCACAGAGGTGAGCTTGTTTTTTTTTTTTTTCAATATTGTTGTAAGATGTTTTGACATTCCTTTGTAAATAGTTTCTCCCGGGGACGCGTCGCTGCGCTTTATCGCGACGTGTCCACCAAATGTATACCGTCATGTGTCCCGAGTTTATTATGAAAGTTGGTGTTGAGTTTTGTGGATGGTTTTTCGCGCGGACACGTGTTGTGTTGGAGTAACATAACACAATGACTGAAAAAAAGTGGATGAGAGCGCATGGAGGAGCGCGCAGGAAAAGTGGCAAAAAGCGCTCAAAAGTAACTTTGTGGAAATTAGATTTCCTATTCTGACAGATTTTAGGTCGTTTCAATGCTTTTGGTGCTTTTTAATAATACTTTTAAGCGGGTTAATATGACAGCGAGTGAATGATAACAGGGCATTCCTTCAAATATGACTCAATTTGAAGACTGCGCACATTTAATGAACAAGGTTGTATTTCAATTACGCACTGTTTCCTTTAAATTGACGTCAACATGACATTTAACTTAATTTTGTTCAATTTATTTGTGACAAAACGTCATAATAACTCGTTTATTACTAAACTGGGCGTTACTAAGAGATATAACGTGTGTTTATTGAGGTTTGTTCATTTCTAACCCACTTTATATTTCCCAAACGAGCTTATTGGGGAAACTGGAAGTGAAATAAACTCAAATGTCTGACTTGCATGTCAAAAAAAAAAAAATCATATAAATAGCTTTCACATCCCCAACTCAGCACTGTTGTTCACTTCTCATTCTGAGGCGGAGGGGGTTATCACAGGCAGCTTTAATGATGCAAAAAAAAAATCATACGTTTGACATTGGAAACAACACGTGGTGTGCATTTTAGACATGTGGGACAAAGGGCACGACGTGGAGTCAGACCACCAGGGCTGAGTGGCCTTTCACAGGGGAAACAAGCAACAGCAGGAGGAGGGCATGTTTCCACAAACAGTAAATCACCCCCAGAGAAGGGAAAGGGCTTTATCTTATCTTCCTGCTTGGGCTGGACATACATCTTCCAGGCCTGAGTGATGAGAAGGAAACAGTGTCCTGGGAGTTATTTGTTCTAATTACCTCATAATAACAACAATTTTACCTTAGAATAATGACTGCCTGGCTGTCTTCTAAGTTTGCCCTCTGTCCTGAATGGGATAACTTGGATGCTCTGACCTTTAAAAAAAAAAAAAAAAAAAAAAAAAGAATACCATTCTGATTAATCGATGGAAAATATTTGTCTTTGAATAACTTCTCTGTGACTCCCTGTGGGTCCTGGTGGGCGCACAGAGAGGCTGGTGGGAGCGGGTGCAGTGCTCTGTCATGAGGTTACCATGTGGTTACATCTCCAAATTCATGATGTCTTCTTTTGGATCAGGGAAGTTGGACTGTCTGACTCATTCTGACACCACAGTGTGTGTGTGTGTGTGTGTGAGAGAGAGAGAGAGAGAGAGACCGTGATAAGGCACATCAGTAGAACCCCCCTTGACACACAGGATGACGTTTAATCCAGTTCCACTCTGTATTTGTCATTGTACTGGTCAGTGGTGATTAAGAAAAAGCAACAATGTTTTTTGTGGTGGTGTATTGTGCAAGTGGCATAGCTGTGGTTAGTGACACAATGACTCACAATGAACACGTCCGTTGTGGTTTGTTTTTGCCTCTTTTTTCTTTCACTGGAAGAAAAACTGTGCAGGGTTTTGATTGTTGATTTAAGAGGCTGCTAATTTGATATACGGTAGAAAGTGAGTGTCACACTGGTGAGTAACCGAGGGGCCGCCCCCCCCCCCCTGCAGTGACTCCCCCGAAAGTTTCACTGTGTGTGCAGACCGTTGACTCGGCCACCCACAGTGACCTGCTTCTCTGTCACAGCTCCACCTCTCTGAGGCCCAGACGCGCCAAGTGGGTTCTTCTGTGAGATTGCGTTATTGGGAATCCCTCCTTGGTTCCCAATGAGGCCGATTTGCTGATTCAGCTGTTGATTTTCTATTTCCCCCCTCCCATTGGCCACCTCCTGATTCCATAGTGACTCAAACTCCACATGTTCACAATATTTATATGTTGCTGTTGATGGAGAAACTCAGGAATCTGGAGGCTGCTGGGTTGTTGAATGTGTTTTCAGCTGAAGAGCTTTGGTTTGTTTTGCCATGTCAAGAGAAAAGTGATGCAATGCATATCAGAGACAGAACATTAATATTTCCCCGGTGCTTCCCACATTCTTCCCAACTTGGACGGGTATATGCTCCCAGGTGCGTTTGCATTCCTGACATTTCTTTGGATCCCAGCGTCCCTCGTATCTTTGCTCAGACATTTCAGATTCTTCTTTTCCGCACAAAGGTTCCTGCGGCCACGCCAACCATTTCCTAAGGTCCTCTGTACTTTTCCTTCCTTCCCATGAAACAACGGGAGTTTCCAGGAAACGTCAGATCGAGAGGGTGTGATTCCCTGCCGCTGGTCGCTGCTTTTACCAGTAAACAGCGTGACTCACTGTTCAGCTATGCGTTCCGTTTCCTTCGCATAATATTCCACCGAATGTGCTGCGCTGGAGAAAGAGCAGAGCGTGGAACCTCTCCACCTCCCTGAGACAGACAAAATTGCAAGAGAAGCTTTCTGGAGCTTTCTCTGTGGAATGTGTCTGACTGTCAAGGGCGTGCAACGAGTCTGCTTTCTGCTCAACGTGCTCCTGTACCTGTAGGGAAGAAGGAGAAGAAAAACAAGGAGGCCAGACGAGCCAACTCTGCATTTATCAGCCCCGAGCATGAGCGCATGAGTCTTTTTGATGTGCTGTTTATTTTAGGAGCAGGCCGGGGGCCCCTCGGTTACCTGCTGGAGCTGAAGTGCAGCCTTGAACTTGACCAGATGCCTGACTTTAGAAATATAAACACTAGCCATTAGTGAACAGGATGAAAAGGTACATCTAGGTTTAGTTAGAATCCACACAAACTGTCACAAATTAGTTCTTCAACAGCTGTTTTGTTTTATGTTGGTTTCCAGCCCTTTTCTTTTGTTGAGACGAGTCGTGGAAAGGTCAAAAAAACAAGTCTCAAAAGAAACTGTGCACACCCAAAAACCATTCAGCCTTGCACATCAAATAAAACACTCAGCAGGTCAAGCAAGTATGTGCGTGTATAGACAGTCGGTCAATACGCTCTTGTGTTTCTCTCGGCTCTAGTGATAACAATGCTTGAGTAAATAGTGTGTTTTTGGTCTCAGTTATCAAAGCAGCAACTTGAGGAATGAAGCATCTCTGTCGTAGAAAAGTTAAATGGAATTGCTTTGTTTACTATGCCTTCCACCGAAGAAAGATGGCAGACGTCTGACTTCCACACGCGTGCACTCAGGCGGCCTCTGCCGTGTTCGGGGCCATGTGAAAGACTCTCTTCTGAAATTCCAGACATTTTGTGAATTTTGCAGCCGTTGTTTTACAAGTGGAATCGGCTGAACCCCACCCCCACCGCCCGAGTGCATCACAGGACACATTTAGACTGCATGTTCCTTCTCCGTGCATGTGAGGGTTTGCACATGTGTGTTCACTCAGGAATGTGGTTTTGCTCTTTATTTCCCAGACATCTGTAGCTTTTCTTTGAGGTGTTTTTCTCAGACTTTGGGAAAAGGGGAATAATATGAGTCCTGTTTTTTTTTGTTTTTTTTTTTACCACAGTTAGAAGCCGTGACTTGTTGTGAAACATGTTTGCCTCGATCGTCTCTGTGGCAAAATCGTAACGAGTGGGATTTGGCTGCGTGCGTAACACAATTGCCGTGTTTCCTCCGAGGAAACTTTTGGCATCTTGATCAGGAAAAAACCTTGTCCCTGTGTGAGTTGCAAAAACATAAGCACATGCTCCAAGAATCCCAGGGAAACAACCTGGCCTCTCGCTCCGAGCTGGAGGCCTCTTGTATGGAGAAAGAGAAAGGGAGGCCCCCCCCCACTGCTTTTCCATGATCCCCCGCTAAGGAATATACCCAGGGACCCCCCTCTGACGCAATACCACTTATACAGGGCTGTTTGGGCCAACTTGCTGTCGAGGCATGTTTTATTTTTGCTCTTCATCTTCATTTGAAGCTTCTGAAGTTGCAGTGAAGCAACTCTTCTTGCTGCGTGTTTTGCAAAAGACAAACCAAGGACATCAGAGAGAGCAACAGATGTTCTCCAAGTCTCCAAACAGCAGTTCATTTGGCTCTGGCTGTAGCTGTTTTTCTAGTGGTGTGTGTGTGTGTGTGTGTGTGTGTTTCTCATCTGCCTATTTTCCAAGTTAGGATTCTTTGAGGTGCGTCTGCTTGTGACAAAAACACCAAAGCACATTCTGCAGACAAGACACGTTCAATTTGAATGTGGTTCCATAAGGGGACGGGTGGAGGTATGCGCTCTAGTGCCCTTCAAATTGAAATTGATTTCTATATCTCAGATAATTGATATCGGTGCTAAAGAGCACATGTTTGGCATAAATTTCCATCCAAATGATCCAGACTTAATGTTAAATATGTGAATTCCTTTGCATAGATAGTTTGACTTGTAACCTCTCACTTCATTCAATGTTAATCTGTATTGCCTGTTGTGTCACTGCACTATTATGAAGGAGTTATAAGTGTAACGCCTGGATCCCAGGAACAAAGTTGTTTTTCATCCTCGGCATCTGCAAAGACCTGTACCGCGACATTTGCAGCCATATAGTATGAAGTCGTGTTGAATATCCCAAAAGGAGCAGCCGCACCCAGAGAGTTTTGCTCAAGCTGCAGCGACCAGGCCTGCAGAGAATATTTGCCCTCTCACTGACATATCACTTATCGCATGCTCACTTAAATTGTTTAGTTGGCAGAAATTTGTGTCAGCACCGTGGTCTAAATATATCCAGCAGAGTTAAATAAGGGCATGGAGCAGCTCAGGAAAGCCCTGCGTGTAAGAGGATACAACTCGGCCCCACCAATCGATAGACTACATTGTCTCCCATGCAGAAAATACCCCAGTGACTATAAAGGAAACTATTCCTGCGTGACACTCTATCTCCAGGAATTTTTCCACACGCATATCTGCCGGCCCCGTGAAGTTCAGCATAACTGTAAATGTTATGCTGATGTGATGGTTTGTTTGAAATGATGGAGGGAGGCAGTGGATGGACAGAGACGTCAGATAAAGACGGGGAATTCAAGGGATAAAGATCACAAACTCGCTGCAGGGAAATCTGGACACAGGGTGCCTTTCACTTATCAGCACAAGTCGGTGCCTCTTATTTGTACTATGTATAGGCCGTGTTGCGGCTATGAATGAGACTTGTTTATCCTTTTGCTGACCATGTGACTCGCACTCCCACGCCCATTCGCAGGGTGTTTCCATGGCAGCAGTCGAGCATGGAACAGTGCACTCGTAGTCAGGCTGGTCTGCGGGCCCTGAAATGGAGCCTTGGGGGGATGTGTGCCTCTCACAGGATCACAGCTCAGCGCTCTCGCTTTTTTTGGCCATGGCGGCAGTCTGGAAAGCATGCGGCTCCGCTGTAATGAGCACAGAGAGGCTTTTCTAAAAACTGCCCTGGCAAAATAGAAAAAATAAAAAAAAGCTACTAGAAACAAAATGCTTTGGCAGAGGGCTTGAATGCCGAGCTGTGTGAAGAGAGGTTGCAGGTTTCTAATCCTGCCTGCTCCAGTGCACTACATTGTGGAAGCTCTCCTCCTCTTACAAGTAAATAAATAAAGTCTTTAATGGTGTCAAGCTGCCCTCTACTGGCAGCAGCGGCACTATACTGCCATGCAAGCAGAAATATTGACACGTGCCATAACCAAGGAATGTTGTTGTGATACAATATGAAATATCATATTGTAATATTATTGTCACAGATTAATTATTAAGTATAGAGTAGAGTTTCAATAATATAAAAAGTGACTTTTTCTATAGTGCATATTAAATAAGGTTACAAAGTACTTTACAAAATACACAGAACAAAACAATACCAAAAAATACAAAAAAAACATCAATAAAAAAACATAAAAGATCAGTCATTAAAAAGCTTTCCTATAAAAATGTTTGAAGCAATGATTTAAAAACTTAACTCCTCAAGTCTAATATAATAGAATCAATTTGATTGTGTAGTATAACTAATAATGTTGTAGTTGTTCAGAATGAAGCGTATTCAAACTATAAACTTTGGTTTATTCAATGTGAAACAAACACCTGTCATTTTGAAGGTGAAACAATTTTTTTTTTTTCCTCTCAGTGAGTCTTCTGTGAGAGCCGGGCCCGTTGTCTGCATGCAGGGAATGACGACTCATTTCAAGACGAGCAAAGCTTTAAAGGTAAGTGCGAGAAGTGTTTCTTTGGACTTGACTCGCATCCAAGACGTGCTGCTGTTCCTCACCCACTGCTCGTGTCCCGCAGGTCAAGAAGGAGGCGGGTGAGAATGACCCGACGCTCAGCGATGACGAGCTGGTGGTCATGTCCGTGCGGGAGCTCAACCAGCACCTGCGTGGGCTGACCAAGGAGGACGTGGTGCGGTTGAAGCAGCGGCGGCGGACCCTGAAGAACCGGGGCTACGCTGCCAGCTGCCGCATCAAACGGGTCTCCCAGAAGGAGGAGCTGGAGCGGCAGAAGATCGACCTGCAGCAGGAGGTGGACAAGCTGGCCCGGGAGAACGCCAGCATGAGGATGGAGCTGGACGCCCTGCGATCCAAGTACGAGGCGCTGCAGTGTTTCGCCCGGACTGTGACCCGCGGGCCCCTCTCGCCAGGCAAGGTGGCCAACACCAGCGTCATCACCATGGTCAAGTCGGCCAACAGGCTCAACAACTCCAGCCCGACCCCGTTCTCCAGTCTGTCCTAGTGTCGACAGGACTGGGCTCTCCTCGTCCTGCCTGGTCCTGCCCGGCTCCGACCCCCCCCCCCCGGCTGCACCCCCGCTCATCCTGCACTGAGAGGACGCTCAGTAGTTAGACTGAGGGATGGGACGGGGGGGGTGGCAAGCTCCATGTGATGTTGTTCTGAATTCACCCAATCTTCGTTTTCCTCCTTCCGTCTGATTTTACACACTCTACGTTGTCTGTGCACTGTGCAACCCCCCCCCCCACCCCCCCCTCCCAGCACCGGCAGGGTTATGGTGCCTCTGTGACCCCCGTCCCCCCTTGTCCCCGACCTACGGCAGAGATTTGTTTGACATGCCTTAATGGGGCAGCACTTGCCTAGGACACCTCATACACCTATTGCCAATAAAGCGTAGAACACAAGAGATTCAAGTCACGTCCATGTGACAGCAAAGCCTTTTTTCCAAATTATATTTTCTTAACGCAAAAGTGCCTCAGCCGCCGAAGCTGTTGCCTTAAACAGGATCCACTCATTGATCCCACTTGTAGTTTAACCCCTCTCCACAGCCAGATTACCAGAGATCACCAACCTCCTAGAGCCACAGAACCACACGTCCCCCCCCCCTATATGTTCCCTCGACCTTTCTTGAGGGCGGAGAGTTTGGTTGGAGTGACTCTCCATGGGCTGTTGGGAGAGTTTGAATTAAGCAGCTGATGACTGACCAATGTTTGGCCAATGGGCTCCAGTCAACATCAGTTGTTGTTTTTTTTCATGCAAAACGTTGCTCGGTGGTGAGTCAGGCCAAATACTTTCATGATTTGGGAGCTAATCTTAGATCATAGTCAGCGCCCTCCAGGAACAGTCTTTAGAGTTTAAAAGTAACATTTTGAATTTACTTGCAAACTGTGTGCCTTGTTGTCAACCAACTGGCAACTTACTAAAAAGATTAACAAACACGTCTCAGTTATCTGCAGGGTGTCTGTCTTTCAGGTATCTCAAAGCTGCAAATCAGATTCATTTTAATTTGCTGTCTTATTAGCTCGTCCCTGTCAGATTCCGTTTGCATTTCGCAGTCCTCCCCCCCCCATTCCACGCGAGAAATTAGTCACAATATCTGCTCTTGATTATTTGAAACGAGTTGAATTACACTTGATTTCAACAGATTTTTTAAACTCTATGTATGTGAACACGGGAACTCGGGGAGACTGAATATGTAGAAAATTGAGAAGTGATTAAGGATAATTTTGGACCAGATTTCTTTGGATGCGATTTGTTATCACACTCGTCCGGCGTCAGTCGTCATATAGCACTTATAAGGACACTGTTAAGATGCAGTATAAACAATTCAAATGAGAAACAGATCCCGGGAATTTGAGACGATGACAGATAGAAGCTCTTCTTGCATTTCTGAAAGTTACTGAGGCTGAAAGTGCACAATGATTTAATGTGGTTTGACCACTTATTGCAAGGTCAAGCCTTACGTAGCTGAGATGGGTTTACTCTGTATGCAACAGCACTTACTGGGGGGGTTGTGCCTCTTTCCTTTATATGCCACTCTTTGGTAGGTAATCCATATTGGATAAAGTGTAATGAAAGCGGTTCTGACGAGTGAAATGCAATCAGGGTGACTTCCTGTATATTTACAGATTTACAGTCGTCACTCCGTCCAAATACAAATCATTCCTACCGCCGGGTCACGAGAAGTGCTGCTGCCGGTGTTGGTCACTCTGAAACAGTAGCTCTTTACTTTGCTTTTGACACACTCTTCTGCAAGAGAACTCCTGACGCCCATCTCTAGTAACAGTGGTGTCACGGCAACCTGAAAGGAAAAAAAAAAAAAAAAAAAAAAGTGGTTATTAACATCTTCCTCCTGAACGTTTTGAAATATTTAAAATATTGATCATCACTTGAAATCAAGCCGTTCTTACCGAGGATCCATTCCTAATTTGGAGTGAAGTGAATAGAGATTGATCATGTCAGGATTTTCTCTTGGCTAAGAGGACACGACTGTTCTTCCCCTGTTCCATAGCTGCAAAGAACAGTCCGGGGAACTTTGCTGCTGTACAACCTGCTGTGATTTTGAAGCAGGGGCATTGCTGTGTTCTTACTCTTTTTTTGTTTTCTCACTTGGTTTCTATGTTGATGCAACTTATGTTCCCTTTCTGATACTTAGTTTTATATGCATATACAGTATATTATAAATATATATATATATATATATATATTACATATTTTTCTATATTTATGTCTTTTACTATCCTGGGAGTGGTGTGATCATGTAATCATTCTTTAAAGTCTAAGTATGTTGATGCTGACCTTTTTTTTTCTGAAAGAAAAGTTGTATTCACATTTACAATGAGAAAACTATTCTCATAACTTAAGCCTTCTTTGTGAGTATTTATAGAAATTGAATAGTTCTTCTCAGCACAATTAATATTCGTCTCATCCACAAATTGGACAGACGTTGACTATGGTTACAAATGAGCTGCAGTTCATTATCGCTAAATGCTCATGAATTAAGTGTTTAAAAACAGAAACTATATTTTGACTGCTGGTTCACACCGTCGGTAAAGAACGTCATATTTAACATCATCACTTATAACTCCTTCATAATATTGCAGTGACACAACAGGCAATACAGATTAACATTTAATGAAGTGAGAGGTTATAAGTCAAATTATCTATGCAAAGGAATTCACATATTTAACATTAAGTCTGGATCATTTGGATGGAAATTTATGCCAAACATGTGCTCTTTAGCACCGATATCAATTATCTGAGATATAGAAATCAATTTCAATTTGAGGGGCACTAGAGCGCATACCTCCATCCGTCCCCTTATGGAACCACATTCAAATACACTAGAGGCAGAGTTTATGTTAATCTGCGCCACACGTAAATATCGGTCCCCTAAACATGACAGATCTTTCTTTTTCATCAAGATCCATGAATTTTTCTGATAAATTAACAAATAATGTTAAAGAAAGTGAAAGCAAATTCCTAAATCCACCCCCTGATCTGGATCCACACGTTGAAAATGTGCCTTCCCATACTGTTTCGTGGTGGGGCGTCCAGTTGTTTTTGCGTAATCCTGCTAGGTAACAGACAAACAAACGTTATTTCCTCAGCCGAGGTAATAGTTCAATAGAAAAAGTACAGTAAAACGGACAGTTAACCGACATGTAAACCTGTATCGTAAACACAGACTTTGTGTCCTATTCTACACAAATTTGATTTTGTCGACAGTTTGAAATGACGATGACTGTGATGCTTTTGTAACCGCAAAAAAAATATACACTTTACTTTAACTTTACCTGAAATTAATATTCCGAAGCTGCTAAAGTTGAAGGTCATTGAGGAATTTAAAGACACATGTTGCATGTTTACACAAGTCATTTTTCCGCACATTGCAAGAAAATACTGCTCAAAGCAATTTCTGAGAAAAATACAATGACCTCTTCAAAAACCGAGTGCTGTTGAACGAGGTGTAATTTTCAGTCATAACTGTATTTGGATCATGTGAATGATTTTTTTGGTAGCACAGTGTATATATACGTTTATATAGAGATATATATATATTTACTGTGCCATGTTAAAAGACAAACCTCTCTGCAGGTGAATTCAGATTTAAACCTCCATCCAGAGTTACCCAGCTCCACTCATGCTCAGAAACACATGTTGCTCTTGTGCTATTTTTCAACCAGCAAACACTTGCCTGACACAATCATTTCACATTATATTATAAAACAATAAAAGCTGCAACTTTTTATTTTTTTTCAAATCACTTTAGGGAGCATTATGCAGATATGAATATTTTATGGGTGAAAAGAGGCACAAAACATCACCTACCATGGATGTTTACTGAAAGTGGTCTGAGCAGTAGAAGCAAGTGAAGCTTGGAGCTGTAATAGAACTGTTTAAAGTATCAATTGTTATTTTACTTTCTTTTATATATATGAACCATGACAATGCAATTGTATGTACAAAAACGAGGTGGCTCATCTTGACGATACGTAGGTGTTCAAGATGATGAGTTTAAAATTTCGTCCTGAAAACGTGTGTCTTTGAGTAAATAAGCTTTCACACACAAGCTTTGCCAGCCCTACAAGCTACAGTGTTTGACTTCAGCCGTGTAGAAAGTCGAGATTTATTACTGTAGATTCAAGAGATTTATATGTGCCTATAAATTCAGTCAGAAAAAAAGAGCTCCATGGGAGTAGGAATGGAGTTTTTGTATGGATTACATGATTGTGGGTGATGTAATGGATGAAATTCATTGAATGTTAATTCAACAGCAGCAGATTCTATGTCAAGTTTGTCCTTAAACGATTATTTTTGTTTTGGTCTCATGGCAACACACTGAGGCTCAACGAGTGACTGTAGAGAAGGATGGTAACAAGGCAGCATGTCTGGGAGTATGTACCCTTCACAACTTGTCATTATTCTGCTCATATATTTTTTATATTTATTTCATGAATTTGTGTAATTGAAACAAAAAAAACACCTAAATTATTTGTTATTTTACATTCATTTATTTACATGTTTTCTCAATGAACTACCCTCATGTACAAATAAAATCTGTATTTGTTTCTGCTCTGATTTTAAGTATGGTAACTTATTCCTCTAAATAGATCTGCTGTGTCTGTTTTCGTACCTTCAAATAAAGCTTCTTTCCTCATGTAAAAGTGCAAGATTGCTCAATCCAACATGTCCGAGCTACACAAGAAAAAATAATTTATTTAGCAAATGCCAAAACAGAAAATCACAGCAATTTCTTATTGTTTTTAAACTGTAAATCAATTTCTGCTTTCCCAGAAAGACAGTCATCATTGGCACAAGAGAGTATCAAAATTCAACACACTTAGACTCGCTATACAAATCCAGTCCTAACTAATGCACTTAGAAAGCTAGAGTGTAAGAATATCTTCCATGTGAGATTTCTACTGAAGAAATGGGAGAGGAAACTGCCACAATTCGCAGAAAGCACAGATTTTAGATTGTTCTGCCCCCCATGCAGATTTTAGTTTAATCCGACTGTGCCTGAACTGCACACATTAAATACATGTTTACACAAATAAAACAGCAAGATTTACAACAATCAAATTCTGTACATATTTCATAAAACCCTGAAAGACTGAGTGATAACATGTGAACGTATCAAACTCAAAAAGAGTAGAAGCTGCAAAAAGACCAGTTGTTTCCGTCTGTTGAGCGGCTGTCTGGATGCACTGATTTACGCTCTTTAGCATGCTGGGAAAATTAATGAGATTAATACAACTCCCACTTTGCATGAGACAGGTTTATCCAATTTGTCCACATCGTCAATCTGCGGTTTTGAGAAGCCGGCTCCAGAGCAAATGTGTGTTTGAATCCATTCCCTCAGGCGGCGGAATGCTTAGCAAATACTTGAAACAATCAGATGCGAGAGAGTCCATGAAGCGTTGCTGGCTTCCCTGCTTCCCACATGGAATAACGCAGTATTAAATCAGCTCCTGTTAGAAACGGAATGTGAATCAGAGGGAACGTGCTTCAGGCGGCCAGAGGGCGACGGCAAGTGCTGACCCGATGACAGAAAGAGGATCAGGGAAGCTGCCGGGCACTACAGCAGCTCGATTTAAAGAAAACGTACAGATCCAGACATTGCTGATACGGTGAAGGGGTTGTGTCGTTTGCCTGTGATTAATATTGCAGAGGTGGTGACAGGAATCAGTTTTCTGGTCATCGAGCTAATTTAAAAAACATTTAGCGATTCTCATCGTCCTCTCGATGCTTAAAATAGTCATTGAAACACGACAGAAGTAAGAGGTCCATCTTAAATACTGGGGAAATTAATATTATACACCTGGGTTCAATCCAGCTCAGTGCAATATGATATACAGCTGTTTCCCAAGGGGGGCAGATATATTGGGGGGGGGGGGGGGGGGCAAGGACACAAACAACTGGATCTTGCTTGAAAAATGCCTAGAACTCATCATCGGAGGCAATCAGCATGATTTTGTCGGACTTGCAGGACTTGTTGCCCGTGACCACTTTTCCGTTGGCGCTGGGCTGGACCACCTCCTGCGTGGACTGCTGGGTGTACTGCTGGTAGGCCGGCGAGAAGTTGTGGATGGCATCCTGCACCATGTCTCCGGGGTTGGTGGTGTCCTTCAGGCCACTGGAGATGCTCTGCATCTGGGGGATGGTGTCTGCAGGAACAGCGACAGGGGGAGTTGGTTAGTCACACAGTGAGGCATGTGAAGCTGATACTGCAGCCGTAGCTCAGCAAAGAAGGGATCGATTAGGGCGTCTGAATTCAAATATGAGGAAGGAGAAGTCATTGAAACTATGACAGGCGGGTTGTGACGTTTCTTCTTGGAAATATAAAAAAAAATATCATGTACTGACAGAATGTTGGTTTAGTGGGTGGAAGTGTGTATAACATATAATACAAGTAATTATTGTTATTTTGTCAAATACTTAGTGTTTGTTTTAAGTCATAATTATAATTGATCCAATATGAGAAAAACTTCCCCCAGCTCAAAATGACATCTTCAAATTGTCAAACAAACAGACCAAAACAACTTTTAGCTCATAATATAAAGAGCTGCAGATTTAATATTCACTAAATCGGAACTACATGATATTTTGCATTTTTGCTTGATAAACTACTTAAAGCACCGAAAAAAATAACATTATATATTCATTACTACACAACTTTGTATTATTAGTCGTTAGGTGTTAAATACTCAGCTAATCTGTGTCATCTTTGTTAGTGTCTTTATATTTTGATTGAAATGTTGCGAAATCTTGACTCATGCTTAGATGTTTGAGATATAATCTTTTTCCAGCAGAATCCTAGTGAGAAAAGTAAAGAAGAAATATTTGAAATAAACAAAACAATATAAATGATTAACCCCTATTAATATTACTAGACAAAAACAAAACATCACTGAAAGATTATTTTCTTTCATCGTGGCCTTTTCAAAAGCTGCAGTTTATAAATGGACTGAACTCAGGCAAGGGTGTCTAAAGCTTAAAAAAAAAAAAAAAATAGAGCCAGCAGACAGACACAGCTCTTCTGTTTCAGGGTCACTGGCAGTGTGGCCTGCACAGGATTGGAGGCGGCAATGAGAATGGAAAGGTAAGGTGGGGGTACCAAGCAGTTAGGCATGGTCTGCTGGGTTTCTCCTTATAGTCTGTCTCCCTGGCGCACAGGGCTGCAGCAGAGGAACAGTAAACCAGAGGTGTTGCAACCTCTGCAAACACAGATATCAGCACCCGGCGCTGGAGGGAGAACTGGACCGTTCGTTTTAGAATCAACACATTTTTTGATTTTGGAGGGAACAAGATGCCTGAAGCAATACAACAATCCCAAAGTCAGGCAACACTCTGGAGCCATGTTATTATTATAATTTCACTGGATGATAAAAATGAATAATGGAATTTATTCATGTGAGCAGGATGAATGACTCAATGATTAAAAGCATTAATTATTTTTGTCATTAAGTTCTTTGATTTTCACCTTGATTAGAAAAACATCAAGCTGATACTGAAATGCTCAAGTTTTTCGACATCACGTCCAGGGGCTCTGCAGTCTGAGCAGCTCAAGGGAATGAATGGTTTCTTGTAGCAGTAAAAAAGAGGCAAAATGATTGATATCACTGTGGAGGGATTTTCCCTCGGCTTGCATTTGTCTTTTCCTTGCGTGTGGCATTGACGTCAGAGGGGCGCCCCGCGCTCCCTGCTAGTTACGGTAATGTACTTTGAATTCCTCTTCATCTTCCTTTCTTTAATGGCATCTGTCCTCTGAGCCATGAGTGACTGTGTATTCCCTTGGGCTGATGTCTACCCCTGCTGACTCTCAACCAGACTGACATGCAGCTCACTATACAGCACTGCATTTGAGTGCAAATTTGCAGATAAGCAGACATCACAGCTGGATTTTTACTGAAAATAGAAGTATTGAATGATGAATCTCATAAAAAACTAGCATAGCACTTAGTAGAGTCAATACCTCCACCATGGCCCAACAGTCGCCGTATGAAATCACATTTAAATCCACTAGATCCATACTTTTGTTTGGATCTATATGGAATTGCACACACTAAAAAAAACCAGCCCCTCCAATGTGTGATTTCTGATCAAGTATACTTCCCTAACCGATACCACATCTTTCCACTAGGTTATATGGTAAATTGTCTAGTCGTTTTTGTGTAATCCTGCTAAATTACAAACAAACATAGATGAAAATATATTCTCATTGGTCAGGACATTAGCCTGTTTGGTGTAAAAGGCTGCAAATGACTCAGAGCAATGCAGATATTGTTGCTGCTAAAACTTTCAAAACTGTGTCAGTCCTTATTCTGATGGCTACGTTCAGTTCAGCGCTCACCTGGCACGTCGTTCTTTTTCTCCTGATACACGGTGCAGGTGAAGGCGTAGCGGAGAGCGATGGCGGCGAAGAACATTTCGATGCAGATGATGAAGTTCTGCCAGCCCGCTGCCACCGTACCGGCGCCGACCTCTTCTCCATCGATGTAGAGCGCGTTGGGGATGACGTCACAGCGCTCCAGGATGGCAAGGACCATTCCTTTGAAAGCGGCAACATTGTTACCCTCAACTGATACTTTTACTTACTGGCACAGATACAAAAGGAAACAAAGAGAAAGTAAGGGCGTGGACTCACCTTGCCAGAAGGATAAGAAGATGACGGATTTAATTGTGAGGAATTTGAGCACCGGCTCAAAAGGCCTGAGCAGGTCGCTTGTTGCGAAGAAGAAGAGGAACAGGGCGTAGAGCGACAGGCTGACCGAGATGTTTTTGATGATTGTGATATACAGGTATCCTCCAGTCACGCTGCACGGAAACAGAGCAGAAGACGTTACATGTGTGGAAAATGTACAACTGAGTGACATTTTATTGCTTTTTGACAGCAGACGACAATTTATTGATGTTTCGACTGCATTTATCGTATTGGACTGAAGGAAACAGACATGCCATCTTCTGTTTCATGATATTTTCAGCCATAGTTCATGCACACGAGGAAATGCGCCCTTTTTGTTCTCATGAACAAGCAGTTAATAAAGGCTCCGTGTACGTCACCCTCTCAGCTCAGGATGCATCTGATAAACAGGCAGATTTGTCTATATTCTATTGTCAGCCTGCTTTTTAAGCCTCTTTGCATTCCGGAGATCTTCTCTTAAGGACACAGCTGACACTACACTAATTACTCCCAAGCAGAATAGAACGCGGATGCTTGGATGAAAGTAAACAATCTGTGAATCATAACAGATATTCACTATAGAGCTTAAAAAATAAGAGATGAAAAAAAGTCTCATCTCCCTGCTACTTCAGCTGCTGAAGTATACAGAGAGACAAGCAGCAAGGACTTAACAGCTTCCTGTGCTTCAGCTCCGCAGTAAGATGTCGACAAAATAAAGTGGATTGCAAACTTTTGTATCAAGCCCTTGTTAAACTCTGTGCTTCTCCTGAGCAGTTTAGAAACAACTGTTGTCACAGCTGAATCTTAAGATACTGAACTAAGCGGTGGAGAGGAGCACCTGAAAAGAAATCAGACGGAGTTTATGGGCTGTAGATCTTATAACTTTGATTATACACTAAAGACAATTTCATTAAATGCATTTCTCATCTCAGCGATTCTGTTGAGACCCTTATTGACTAAGCTGAAGCACTGAAATACTCTAGAAATGATTTCACAAATGTGTCACTCTGCAATTGATCCCTCGACTTTTGCATCACTTGAAATCCAAAGCCAGAGTACAAAATGAAAAAATACATGTCACTTAATAACACCATGCTCCACGGAGTGTAACATACAATGAGAGTTAGGGGCTTCATTTCAGAACATTTAGAGATTTAGTCCATATTACAAAGGCTCAAACTGAATTATGTTTTGCAATACCAACAATAACCAGGGGGTCTGTGATTACAGCTGTGACATAACCGGTCCAACATCAGCAGAGGACCGGCGAAGTTTTAACCCACTTGAAATAAAACAGATTTCCTTCATGGCTGCTGTGAGGAGATGATATAATTATCTCCATATGCACACAAACAGCAAACAAGCCTGTCGGCAATGGCACGAATGTATAAGATGCGTGACGAGTGAAATGCAAAGAGTGGTGGTGCTCACCTAAAATCTCCATCGTGATATTTGCCAAAGGCCTGCAGGACGATGATGATGATGGCCATGATGGGCTTCACAACGCAGAACTGGAGCGTCGCCTGGAGAACACATTGCAATTCAGAATGAGACACCCAAGCAAGCAAGGACACCATGCCAGAGGAGGATGGAGGGTGAAGGAGGGAGTCAGAATCAGTCTGTACATCGAATAAGATGGAGTAGATCTGTAACTGCTTATTCAAAAAAAGCAGGTTCCAAATCCCTTTAACCCAAGACATCTGATTCTGTTCGTTATCTCTTTCTCATACTATAGCTACAATTTAAAAAGGAAGAGTTTGATATTTTAAAAAATATGATAAATTGCTTTCTGACAGGGAGTTAGATGACATGTTGTATGACAGATGCACTCACATCTGTTGATTAAACAGAACTATAGCATTTACAATGGACAAAGATGGACGACACGTCTCTACTTCCTCCTACTGTCTAGAAATGAAGCCAAAATATTGCATAAGAATGTAGCTATCTTGGGTATTTGGAGCCAGAGTCTGCGTAGTAGGGAGTCGAGGTAGCGAAGTTTCACCAACACACCCGTTCGACCAAGCACAATCAGTGTCAGCTGTCAAGTAGGAGGTTTCATTAATCTTACCTGAAATATTACATAAAAAAAAGGCATAAGAACTACTTAATATGACCCGAAAAATGTGTACTTCCATGTTTTAGTTTGGCCCATGTCTCATCCACCAACACGAAGGAAGCAGGATTTATGACATGCACAGCAGCCAGCCACCAGGGGGGGCAATCAAGAAGATTTGGCTTCTCTTTTGGGGAGCTGTCATGTTGTCCATCTTTCTAGTATGCAGCCTGTGATCTATAGGAAGGTTCGCAAAGACTGGGGCGAGCCTGGCTCTGTCTAAGCCAAAAGGAAAACAACTCACCCCATCATCAGGATTAAAAGCCACTTAGACAAGTGCAAAAATGCTGATTCACTGCTTACGGACAGATATGTGCTGGATTAACAGCTGGAGTCTCCGCGGTTACCTGGCAACGGCTGCGAGCCAAGAAATAGTCCTGTCATTAAACTCTCATAAACAGCAATTTGTGTTTGTACAGATTCAGCAAATGAGATAACAATTTGATGATTGTTAATTAGTGAGCTTGAGAGGAGCTGATGGTTGGGTATTTGTTTAGAGTCACAGCAGCAGTTTCCTTTATTTTCCAGGATTCACACCAACTCTGAGCAAAAGAGCCAATTAGTGCCTTTCCGAAAATGTCAAACTATAAAATATATAATGATCAAATTTGTTGGTTCAAATCCTAAAGAAGTAAGTGATGAGACACTGATGTCTTCATGCTGATTTGGACGGGGACTGGCTGGGACTGGAGGACATGTGCTCGCTGACTGGTGTATTGAAGCCTGAGCCAACCAATTTGACAGAGGCTGCTCTAAACTCCCATCACTGTTGCAGTACTTGAAAGCAACAGACCGAGGGCCTCATTTAACGGCTGCATAAACACAAAACGGGGCCTGAAAGGCATATACGCCACTTCCCACGCAGAAGTTGAAACCCATAAAAACAAGGTTGATGCGAGAACGCGCAACCCCGTGCGGAAACTCTGACCCATCGCATGCGAACATTTCGGAGACAGGGGAAATTGGCGATGCAGATGGTGAGTTGGTAAAATGAATGGAAATTAAATGTGATTGGTATCATTATAAAGATAACGAGCCCTCTCACGCATTTAATTTCCATTCATATCGCACATTCATCACAGATCTTCTTTATCAGAAACAATCAAACCAGCAGTGCTACTTGCGCTTTTGCCAATGAGCCATAAACCTTATACAAAAGATATTAAAAAAACTTGCATCTCAAATTAAATTCTGCTCGACATTTCATCAGCACAGTTTCACCATCGCTTTCCCCCCAAACCTCGGAGAGCAGAGGAGAGGGACGGACTGTGTGCTGCCGCTGTCACTGGTGGTCAGCTGAGGAGCCGCTGCAGCTGTTTGAAATGTAGGATGATGCCAGGATGTGGCAGATGGCTGGCTTCAGGGACGTCTGGCTCGTCTTTACCCAATTTTAAAGTGTGAATGTACAGACTCCTATTCACCTCAACCAAGGTCACTTCAGGTAGAAATCCAAGAGTGTCTTTATAAAGTAAAATAGTATATTCTATGGTCTATGGGTTTAAGAGGAGGATTTCATGTTCCACATATACCCCGCTTGTGCTTTGATTTCCTGTACTCCAGCTTCAGCTCCTCTCCACACGCTCACACTGCTCATGATGAAACGCCTGCTATCGTTTTTTTTCCTTCTGCTCTTGGTCTAAATTCCCCAACTAATAGAATGGCAGGTGTAGTGTTGACAAGTGGAAATTGGGCCCCCATCACTGTGGGTGTGTTAGCTTTATTTCTTTCCCACAGTCGGTAACAGGGTTTGTGCACTGCTGCCCTCCACAGCTTCCACCGGTGTGCCTGAAGAAAAAACAAGGATCCTTTCATAGAGCAGGAGTCCAGCAGGTCCCTGGTCAACATGGAGTGACAAAATAATTGCGGCATAAAATAATCGTTCATTCATCGTAATCTGGATTGGCCATTTGAGGTCTAATGTTGCCGTGTAAAGGGCATGATGTGAGGATGATGCATGCACACACTATTTTAGTTGACAGTGATTTATCAAAGGGAACATTAGACTATTTTTGATGGACGTAATCTGCGGTTGGTGTGTGTACACTCAAACTCTCAGTATGGGTCCTATTCACTTCACCACTTACATCTTGTGAGGGAGTAGCGCTTGAGTTGATGTGCCAGAGGGAAGCTTTTTTGTTAAGGCTGAAGTCAGTGGTGGGCTTTACACAATGACAAGAACAATCGTGTTTAGAACTGATTCACTTTGAAGTTCTGACTTCTGACAGTCTTTGCTTCCTCTACGCCTGTTTTGATTCCAGTCTTGTCACTGGGAATAAGCCCGAAGCAAATCTTTTATCACGATACTTCCTGTCATGCTTCATATTCCAAACACAATGCATGTTCATAATCCCAGTGAATTAAAAGCCAACCGTGGTTACTGCCTCAAATTTACTGCACCCATGCACACAGATTTATAGACAACCAAGAAATTAACTTTATTACTGAGATACATGCCAGTGTCGGCGTTCCCTGCACCATACAAGTGTAAGATAAGAGGATATGTTAATATGTTCATTCTGTGTTTGTCAGGCACGATGCTACCTTGTCAGCAGCTCTATTAGAAACCGTTGCATCAAAAAGTTATTTGAGTCTGGAATGAAATGCATATCTGTTAGATTCATTACATCTGACCTTTTTCATTTTCTACTACAATACTAATGTCATAGAAAAATATTTAATTGAGAATTCACAGCTTGAAATGACTCAATGCATTTTCTATCTATTTAATTTCACTTGAGAGTTTACTGTAACACGTTCACTGGTAGCAACAACTGACAGAACTACATTTCTATTTAATAGCTTCACCCATCCGCTTTGTGTATTACACAGAAAAACTGAAAAGTGTTTAATTATGAATCATGTACTGTACAGGTCCATTGTTTGAACGCTCCATTATTCTTCTCCCTGACTCGTTGATGCTCTCTACTCTTGCAATTTTAATTTCTACACAGAAACTATCAGAGACCCTTTTGATAAAAAAATGAAAATAAAAAAAATCTACTGAACACCAAGAACTGTAAGATACTTTGAAATATCAACTGCTTCCTTTTGTAGTCTTATTTAGGAAATAAAATAAGACAACAAAATTATCCTTGAAAAAAGACCTTGGCAGAAAAGGTGGTCCACCAAAATGTTTTGCAAAAAAATTGTTTTTATCCTCAATACAGTTGTTGCATATTGATGTTGAATTAAAGAGCTCTTGTAATTGGATATTGTTTAAGGTAAACCCTGCTCCACCTGCTGATTCTGTATTCTTCTACTTATAATATTATATGTGCTCTAATGTTCTAATGTGTAATGTCTTTTGAGTCCCCATTGGCCGTCACCAGCAGCTGCCCCTCGGTCCACAGGATTAAACTTGTGTCCAGTTTCCGGGAAATAAGGCTGGACAGTGTGCTACAATACGATAAAAGAGCTCATCCTCTAACCTGAGCTCAGACAACCACCAGAACTCTAAGCAGCTTTTCCATATTACCGATTTATTTGTTAACCACTCGTAATTTAACTTTCACCAAAATGTGCAAAGAAGTTTTATCGTTTTTTTTTACCTCTCAAAGAAAAAAGGGATCAACGTCTGTGATGAGCTGTTGAAGTCTAGGATGAGAACTAACTTCACCCGAAGTCTTTCCATAAGAGCAAATTGTGGTTTTTAAATCCAAGCCACAACAACATATAACATATAACGGAGTAAGAAATCAATTTAGAATAAATTAATGTTAAAGCAGTTCATCATTATTTCAGACCGTGTTAACTTCCAATCATGGGTGTTATTAAAAACAGCATTTAATAACTTCGGAGGCATTCGATATATTGATTTCTGAAACTTTGCTCCAGGAATCACAATTAGGATGAGCCATAAACTCAGTGATAAGCCTTTGCACTAATCCTCCACTTCAACACCGACTCCACTCAACTAACAACAAGGCAGTTTTAGCCAGATGATTGTTAAGATACTTTGAAAAAGTCCAAAGAATGCCTAGTGTGCCCATGTGAGGACACAGCAGGATATTGTTGGAAGAATTCACTATGAGCGAACTGAAAAACAAAAAACCTAACAAAAACAATACAAAAATTTCAGGATTTGAAAAGATGGAAACAACTTGAGAAAACAATGCCAATCGGTTCTTCGTATAAAAGCCACTGGAGTAAACTTCTCAATCGTTTATCACTAATGCAATAAAAATAAAAAAATAATTTCACCATCTATTTAATTTTGAAGCCACAAATCTCAGTTCCAATTTACATCAGCATTACACTGGGAGCTCGTGCAGCATCCCAAGACAGTGGGAGAGAGCTCTGTGCTGACAGCTCATATCATCTCTCTGTGTATTTTATCATGCTGCCTTCACCTGCCCTCAATCGCTTTGTTCGCCTTTGTTTTTTTTCCCAACCAGTGGATGTTATCCTCTGGAAAGCACGCAGCCAATTGTAACAGTTGTCATTTCTCAGCAGCCTGGCGATCTGGGCAGAATGGTAATTTACGACAGAGTATTGCTTTTTCTCCTTTTTAAACATATTCTTGTTTTTCGAAAGTGTGTAAATTCATTGCAGCGGCTGAAAGGAGCATCTCGAGAGCATAGATAAGGGGAAGATTGAAGCAAACCTGTTTGCAGAATCTTAAAAAGCCGATGGAGTAGCTCATACCACCGAGACAGCAGGTACCGTACAGACAACTTGACCTATGAAGCCAAGGAGAGACAGAGTCTTGCATTAATATTTGACATTTTACAGACAAAACATCTAATCAATTAATCAAGAAAACACTCAGTAGATTAAACAATAGTGAAATGAATTGCTTGTTGCAGGCCCTGGTTGATGTTACTGCACAAGTTGCTTGTATGCTGACTCTTTCTTCTATGGTAACTTTCGTGTGAGGTGATGTATTTGAGTGCAATAAATTAAATATAAATACCACATCAATACAGGCTAATAAACAATATTGTTCTTTCAAAGCTGTTTAGATGACAAAAATCAAAGTGGGAGTTGTAGAGCCTACAATGTGTGCGGTTACATATTTGAATCTTGGAATATCCGTATTATACTTGAGCACACACATTGCTGTTATTTAATATGTCTATAGAACAATATGGTCAAACTAGGTCGAGGTGTCATGTGAGTCTGTGGATTCAATGGCTCTTGGCGTCATGACGTCTTCAGGCTAAAACTACAGCATCAAAGACGTGGTGTACAAATGCACAAGGCACTAATTCAGTGGTTGTCCGTTTTTAAAAGGCAGTTTAATCAATAAAATCTGCACGTTGCTTTAGGGCTGAGCTTGAGGCAGAGAGACAGAGATTAGTACTAAACTCAGCCTCGTCCTTAATAATAACTCCCATTCAACTTGATACATCAACACAGCTCTTTCAGCCTCGTAGCCCTGAAGTTCTTTAGATGCTCTTAAGCATCAGACAGTACAGATCTTGACATTTATTAACAAAACATCTAGTCATACCCAGCAGGGAGGTTATGTTTCCACCCATGTCTTTTTGTTTGATTTAGATTTCCACTAAACATGCTGGAGGCATGGGGCCTCAGAGGAAACCACTACAGTTTGGTCTGAATAATAATCAAGGAGCAGATCAATGAGTTTTCACTTATTTAAACATTGCAACATAGGTTACTTTTTCTGTTCTACGGGAATAATGTACAGATCAGGATTTTCCACAGTTCCGGACTATGTTTTATGATAAATAAATTATTTGGGTTTTCAGACCACTTCCCTTTTTTCTTTTTAATTTCTACAATAATAATAATATAATCATGTGAAGGATTGTTTGGCCTTGGCGCTGAAAGGCCAATCTAGTTTTGTCTGTTATTTTATTTCTTTTTAAAATCCAATAAGAAATGTGAAGGTCAAATGCAACCTGTGGACTAGCAAATAAGACCATGAGCTTTGAGGCATAATAAATTTGAGAAACAAATTTGGATTTGACTACAGAGTCATCATACTTTATTTAAAACCTTCGCTAGCTTACCCCATTCCTACAAAACCTGAGGTGTATCGTTGTGCAGTTCACACATAATCTGGCTTATTAAAGGAAATATGACATATTACAATGAATGTACAATATTAATTAAAGTAAGACTGGTCTAGGTAATTCTGTGCCGTTGTGATAACATGCAGACAGTGAGCATAGAAATCTTGTGCATCAAGTATGTTATCTTGTTCATCTCTCATGTTGCTTATTAAAAAGATACTTGAACAATGACAAGTATGAGTTATTTCCTCATGCCTTGCGCCCCGTGTGAATTGTTTTCTGGAGATGAGACAATAATTTGCTGGATATTCGGAAATAAAGAATAATCAAAATAGTAATTGTCCGTGTAGATCAGGGGTGCCCAATACGTTGATCGCGATCGACCGGTCGATCGCGAAGGCAGTGTGGGTCGATCGCACAACTGGACAAGAGGCAGTCACGTGGACGCTCTGCGTACCCACTTTTTTTTTGCCGCCGCCGCCACGCCCCCCGCTCTGGACGATGTTGCGAACGTCAACCGGGGCGGACTGCTCGTCACGCCGGGTTCAAACAGGACGAGGAAGTGACAGCGAAGCGCCGCGCTAATCCCTAGAGCGCCGGCGCTTGGCTGTTCACAGCGGACGCTGAAGCGCCGCACTAATAATATCACATACTTTTGCTGTTATCAGCCTGCAGTAAAAACGGCATTTAATCCTTTTTTTTCAAGCATATACTTACTTGTTTCTCCAACATTAACTGCAACACAGCCCAACATGTGTCTTCTTTGTCTCATATGCGCTGAGGATCATACAGCTCACTGTACTTCTCCAATTAAATTATTAATTTAATATCATCCATCTTCAAGAACTTCTCCGCTGTTTGCTATGTCGGGTGTGGAGGGTAAATTACGTATTCTCCACTCAAACCTATGTGGAGGTTACGTAGCCCCCCCCCCCCTTCTCTCTCTCTTTTTATCTATATGACTGCTTGTGGCTGGGCAGAGGGGGACATTTAATAATGTGATTGGTAAAATTGGTAAAATTAAATCTCCAGGACAACAGAAGGGGAATACAAACTATGGGATGCATATTTAATCATTTCTATCATATAAAATATAAAATATGTTATCAATATCTTTTAAAATCATTTTTCAGTGTGTTTCCTGGCGCGAAAAAAGAGGGGGTACGTGCGCCGGGGGGGGGGGGTAGATCTTGTTGAGCTGGTCGTTTCAAGAGTAGCTCACAAGCCGATAAAGTGTGGGGACCCCTGGTGTAGATCCTATAGGAAAAGTTTAATTTAAACTTCGTCTCCACTGGCGGAATCTAAGCAATGCAATCATTAATCAGGACTGATCACAAGTGTCTCCACTGTCTTAAGAAGGTAAGAGCTGGCCTGTGGCTGAGTAAGCAATAAAACACAGTCTTACCAGGCTGATCAAAAGCTCCGAGATAAAGGCCAAATGTTACAGATTAATACCACAGACATTTATTGCCAGCACTTTCACTGTGGTCAGACTAAATGCTACTGCAAGGGCAGCAACGTGCACCTTGTACCTTTTGTGATTGTAAATATGATCCATGATTAGCCCCCGTTTGAGCTGAAGTTGTCTTTACTTTAAAATGTTGAACATGCACAGACTTTTTCATGCAGGACTGAAATGAGAGCACTCACTCTATGGGCTTCCCTCGGATCTCGGACATGATTGCGCTCTCTCCTCCCAGATACTCAAAGGACAGGCTCAGGAAACTGTAAATGACAAATGCTGTAAAAAAAAACGAGAGGGGATAGAAGAGTGAATTAAACTGCAGAACAAAATTCCTCACCAACGTCAACTTAATTTACATAAAGGGCAAATGGTTTCAGGGGAGAACGCGCCCACATGATAAAATGATAACAAAAATAATTAGTCCAACATTTTGGAACAATACATGTTTCAGTCCTTACATTAAGAAGCTTCCAAGGGTTCTGTGTCTTGGAAATCCCTCCCTAATCCTTTGTTGCTATTTAAAGAGGGATTAAGAGAAGCTAATGCAGATGGTGTCCAGTCAAGAGAAGGTTCATTATGTTTTAGCCGTAGCTGCTGGTAGTATTTCAGTCTCGCTGCTTTTAGGTGCGCTTCGCTATCAATCACCCACAAAATTGGCCTGCAAACTGGAAACTAATCTCCTGAATAATGCATTTCCTACTTTTCCCACTCCCAAATTACTTGTAATCCATTTTGCATGTGACTCACCTTTGCCACCAGTGAAGTGCTTTGGTCTTCAATACATAATTAAAGTTACCCTGCATATAAAGAAAATTAAGCTACAACCTACAGACTAACGCTAACTGTGCATAACAGCTCTGAAACATCAACAATTTATCGAAAAAATATTTCTTAAAATTAACCAATATAGGTTTCATTAATTTGCTAAAATGATGCAAGTATTTGTCATGCAAGTGCAAAAAAATGCTGCTTCTAAAATAACTTGAAATGAAACACCTCAAATAATGAGATGCTGTGAAAAACTAGTTTGGGGAGTTCTATTCTGGCAGCCATCTAAAATATGGAGAAAGCAGAAATGTCATGTCTGACTAGGAAGTGACGTTATCAGACACAGACACTGATCAGCCACAAAATTAAAACCAAAAAACAAACAGGTAAAGGGGAACATGTACCATCTGTTTATAATGGCTCCTGTCAAGGGTTGGGCTTTATTATGAACAGTTAGTTATTGAAGTTGACATCTTGGAAGCAGGAAAAATGGGTGAGTCTAAAGATCCGGGCAACTGTGACACAGACTAAACTGGGTTGGCTGGAAATCTAGATGAGAGCCTGGTATTGTGAAGTGTTCCCACTGTGCAGTGATTGTTACATAACAAAAGTGGTGCAGGGAAGGACAATCACTGAACCTGCAACAGGGTTATTGGTGCCCGAGGCTGGCCCGTGTGGTAAAATCCCATAGAAGAGCTACTGTAGCTCAAACTGCGGAAACCATTTATGGTGCCTATGATTGAAAAAGTCAGAACACAGTACATTGTACGTTGCAAGGTATAGGGGCATAAATGCTTTAAATATTGTTATACCTCTCCATTAATGATACACTGTATTTTCTCATGAATGTTTTAAAAATGTTATTTTGTTGCCCTGATGCCATGATTATTGTCAGAGGAAATATCAAGGTGTCACAGTTTTCACGATTATCGATACTATAGAAGGAAAAAGACACAACAAGCAACATATATAGCTAATAATATAGCTAATGAACTATCTTTCATCGCACACACAAATTACGTGACTGGCGAAAGGAAGGACACCATAGTTGGATCTTGTAGTTTTTACAATTCTTAAGTTATGAAACCGTGACGTTATGTTTGTCCCGAAAAGGATCCCTCACTTGAGTCTCCCTGATGTTTCTGCGTAATTTCCTCTGTTAATTTTTTTTTTTTCTTTCTTAATCCTAGTTGAGGACAGAGGAATACAGCAATCTGTTCAGTTTGTTTAGTCCTATGAGCAAGTGTCGACAATGGATTGAGAGCAATGGCACGAGGATGTACTAAAGGAAAAATGCATGACGGCAGAGGCCCCTTGGGTCCTGACATTCATAGACTGTTATGTTGACACGCACGACCTACCTACACATTGTTACATATCAAGTACATCCCTTCAATGCAACCTGGTGGCAGTGGCCACGTTCAGCAGGATAATGTGCCCTGGCGCGCTGCAAAAACTAGTCAGGAGTTGTTTGACAAAGACTTAAAGGTGTTGACTCTCCCTGCGAATTCAGTAGATCTCAATCCCTTTAAAAATCTCGGAGGTGTGCTGGAAAAACAACCCAGATCCAGGGAGGCACCACCTCGCCACTTAAACGACTTAAAGGATCTGCTGCTAACGTCTTGATGCCTGATACTACAGGACACCTTCAGAGGTCTTGTGGAGACCGGAGCATGAGGGGGACAATACATTATTAACTTTGAATTTGATGTTGTGGCTGATCAGTGCGAGTAAAAGGGGGAAAAAAGGGGGGTGAACTTGTGATATTTACCTTCATAACAGTCACGAACAGAATCAAAGTACACGTAGTACTGGTCATTGCTGATGAAGAGCAGACTGAGCCAAGAGTCAAAGGAATAAACTGGCACAATTAACAGGATGCGGATGATGTAGCGCTGCTCGTTGGGGACCGTGTAGGATCGAAGGTGCGTAAAGATCTACAATGAAAACACATTGGAAAAACATCAGTAAACAAGTCAGCATCGTATTGATGTTAGCGTTATGCACCAGAGAGAAGGTGTGATCAATTAAACAAGAAAACTTGATTAAAATAAAACATGATCCAGTGCAGCCTGCACATTAGGCCATTCACATGTATTTTCCATAAGCACTGCCATGACAATAGACCGTGGTTGCTCTACAACATCTAACAAAATAATAGTTTTCATTAGTTATGCATCTTTGCTAAAGCTCCATCGAAATGTCTATTCAATATATTGATTTGTGGGCAGACTGTTTTAAAATGGACATTTTTATTTCGCACCACCTCAGACAGATTTCCTAATTGTGTCTGTTACCAGGCCAACAGTCCAGGGCCAAGATTGATTTAAAACATAAAGTATTCAGTTCCCATTAGCTATAACCAGGTACGGTGTTGGGTCTTTGCTTTGGAAAAATATTTTTTTCTAAATATCAACCAAGCATTTCACCTCTACAATGACATTGTTGTTTTGATTATTTTCCAAAAAAGGTATACATTTATAGATACACAAATATCAATGATAAAACTGGAACACGTATTAATAAGCCTTGAGATGTGTCAGCATGAGTTCATCTTTGTGTAACAGTAACACAGGTCTATCAAGCATCCTTTGTAAATGAAGTAGAACTATCAGTTAGTTAGTGGTGCAACACTGACCCTGAAGTGATACAAATTTCAAGGGTGTGATCAATGAGGAATTCCACACTCCTGAGAGCTGACAAATAAAACAATTTTTTAATATGGACTGTCTTATTTATAGCTGCATTTTAATCGTACACTCACTGGCTCTGTCTGTGCAAAGATCTGTCAGTGTGAAATGCAGCAGTGAGGCTGAGCGAAGTAAAAAGAAAATCAGCAAATTCCTTTTTTAATGACCCGGCACAACATTTCTGCTTTAAACTTAGACCTGGCCACACTTCATATTGTACAGCTCTATCATCACATACAGACGCAGACCGTAAGATCAGTAAATACGTTTTATGTTCAGCGAGATGCTAAAGGTCTTCGCCTTTAGTTTTAAACACACACACACAAACACACCTCCCATATGCCCTCATATGGCCTCCATAAAGATAACATAGTGCAGCTGACAACATTAAGGGGCACAAAAACAGCATATGGTAAAGATCAGAATATTTCCCTGACCTTTAATTTTCAGACTGATATAAAACTTTTTCCACACCAATTGGCCCCATCTTAAAGATGAAATAAATGTTTCAATCCCTGATGAAATGTACAACATGTCACTGCAAAGAGTCATAGGTGACTGACTTCACTCTGACCACAAGCAAATATGTTTTCAGCAGTCTGAGTAAAGTACATCTGTCTCTCCTGCTGATCTCCCAGGTCATGCAACCACATGACTGTAGGATGGTTAGTCCCACTAAATTTAACAAATATTAAAAAAGCTATTGCATCATGGAGCTGTGAGGAAACTGCTGTATTGTGGCAACATCGCTGATCCGACACAGGGTGTGGAACAGACATATCAAAAGTTTGGGTTGCTCCAAATATAACCTATCTGCAAATAAATTATCTTATCGGACTAATGTTCATTGGATCTATGCAACTACACAATTTATAGATTTAAAAAAGGGAAGTCAGTCAAATAGTTTCTACATCACTACTGTCCACCTACAAATGGTTACAAGCGTGTAGAGAGAGCTCTTAAAACCCACTGCTTATTAAAAACCCAAAGCATACCAGGGAATATTACTGCAATATCAGAGATGTGGCAATAGGTTTCTAGTAATACCTGATGACTCATTATTCAGATCATAAAAAAGCCAAACCAGTTTCTGAGTAGACTACGACGGTTATTACCCATTTGGCAATGTAACAGAGTGAGAAAGCAATCAAATTAAGCTCCAGCCATTATTGACAAATATCTATAACTCTCTAAAGAGACAGAGTAAGACACAAGATGATAATTCATAAAACATACAAAACCCACACAAATTAAATGATAAGTGGAGTGATTGATCAGTTTAGTGGCAGAAAACCAAGCAACTACTTCAGTAATTGATTCATGGATTGCGTTTTTGATAAAAAGTAAAAGTAGCAAACATTCTGAGTATATTAATATTTTCTGCTTTTCTCTTGTGTGCTCATAAACTGGATATTTTGGGATTTTGGTCTGTTGGCTGCAAAAAGGAAAAATCAAACACATATCATTGATCCTTAAGAAATCCTGATGGGCGTACTTCACTCTTTTCTAAGCTGATTAATTGACTTAAGACAAATGTAGACAAATAAATAATGACAATATTTACTAATTACAGCTCTTATTTTACTTTCAGCCAAGACAATTTAGCCACTGCTGCTAAGTACTTCTATCACCAAATGCTAGTATGCAGTAATATCTATTTGTATAATTGCTTTTAGCCGATACTTGCTGAAACTAATTTATCTGAAACTTCTTGCAAACAAGAAGAAGAAGCAATTAGGAGACTTTGCTCTTTTCATCACAGATCTATATAAACCGAATATGACCACTCTATTGACAGGGCTGGTGTTTGTGACTGTCCTCCCTGTATTTGTAATGGATGTTTTAAACATAGGATGAGTTTGTTTTTCACTGTGCTGTGATAAATAAGTAGCAGCTAGCAAAGATCCCCCTCAAACAGTGTATTTGCTTATTCCTGTTGTCACTTGCTGAATAATACTGAATAATTTCCTATTTTTCCAAACATCAGAGGTTCAGAGGTACATTTTTTAAAACACCATTTGTCAAAGCGGCTGATTGTTTCTTTCTTCTCAACATTCAGAGTTCCACTCTAGTCAACACCTTCGGCTTGATTAAATGCCCATTACAGGGCTGGACATTAAAGCTTGATTACTTCGAGGGTGGGAGTGAGGTGTTTTTATATATGTCCTTCCCGATGCCTTAACACTGCCCTGATTTTAATTCTTAGTTTCAGGATAAATGGTTGCTTCAAGCTCAGGTAAAGCTCATTTATTTCTGCCTCAACAGAAGAGTTAAGGTCACAGAAATTCCATTTTAGAAAATATAAAATAAAATAACGAAATCAGAAGGGATTCTGCACATTGTAACTAAAAGTGAGTGTCATGTAGAAAGCATAAATCCAGTCTGCTCCTAATCCCAAATGCTTTAAGTCGCAAAAGGGGCCAATGAGCCCTCCAAGAAAAAAGAAACACTGGTCGGAAAAACTCTGGGACTTTACAGCGAAGAGGATCTAAGGTCATTGTCTGTCTGTGTTTAGTATTCAGAATGTGAGTTTGAGAGTCTATAGCAATCCTCCGGAGCCAAGTCAGATGAAACACCACCAGCATTGCAACAATAGTCCTGCAGACCATTCTATTCTGTGTGAAAGGACGGATGCCTGTTGCAAACCTGCGCCGCTGTCCCTGCGGTGCACTTGCTGTTTATTTGTTCAATTAAAATGTCTTCCTGGAAATTGTTTGGCCCAACAACTACTATATTAAAAACGATAGAAACCAATTTGCTGGGTGTTGACTCACAAATCCCTGAGCAAGGTTTGTTCTTTTGGAATCACAAGATGCAACATGTTGCTGCTTCTTGATGATATTAAAAAGCATTTAGGTCTACACAAATAATAACAAATGCTTTACTAGAATAACACTCAGAAGAGGCTCAACAGTGAACTGAAATTCAATCAAGCCGCACACACTTGCACACACTCCAAGATATCAGTCATTATAAAGATGCCTGATTATTTCCATCAAGATCAATGAATTACTGTCTGGAAAACGGATGATAATGTCAAAAGAAATCCACCTTTTCTTGCAACAGTTAAGAAAGTGAAAACATATTCCTGGATTCCTAATAAGTGCATAATCACAACAACATTTACTGGGCTCTTTCTTGACCCATGTCCTAATGTTGTAATCTGTTTTAATAGTTTTTGTGTAATCCTTCTGACAAACAAGCAAACCAATAAACTAAACAAAAAACAGAGGTAACAGGTTACATCGATGAACAATGAACAGGGAAATTCAGTAAAATGTCACATGTGGGATGCCAGATCCTTTTACCAAGTTTTGTGGTAATCCATCCTGTGGTTTCGTGTAATCTTGCTTACAAACAGACAAAGGCCGATGAAAATATAACCTCATTGGAGGAGGAAACTAAATACACCACATGACAGAAACAGGTATAACTCTGTGAGTATGCTTATGATACAGGTGTAGGGCTGATGGCTTGAAGCATGTTTGATACAAGGGTTATAAAATCGTCAACTAAAATTCAAACCATTAGAGCAGCAGAGCATTAAAACCGCAGTGAAAAGAAAAAACAACACCCTCATCCTTTATAATGCTGTAAAATGTTATCTCAGTATCAATTGATTTCCCTGCTGATAACACACTGCACCCTACTGCATTCTCCACAAATGATAAAACCGTGATGATAAGCTATCATCAGTGCACAGTGGGTAACTCACCCACACGAGGAAACGCTCATTTACAACAGCGATGCAATGGATTCTGGGTAAACGTGGCTTGTGTTGAGCCATTTATTCTTTTTAACCACTCGCTGCGTATTCATTGTCCTTTAAAATCGACTGGAAGGTTTTCCATGCATTTTAATCTGATGGCCTCCGTCAACTACAAAGTAAGTAAAACATTCCCACAATGCACCGGGGCCGTGCAAGTGTGAAGACATACTTTTATGACTAGATAAGACAAGGAGTCAGTGTTTGAGTATGGGGAAAAATATGCAGAGTGAGCAATGACAGTGACTGAACGCACCACACTATGCAGTGAGGTAATAAGCCTTCAGGGACACAAACATATGTTTCTGTCCTCTGGCGAGGGAGGTGACCTGTCTCACACACACCGACTGTCTCTGATTACACATTTACATTTACACTCTGAGGCGGTTTTGACTCTCGAGAGCTGCAGTGATTCGAGTTCCTTCCAGGCTTCTTCTGCTCACCTGGTGGAACGTGATGATCAAGGCGGACCACACGAAGATCCCCGTCAGGACCTGGGCGGCCACCGTGCTCAGGAACATCTGGTCCCTTATGATGGAGCCGTTGCTGGTTTGGATGATGGTCTCGTTGGAGGCGGCCGACTTCTCCAGCAGCTGGTCGATGGAGCCGTTCCCGGCGGAGGGATCCACTTCTCCCATGGAGGCGTTCATCTGAAAGAGACAGGGGACACAGTTGGGTCAGGGCAGGGCTGACAGGTGAAATGTAAGAACATGTCCCCTGGGGGGGGGCTGAACTGGATATTCACCCAGTGGGTTCATGATGCCTGCTGAGCACTAAACCTTTACACTTTCCTCTTCTTATATCTAGAAAATATTCGGTTGTCAGACACATGTAGAGACAGTGTCAACATGTTTGGGTTGTCCTCATTCTTTACTGTTAACAAAGTGCTCACCTTGTCCTGAGGAGGCTGGAGGCGGCTTGGTCCTGGTGTCACGACGCTACAGGACAGACACGGAAGACAAATGTGCTTTCAGAGGAACCGACCGTAGTCAACAGCCGCCATTCACCGACGACTTCATCCACAACGCTGGACTTCCTTGTTTGAGAAAGGCTCCTGGCGCAGGTCGAAGTCCAAAGAGTCGGTGGTTTGAGCCCCTGAATTCAAACACCTTGAATTAACACAGACAGACTCACACGGAGGAGGACGCGCTGCGGTGGCCTGTAGCGTTTTACTCTAAGAAAACCAGTAAAACGTCAAACTGGCTGAGCGAACGACGCTGGTTTTTGCCCCGAGTCCGATGAGCAAGATAAACAGGTTGAGCACAGGTGAAGGGATCACGTGACCGCAGCTCCGCGTCTGACGTCACCACGCTGTCTCCACCACAGGGAGAGTTGTATTCTAACAACTATGTTCTGATGAGGAGTGTGTATTACGCTGTCCTTTACCGTAAGTTACCCGCCATGCATTAGACTGTATTTGTTATTTACTTAAGTGTGTTACACTTTTACTTCCATCTCTCAACAACTGATCCTCACTTTAAGAGTTACTTCTAAAACTGAAATAACTGATCTATTTATTGATTAGACAATTGACAGAAGATTTATTTGGAGCAATTTGATGATCGTGTGTGTCAATTTATAAATCACAACTTTACAAATGAGCAGCAGATATCAAGTAATATATTCAAAATGCAAACTCAATAAATTAAGGTCTTATAAGTTGCATTTCACAAAGGATCCCACAAAAAGTGGTGAGTTTAAAGATAAATGAATAGCTAAATAAATAAATAGGAATAAAATGGTCAAATACTGTAGACCTAAATTATAATTTTAGCCTTTATACCAACTCACAAATCTACAGGTCTTTCAAAGCAGCATGTTTATGCACATTAAGATTAAGATACATTTATTTGTCCCAAACACATGCACAGACATGCACAAGCACACTCATGCAAGGAGGGAAATTTAACCTCTGCTTTTAACCCATCTGGTGCAGGACACACAGAGAGCAGTGGGCAGCCATGTACGGTGCCCGGGGAGCAGATGTTGGGGGAGTAAGGTGCCTTGCTCAGGGGCACTAGAAAGGGTAGGGAGAATCCTCTTGGATTTTTGGGCAGATCAATCCAGGGTCGTCTTTTTGTTGTTTCTCCGTGGAGTCGAACCAGAGACGAACCAGAGACCTTTTCTGCCCATAGTCCAAGTTTCTGCCACTAGTCCACCGCCTCTCCATACACTATATATGTATAATTGAGTTGAAAGAATTCACTGAAAATAAATAGCTACAATTTTGACAATATAGCAGAAATAACTGAAATCAAATTTGACAATCTATTCAAGATCTGGAATTAAAATATTAATAAAACAAGGCATGTCTCCAGGAAAATGTGAGACATTTCTCACTATTTTCTGACATTGTATAGATTTACCAAATTAACTATACATCAAGAATATTACTAAATTGTTAATAATGGGGATCGTATGTTACAGTCATTATATAAGTAGCTAAATGTTACACAGCAAAAAAAGAAAACAAATTTCAAAAGGACATTTTATTTTTGACAAAAAATACAAAGGTATGAGTCAATATTGAATACAGTAGTGCAAGTCTGACAATGTGTCTGTATACACTACTGCTGACATCTAATGCTACTTTTTCCTCATAATCTGCAGTAAAACAGTAAAAGCACAGAGTATACTTCTTTGAAATGTGCTGACAGAGTCTAAATGACTGCTTAACTGCATAGCAGCCTGTGTGATGCAGCCACACCTGATAAATGAGCCAAATACCTCAGCCTGATTAGAAAAGGCCTGGACCAATTTTCCAATTTGATGGGGATATTTGTGATACTTAAAATGTTTATCCAGAGCTAAGCCTAAACAATTCTTCACTGGGGCAGACATGATTGAGTCACATTTGTTTCAAAGACAGAAAAAGGACAAGTTTGAGAAAGTGGCCAGTTTTATTTCGAAGTTCTTCATCAAGACACAACTCAAGACTATTTGCATTGGACGATACAAACATATTATCAGTATAAAGTATTAACAGATTATAAAATGAAATGCGGGGGCTATGATGAAATTGAATCCTTTTCCATGAAGTCTTTGCACATTCCTCCCTTTTTGAGAGCACAGAGGCGTGGAGCAAACACACCCTTAAAACCAGATTAACTCTTACTTGTTTTCCATTGGACGTTCCTTCCTATCTCAACAAATCTAAAGGATTAGACCAAATTAAATCAGATTTATAAATTTCCGTCATGAGGCCCAAGCCACTGGGTTTTATTTTCAATATATGAAATATTAGCATTGAGTAGAATCCTTTAAGTTCAAAAAGATGAAAAAATATGACATTGGTGGCATCCAGGAGGAAGAAAAGTGTTCGTTTGGTTGACCTCCTACCAGACTTTACAGCTTTTGATTATCTCTTTCATTTGTTTTATTGAATCTATGGACGAATCCTTTAGTGCCAGTCCCAGCAACACAGGCCTGTTGCTGGCTTCCTGCGACACAAACGTCACCAAGTTTTTGGCATAGACATGTGTCAGAGGCTGAAAATAGAAACAGAAAGCAGGCGTTGTATTATTACAAACAGAAATGCTGTAATGTAACACGTCTACATCACAAGAAAACTATTTGGCTTCTACAGTCCTTCACAATGTGTAACAGCAGGCCTGTGAAATATCACAGTTGAAATGCAAAGAACACTTTGCTCTTCATCTCACACTGTGAAAAAGTTGTCCAGAAAAATACTGCTGCCATTGCATATGTGCTAAATAGTTAGAACTTGCCTTTACTGCCATACAGCCTTGCTGATGGCTTGTATTACACAATTATCATAAGAAAAGTTAATCATTTTTGAGAAGTTTTCCCAAAATAAACAGCACGTATAAGTCTTCCAATATGACTTGACACAATTTTAATGAAACCCATTATATGGTTATGGCGGGTTTCTGGCATCTGTGTAATCAAGTAAACTAGATTAGAGCTGATCTATATATAAGCCGATAAAAATCAGCCAATACGAGCCTCTCACTGAGATATTGTCGAAACAGAACAATATCTGTGTATTTTCTATATTATTTTCAAGTACTAGACATTTTTTGTTTATTTGTTTACACATGATATGTTTACTTGTGTACATTTTATCAGATCTCAGAGTCCAGGCACCTGCGTTCATCCAGTTTCTCCCAATCAAGCAGGTCAGGTCAGAACCTCATTTGCCCCATCACACCATGAAATGAATTACCCCGTGCTGCGCCATCTGACAGGTGTGCTCTGAACAAGTCTACATCACACTGACACAAAATTTATGAGAACAGTTTCATTCAGGTTACCTCATCTTTGCCCAGCAGCACCTTGGTGGAGAAAGTCGGGGTGCTGATATCATTCGATCTGGAGTCGGGTGTGACAGATATCAAGCTCCCGATTTTGCCGTACTGAGTGAGAACGATGAATATGTAATTACTGAACTCCGTACAGACGACCTGCGTGGAAACTCCATTGACGTCTTTCTCTGTCTGTCTCGACTTGATGATGGGCTCCGATGAAGACATTCTGTCAATCCTAGAGAGAAACAAAACAGGAAATTGCACATGAGGATAATTAAAAAAGGAACCATACCATAATATTTGCAGTCTTACTGTTGAAATAAACAAACTGTAACAAAGATATTGTATTGATTTATATTTTTTTAATTGCTTTACTTTTTTATTATTATAGTTGATAAGCCTGACATAATGAAATGCATTAGATTCTCATAATTAAAAACCTGGAATTGGATCATATTTGGCTCTCTTTTTAGACATTTAATTGATTATCAAAATGGAAGCAGATTATCTTTTGTTGAGTGACTCACCAATTGATTGACAACACATGTATGCTGTACTACTAGGACTGGATAATAAAACAATATCAATAATTATCACAATAAAATGTTCATCACTACCAATATAGCAAAGGTTCAATATGTATTGAAGCAATGCTTATGCATTTGTGCAGCACAGTGAGGAGTGGTTGATCTACCTCAGATTGTATTAGATAGACAGATGATTATCAATATCATCTGAAAAAATATCTTTATGTTATATGTAGGGTTGCAAAATTTCAGGAATATTCAAAGTTGGAAACTTTCCATGGGAATTAACGGGAATATACGGGAATTAATGGGAATAAAAGGGAATAAACTGGAAATGTTGTGGGTAATTTATACTAACTGTATTTACCTTGTCATATACAGACAGAAATATAAACATTTGTTTTGTCATAGGCTGATTTGAGCCCTGAGGGAACTTTGGGCACTTGACTATATGCTTCTGCATCGTTGTGTCATTCTTAACATAGGTCTTTGCACAGTATTTGCAAATGTACAGAGCCTTTCCTTCTACATTGGATGGGGTGAAATCTATCCACACATGAAAGAGTGCACGACTCGTTGTAGATACACTGTGATTTACAGGCTATGTCACAGCTCACTGTTAGCAAACTGTGTGTAAAGACAGCAAACTGAGAGCTCAGTAGAATCCCCACCTCAGAACCTGCAGATTATCCCTATAGATTAGATTATATATGATTTATATCAGGGCAGTGATAGAGGAAGCTCAGCAGACTCTTCACACTTGACACTGGAACGTGCTGCACTCAGATGCTGCACGGAGGCTAACGTTAGCTTCATAGCTGCATGTAGCTCCGGTGAACCTCACAACGACGCCCCCTGTTTAAACTAAAAGGTCCTCACCCTGTGTGTTCGTCTGGTCTCAGTGAAAACTGGTCTCTCCACTGAACCGCTGCACTTCCAGTAACTTCAGAGCAACTCCGTCATTCAGGAAACCAGCAAACCACCAGGAAAACAAACCTGCCTCGTTCCGCGCAGCGTGTGCACAGCGTGATGACGTCGTCCAACGTCACTGCCGGTTGCTTCTGGCTCGAAAGAAAGAAAAAGAAAGAGAGAGAGAGAGATAAAGAAAGAAAGAGATAGAGAAGAAGTCACAGAGACAGAGAAAGCAAGAGAGAGAGAAATAAATGTAAAGTACATGAGAAGACAATCTGCAAGCTTATTTCGGCTGTAACTGTGTTGTTGTTATTGTTTTCTCTAAAATACTTTTATACACTTCTAGTATTTGTGGAAACATTACCAGCAGATGGTAAACTCATATAAGCAAGTACTTTTTATTTATGTTCTATTTATTTTAAATTTACTGATATGAAACACAGAGATACATCTATTGAGTCATATATTTTATACAACATTGGTAATATGATCGAAACGTCTTTTCAGCCTTCATGTATTGGTGGAAAGTAAATACATACATATGTCTGTAATGATGGTTTGTGTTGTGTTGTTTGTGAAACAATAAACTTATTTGTACTTTTTTTTTTTTCAAGAGAAATATGATTGATTTGTTTGGCATTTACCTGATGTTTACCTGATGTTTACAGCAGGACTGAATACTGAAATGCTTTATGGATAAAAAGAGTTTTTTTTTTCTTTCTGTTTTCCCCATATATAGCCTTCAAGGTCCCTGTGTTGTTCACAGTGATTATATTTAATCTGTGTAGTCATTTCCCCAGGAATGACAGCTATGAAGTGAGGATGATTGAACTGAACTTTAATTAAGTATTGTCAAAAGTGAATTTCTTTAAGTTAAAAATAAGCTGCTCCTCTGGCCTGTTACACTTCAATCAATATTAAGGAAAGGAAACAGCTCTTCCAAAGCAAGAAACCAGAGAGGCAGGATGTTTTTTAATTAACTGTCAATGGAGCTTTAATTTTAGGAGCAGATAAAGTCTTCTGCTTAGTTTAGCTATTTTTAGCAGCAAGGTTTATTGAATAGTGGCACCTTATTTTCCAGGCAGAGACATTTTAATGTGAGTTATCCATTCAGGAAATAGATGGGCAGGAGTGCAATTTTAACTTTCTTGACTTATTCTGTCTGGTGGTGCAAAGATTTACTTTACAACTAGAATTGCGCCCTGCAGTTGAATGCCTCTGCCAACCGGGGCAGTTTCAGCCTACAAATGTTTTTTCTAGATTCACATGAGGTCACCTTTACCCATAACCACTGAAATCAGCTCATATTTGAGTACAAGTAGGCAAAGTTGAGATATGTTATTGATACTAAAATCACCCAATCAGAAATTCCCCCAAGGTGAGATGTTCATAAGACCAAAAACTTGTTTTGTAAAGTCACAGTGACCTTGACCTTTGACCTAAAAAATTATAATCAGGTCATCCTTGAGTCCATGCTTGTGCCAGACGTGATGAAATTCCCAGATATTCCTCATGTATCACATTCACAAGAAAATGAGGTCACTCTAACCTTGACCTTTGACCTTCGCCCACCAAAAACAAATACGCCTATTTCTAGGTCCAACTGAGCGTTTGTGCCAAATTTGACAAACTTCACCTCCATGAATTCTTGAGATATTGTGTTCACAAGAATGCGACAGACGGTTGGACAACCCAGAAACAAAACGCCTCTGGCGCAGACGCATAAAAATGGATGGAGACTGAATGTAGTATAAATAGTTCACCAACCCATCCATCTATCATCTACACAACTTATCCTTTAAGGGTTGTGCTGGTGGGGGGAGCCAATCCCCCCATCAGATGCCGATTCTGATTCTGATCACAAGCTCATCACAGGTCTGACATAAAGAGACAAAACACCATTAATGCTCAGATTCACACCAATTTAGAGTCTCCTATCAACCTAACCCCAATCTGCAGGTCTTTGGACTGTGGGAGGAAGCCCAAGTACCTGGAGAACCCCACACAGACACATGGAGAACATGGAAACTCCACAGAGAAAGACCCCAGCTGAACTGGGATTTGAACTAAGTAGTAACCACTTTATCACCATGCCGCCTCATATAGTTCAGTTTTTTCTACATTTTCCACACACAACAACAGATCAACAAGGTCAATCAATGTTATCCTTCTGACATTTGTAGGCCATCCAAAGGCAATTTAGTCAGCCCTTACCTTTTTGACTACAGATTGGTAAACTGCAGCCGTCACATCTGCTTTTAGAGCATCTGCATTGTTTTCTTCTGTATTTTCTACTCATAAGAGAGGAGCGGTCCCTGTGTGAATATGACACATTTGTCAGATAGAAGCAGCTAGCTGAATTGTTATGCAGTCTGAGTAGGCAGCAGTAGGTATGAAATTGGTTGGACCACTTCCTCTTTCTCCCCAGTGGACCATCTGCGTCCTTGAAGGATAGTTTTGATCTAAACTACATCGTAATGCAAATATCCATACATAACAGTTCAGCATTAATGTATGGATTATTCGGTCGTGTGTGTGTGTGTGTGTGTGTGTGTGTGTGTTTGGGCATTGAATAGATTTAAGAGAGAAATCAGAGGCTGTTTGTCCACAGAGCCTGTGACTGTATAACAGGGCAGCTTTGCTCAAACAAGAACGATGGGGAAAGCACAGACTATAACATCACAAGGGGATACGGCCACATTTTTCTCGCTCAAAACTGATAGTGCCACTTTAATATTAAACTCAATAATGTGAGAGTAAAAGTTCAGACTAATAAAAAGAAGACAGCCTACCATTCACAACTAATAAAGCGGCTTCAGGCTGTTGCATAACCGTGTGACAGCTTTCATATGTCTTGGAATTACCTTTGTTTAAGTTCTTGGCCCAGAGGGGTTTGGTTTTGTCTTTCTCAAGGTGTTTCTGTTTAGGTCTATCATCTAAGCACAGTAAGATGACACCTCTGTAAGAAAAATCCTTCCGTGTCCATCTCTTTAATTAAAGGTCACGCTTCATAAGGTCAAGCTGCAAAGGTGAATTTCCATATTTCCAAAAAGAGTAAGGCAGGGAAACCTGACATGCGACCTGGCAACCGACAAAGTGTTTCTCAAATTAAGCCACAGCAAGCGAATGAACACCTTCAATCGATGATTACATTATGTGGTTAAGTTTCTACAGCAAGTACAAATTTCCACATGTAAACATATTCCCCGTAGCAGTTTTGATAGAGTACAGATTAAAACACAAAGAAACAGCTTTGCAAAAGTAACTTATAAGAAATGTTTTTATGACCCTTGTTATTGTAATTAATTAAAAGCAATGTCATGAAAACATTGATGTTTCGTTGAAAATGTCCAAATCGACAAACATTAGCTGTTATTCAGGAGTAAAAATAGGTCACACCAGGTTAATCCAGTGGGTCGTAGGCAGTTTTTATTTATATAATAGAAAATACCACTGTGGCTTTGTAATGAGCTCTATGACTCATTCCATGTAATATTTCTTTGCATATTACTAAGGCCTTGCTTTGCATAATGAATTACAGTAGACTCACGCTAATGGGTACAGTGGCTGCTTTATGGGTTCAAGGGTCTTTGAGCTGTTTCCAGGGAAAATTAGGAATAGTTATATTCATTATAATTTGATTTATGTGAAGACAGCAGTGGTTGAGAATAATGATAATTCTCTTTGGTGTCTTTTTCTACACCAGATTCAGCCTTTTTCCAAATCATCTGACTTGTTCACCAGTAGTCTCACATGCTCAGATTCTGTTCCAAATATACAAGATGGCACCGTTCATAACCATTCAATTTTAGCCTCATTTCAGGAGAGTGGGAGAAAGTCGTCCATCTTTATGGCGTATATATGTTTATTCTTATCAACATGTCGTGCCTGTAAAAATTAGAGGTCCAGTGTGTGTGGTGAAAGGGATCTATTGGCAGAAACTGAATATAAATAATCCTAGTGCTGTTTTCACTCGTTTGTGATATATCAACTAGATTGTACGAATTGTTGTTTTCTTAACTCTAGAATGGGTACTTTATATTTAAAGAATTTATAGTTACATTGGGAGCAGTCACTCTACAGAGGCCGCCCTGTTTTTGTTTACAGTAGCCCAGACTGGACGAACTAAACACCATTTGAGTTTTTATGACAACCGAATGCTACCATGTGAGGTGAGGGGTATTCAGCTGCAACATGCAACTTCACCACTAGATGTCACTAAATTCCACACACTGAACCTTTAAGGAACAAGATGCAACTTTAACCTTCTTTGGGCAATCAAAAACAATCTACAAACATCCCAACATATCTGGTTTCACACAAAGGAAAAACGTTTCTTAAAGAGTGGATGGTGCATAAAAGTCTCAGTTTTAGAACCACATCCTCAACAACCTGCATTTCATCTTCTCATTTAAATTCACCGTGTGAGTCAGATGTGTTTGTCCCAGAGCAAAACAAAACACATCATGCAGGCTCATTTTCGTCTCTTTACACTTTTCAAACACTATCTCTGTATCAGGTGTCAGGTCACCAGGGATGTCAGCTAGAGTGGATCTAAAACCTATTCCTCGCACATGCTCTTTAAAGGAGGAACAGATACTGGCAAAAACAGAGGACACCTTAATACCAAACTGCGCTTCAAAGTCACATATTCTCACACTCAAACACACACAAACACACACACACACATAAACAAGTATTACCCCTGTGTCCACTAGAGTGCTGTGCTGTATTACAGATAGAGCTCAATAGCGACTTTACCATGACATTTGAAAGTAGCACTCAAGTCATGTGGGATTAACCACTGCGGTTATTTTCCATTAAGTGTTTTTTAAACACAAGAAAAGATAAAAACCGAAGGGTAAAGGGTCACAGTCAATTGTGAGAAATAGAATGAGCTGATTGTGATTTTTCTCTTCTGTCTGCGCATAAATAACATTTTGTAGTTTTTTGTATAGTTTTATGATTTGTGAATATCCTTGTAGAAGTCTAAATGTTACAATACAATGTAAGGATTATACCATTCAGCAGCAGATCACTTCAGAGCAGTGGAGGGTAACACAAAAAGTGGCTGTTCAGGAGTGTAAGACATTTCATTCTGAAGCCAAAAAAGCAGTTAATCCAGTTGAATTATTCAGTGTACGGCATCATGAAAGGGGTGAGCAGTTTCTTATGTTCTGCATTAGGCAAAAAGGAGCACGTCTCTTCACTTTGTCTCCTGGCTTGAATGGGCCCTGACTGACAGAAGGCACATCTAAATATTTTGGAGAAGAAAAACGAAAATCAGAGAAGCAGCAAAGACACCTCCCACCTCGTCTCATCTCGGCTCCTCACAGTGTTCCAGAAATGAACCCATTAAATTGTGACTGGAACATCTTTCAGTCAGTAAAAGGTCCTTTTTTGTTTTGGCTTGATGTTTGAATGCTTTGTCAAATTACTCCTCGAATCATATCTCACAGGAGCAGAGACGACAGAGGAACATGCTTTAAAATGCGGATAACGAATGGAAACACAATGCTTCAAATGCATCTGCAGCGTTGATCTGTAGCACATGAAGAAGTTCAGGCTGTTATCGACAGTTATTCTATTTTCATGTCATTAGTACAAGTGAAGATATTCTGCTTGATTTTTTATGAATGGACAATGGCCCTTGTGAGTGGCCAAACAGTGACCAGTTTGCAAAAGCTCCCTCTGAAGCTGAAGCTCTGCAGTTCGAACATTTACAGTTCAAGTTAATATTTTGGAATAAACAAACATAGCATGCTGAGATAATCTTTTAATCCAGCTATGATCCATTTAGGCCGCCAGATAACACAACTTCCAGCCATAACTTATACCTCAGCACATGTTTGGAGGTTTGTGGCCAAAACATAAAAGCCCTGGACTGTGTTAGTTTTTAATGATTTTTCTTTTAGAAATTTTGCTACAACTTGTCTCCGTCTCCCCATAAATGACTCCATTTTGTAAGGATTTAAGATACACTTCATAATCGGAGTCACCGCACACAGTGATAAACAATTTATCTATTTGAGTTCTTAAGAAAATAATCAGGAAATTCACAAATTCTATGTACCATAAAATCTGTTATGCATTATTGTGCAGACTTTACGGGCAGTTTATTTTTAATGATGGGAAAAACAGACATCCACAGCAAACCATATGTCACTTAATATTCTACTTATTTGTTGAATTGTATGCTTTTCCTGTTTTGTACAAGACAAACGTAACACGTTTGCATGTTCATCTGACCTGAAGTCTATTCAATAAAAGGCTCTCTCATGTATAATTGATGCCAGATCATTATCGTTAATAGTAATCATCATTAGGAAGCTTACTGTGTTACCCAGATATCACAACACCAGGGTTACTATGCTCTATTTAATGTATTAAAGCTTTGTACTAAGTAAATGTCTCGTTGTGATATACAGCTCATATAAATTAAAAACGTTTTTAAAAAATCCTTACCAAAAGAAACACCTAAATCGTTATTTTTCTAAAGATGTCACTTTCACTGCAGTTAATATGTAAGTGAGAAATATTAGTGTAAACCAATTTATTGGAACATCCGCACTGAAGGGAGGAGTAAAATGAATCCAGTGACCGGAGGTGAGAACTCTGAGCACTATTAATATTTCCCATCACGTTGAAAGTGAAAACTCGTCCTTTGGTTACATAATGTTTATGTTTGGCCTTCACCACCTTCAGACTCCCTTGTATTCCGGCTAGCAGGACGTGTGCTGGGCTCGACCTTGTTTCCAGATTACTCAGACTCATCCTTAGTCTGCATTATTTTTTGCTTAGTTTTTATATCAGTGGAAACACTATATCTTAACCTATTCAACAAGGATATTTGAATACTTAGCAGCGAAGAGGACCTACTTGAAACAAATTGTCCTCATTAAGCGCTCCAGTTTTTTTTTGTTCTCACGCACTCAGCAGCAGTATTTGGCCGTCACGTCTCGTATTGGTGATGATTACTCATTAGCGGTGACCTTCACTGTCTTAACTCTATCTCTACATGTCCGTGCATGTTTGCTGTGCAGACTGAGAGCCAGACCCTGCCAATTATGAAAATATAATAGTTAATACAAGATGTCATCAGTCAGGAGTTTATTGATGGGTTTCACCCGGCTCTGTCCAAACAGTTGAGCTTATTTGGTTGATGAGTTCATTAAGGGTAATCAGATTCAACTGCCTCTTGACACATGCATGTAAATGAAACACAAGCAGTGCCCCCTATAGTGTTGTTTAAATTTCCCCACAAAGGGATCACTTGATTAATTCAAATAACTTGGTTAATTTGTGCCACTGATTATCTGCCTGTTCTCTGATGCATCACCTCATTAGATCAGAACAGCCAGAAGGCATTCTTTCAATATTGGCTGAGAAATGAAATATTCTAAACAAGTGAAATTGATATTCAGCGGCATGACGTGCAGCAGTATAATTCATAAGTGAATTATTAAATGTACACATGAAACATGTTTGAAACTTCAGTTCGCTAATTGCATAAACATGGTGAAGCTGAGAAAACCATTTCATGTCAGCGATGCACTCCGGTCGTCACAGCAGAAATAATAAAGTGCACTTTGCTTATTTTGACAGAAAACAGAAAAATTGCTGGGGAGAGAGCAGAAAAAGTACATCACCATGTTTTCTCATAGATGGTAATAGGGAAGAGTTATTTTTTCCTTGACGCCTCAGGAACTGGACTCAAATGGCATCCATTAGTTTTCTACACTTTTGCTGAATAGTCCCACGGAGGATTCACCTCATACCTTCAAACTCCAGTGGTACCACTCGAAAGCCTCGGAGAAAGATGGCAGGTACTGTGTGCACACATTGAAATGCACATTCCACATCGCATCTGCCCTTCAAAAAAACAGATTGTGCACAAGTGGATAAACAAACTGCTGCAAACTGTCCCCAGTCTGGATCAGAGTCGGCCATAAGTATGAATCTGAAATGTTTTTAATATTTGATTATTGGGAGACAATGCTTTATGTGTGAAGCACCATTAATAATATAATAACATTGATGAATCATTTACATATACTGAAGGAAATCACATCTTCTGATAACTGTTTGAGTTTGATATGGTCAGAAATGATTGAAAATTGTAAAACATGACATGGATGAACATATGTGTGAAATATGGAAAGATACGAGGAAAGCCTCAAAAGCACTGATTTGTATTACAGCAGCTGTGTGATGTGTGTGACCTGTCAGCCAGTCAAAGCATCAGCCACCATGTAACAGTCGGGGAGAAATTAGATATTCTAAACATTTGAAATTGATATTCAGCAGCATGATGTGCAGAGGAATAATTCTGAAGTGAATTATTCAATGTACAATATGGAGGCAATCCAAGCTGGCTCTTTATTTAATTTTTTTATTACTTGAAACTCTGTCTTGTTATGGGATTGTCGTATTTTCTTCATTCAATCCCGTGGACAACGTCCAACAGGCTTCAGATGAAGGGATTGATTTGATTTGATCTAGATCAATGCTGGGAGTGTGCTCGTGGACATGAGGCTGCTCGGTCCTTTAATTTGTAAAGAGTCGAGCAAGTCTACTCCATGTGACGCAAAATCTTCTTCCTGCTTCCATCCTGAATGGCTTCGGGAAACAAACAAAAACCTCTTCTCCTGGTGTTCCTTGTATCTTTCTTTGAACATATGGACGATTCTACTGGTACATTTTGAAGGATTCTTGAAACATATGAATTTGGAGACCGTAAAATGTGAATTAGATGGACTTATAGAAAGAGGACACATACCCAGATACACATTGTCCTTTGCTGAAATGTAAATGGCAATGTTTTAATGTTATACCATTTGCTTTCTCAGACAGTATCCTGCTGAAAAAGGTATTGCTGTATCAGAATAAAAGACTTTCTTTAATTATGCCTTTAAACCTGCTGTTCTGGACCCAGCTGTCACAAAAGCCAAATGCACAAAGAAGAGCTAAAGAAAATGTGGTGACTTTCACAGGTCAGCAGAGAAGTAATTGTCTTTCAAAGTGTGTCTGTCTTCACTCCTACATTGAAAGTGCATCAGTAGGGTGTATTTTAATGGTCATTGTTAACAGGAGCAACATACAGAGAGCAAAAAGCTATTTCAGGGCACATATGGGACACTTGGGTCGGGCATTTAAAGCTCTCAAATTGTTCTATTTTATTTCCTTATATTGGTGATATAATGTAGTACTGCATGATGAATTATATATTATACATAAAAGAGGTTATTTTGCAAAGAGCTGTCAATATTGAGGCAAAAAGTAAAACATTCCATCAAATATTTATGGATTAGAAGCGTAAATCTTGTCAAACTTGTACATAGTTAACATTTTTCCAATGAGACCAGTTGATGTTAAAACTATAATTAGTCCTTTAAAGTTGTGTTAATATCAGAGTGTGCTCTGTGTCCGGTACATCAATTATGCGTAGACGATTGAGTACATCGGATAAACCCGATTTCATGTCAGCTACCCGGCGGAACAGAATAGAAGCAGGCAAAGGCAGCATAAGAGACAAGCTGGCAAAACAGAGACGATAGGGGGGAAGGCTGTGTGGAAAGCACAATAGACAATCTGTAGAAGACCTGAGTGGAAACGGGCCTGTGGCGTAAAGACTAACAGCTGATTAGGAAGATGGGAGCAGGTGAGTAGGAGGGCAGGAGAGAGCCGGAGCTGAAAGGAACAGGAAAGCTGTGATTACTGGGGGGCGCGAGGGCGTGGCGGGGTCTGCAATGACAGCAGAGTCGGGGAAGAAAGGCAGGCGGAGAACGAAGGGATGCACGAATGAACTGTGACACTTTTAAGAACACTCCACGGCTTTATCATCAGATTTGTTTCCCACATCTGAATGCACACAAGACTCAAATATAATCACATGAGGCAGAGCGGTGTTATAATAGAAATGCACGCTTATATTCAGGGTGCTGCCTTGGAGTCGTTCCCCAATGCAATGTTTGTTTTTTTAATTTGGTGGTGTTTATAATTTCCCAATTGGCCTGTTATTTATTTTATCTCAGGCTCAAATATCCCCCTGTTGTTGATTAAGTTTACATGGACACCAATATTTTCTGATATTAACCGTAATCAAGACAATAGTCTGACCAAGAGACTGTCATATAAACAGCATTTTCTAATGAACTTAACCAATAAACAGTTATCAAACTAGGACGTGTGGAGTATTCTGACCTTCGTCGCATTATGTAAACATGTATTAAAGGTCCAGTCTTTAATATTTAGGTGAGAGGGATCTATTGGCAGAAATTTTTATAAAAAATAATCCCAGTTGTGTTTCATCAACATTTTACGAATTGGTGTTTTCTTTACCCTAGAATGGGCCCATTATATTATACTTTGTGGGTCCTCTCTACAGAGAGCATCATGTTTTTTACCATAGCCCAAACTGGACAAACTAAACCCATTTTGGTGTTTTATGACAACTGAAGGCTAGTAGAGGTAGAGGTATTCAGCTGCAACATACAACTTCACCACTAGTTGGGACTAAGTTCTAAACACTGAACCTTTAATTGCATTATAATGTCCTATAAGGGTTTTCACAGCATTTTGTGAAATTGACATACAACACTTATTAACTACTTGATGTCTTGGGTGTAAGATGGGTAAAAATAAAAAGGAATTGTACTTTTTTTAAAATGGAAAGAAAACACAAAAATGTAATTCCTGGCACTGAAGAATAACTTCGCAAGTAGAGTAATGTTGATGTGAGTCTTAATCAGTCTGTTAAACAGGAACATGAATGAAATGTTCCATGAGCAACTCATGTAAACAACATAATCGAATAACTGACGTCGATAGTGGTCGTGATGATGTGTGTGTAAACATAGTCAGCTCATAGAATCTGGACAGTTGCAGTATCCACTCTGATTTGTGTTCACTGAAACACCAGGCAGATCCAGAGCAGCTCACTATAGCGCTGTGAGACGGTGGCTACATATTTAATGACTCTGTCTTTAATTGAACTGGCCGATCCCTGAAGAGGTGGAGAGCGGAGTGAAACTCTCCACTGCACTCTGACTCTAGAATTCATTGTTTACGAATTCACCCTGTAAACAAACAAACATGAAAAAGTACCATTTGGAAGGTTAACGGGTTAAGAGCATTGCAAAAGACAGAGCTGCTTATAAGATCGCTCACATCCAGGCGGGGTTGGGGGGGGGGATATGCATATTTCAGAGAGCTGCGAGTTCTCAGCCGTGCATTACTGCTAAGAGGGCAATTCACATCTGAATACTTCACGTGACGGAGTGATCCCATTTGCACGTCCGCTGCACATTTGGCTCAATGCAGCCGGAAGATGCAGCCGGCACGAGTTGAACCTCAAAACAATCAATGAATAAAACAGGACTCGAAGCTTCTGTGAGAACGAGGCGCTTTTAATTTTCTCTCGCCCCGGATCAGCCTCTGCTCAGCACTCCATTTATCAGTAGTCTATCGGCACGGCTGCCTGCAGGCGGAGGCTCGTCACAGGGAGCTCTGTTGTCTGCCGCTCGTCCTTGTGTGCGACTGGAGAGGAACTGAAAAAAGGATTTTTTGTCAGCAGACAAAGAAACCTTTTAATCACAGATGTGGTCTCGCAAGAGCGCCGTGGCAGCAGGTTCATAATGTTCGGGCCTGTGCGGGTCCTCATCTAATATTCTTAAAGGTGGGAAACATATTATGTGCTGATTTTGGGCTGAGCAAGGGAAATTAAATCTGCAATCTGCAAGCAGCCTCAACATGCATTCTTCATTTCAGCAGAGAAAGTCTTTTCAGAGCAGTTTTTTCCTTTGGTTGTTGTGGTGCAGGGACTGCCAGTGCTGCTGTTGTGTGTCATTTTGCATGATTTATCAGCGGAGTGATGACTGTTCACACACAAACACACACACACACACACACACTGAGGATGGGGTAGAGACTGAACAAGGTTTACTTTAGATATAGGATATTAAAGGGATAGTTCACCGAAAAAATGAAAACTCCCTCATTATCTACTCATCACTTTGCTGATGATTGAGGGGTGGGTGAAGTGTTTTAGTCCACAAAACACTTTTGGAGTTTCAGGGGTAACTGGTGAAGGAGTCACCAGTTACTTCTACTGTATTAGATCTGGCTGCAATGCTTTAACATGAAGATACACATTTTGAAATGTCCTTTATTTAGCCTATTACATTTTGCCCGTCGTCCCTGATTCCAGCGGCATGATGAATATCCCATTTGGCTGGAAATCAGTTTGTTGTTTGATGAATATGAGACCATCTGGCTATGGTTTTTCATGAGACATAATGGGCACAATTTTTTTACAGTGACATGGCAATGTCTTTGTAGGCGGCCCACCCTCAATTCATTCATCAATCCGGCTCCCTGTGTTTGATGACTGGGTGGCATTTGGTGAAGACTGAGTGCAGGTACGCTGGCAGGTCTGTGATTGTCCCTTGGCATTATTTAGAACAGCAGGAGACTCACAGATACATTGCACACACCTGAGAAAAGGTCACCGGGGAAGATGGAGAACAGTGGCAAATTGCCTCTCCATCCCATTACTGTTCTCGGTTACAGCAATATGTTATCCACGCTGCCACACTGGAGGGCCGACGTGAACTATGGGCTCTGACTCGGGATGAGAACTCCGACTGCGTCACATCAATCTGGCCCGGGTGTTTTCTACTTGTCAACAAAGTCTTTGTTTTGGCTCCTCGGGGGAAATCGGAGCAGTAGGCGGCCGTGGAATTATTTAAACACTCGTTTAATGTTTGATTAAGTGATTACCTCACATTCAGGTTCTGGTTATAGTGATAATTGTGGGTTTTGTGATATTGGAAGTGACATTTATGAACATGATTGAAGACCAGTGATGTGTGTTTAGACTTTAAGGCTGTTCTTTTTCTTTCCTGTTATGTAATTAGACTATGAATTTATTGTATTTGCATTTCAACAATTCTCAAGTTGCCGATGGAAAAAAGACTTGTAAATTATTGAAGAGATTTTGCAATCACAAAGATGAATATCCCCCCTCTCTCACTGCTGAGGTTTGCAACTGATCCAATCATCTGAGCTGTGAATGTGGACTCTGTTTAAAGCTGCAGTAATGCACAACATTCAGAAATGATTCATTTAAACATTTATTATTGTCATATTTAATATAGTGAGGAATTATTCTGTTGATTAAATATGTATGTGTGTGTGTGTGTGTGTGTGTGTGTGTGTGTGTGTGTGTGTGTGTGTGTGTGTGTGTGTGTGTGTGTGTACTGCAAAAAAAATATTCTGAAGAATTGATTATAGATAGATACTATAGATGTGTCCAAATTCAGTGGCTGCACCTGTTGTAGAACTCAGTCTACAAAGGACTCGTCTTCCGAGAAGGCCAAGCTGAAAAGAAACAGTTTGTTCTATTGAGCATTTTCTATTTGTGCCAACAGCTTGTCCCACTGTTAACGTCCTAACATTCCACGGTCGGAATGTTGGGAGGCATTAGTTGACCATGTCTGAAAGAGCTTTCAGTATTATAGGTCTTCCAACGCAGTCTCAGAAGGACACAGCCCCTGAATTGAGACAAAGCTTATATTTGTGGTTATTTCACTGCAACTCTCTTTCTCCAGCAATTTCAGTTGCTATGACAGTTATTGCACATCCGTCCATTCCATTCTCCATGTGTTTTTCTCCGTTGATGAGGCCTTAACCTGCTGTTAGAAACATGCAGCTACTATATAAATACAATTGACCTGACTGTGATTGTACATGTATGATACTAATATCATTATCCAGCGTGAAGAAAATGTTATATTTGTTCAACTTGGATGAGAAATTATGCTGTTTTTTTATTATTCAAGAATTCTGGCTCTAAAAAAAAAAGCTGTCCAGCCAGCCCGGACCCCTGGACTCACTCCAAACAAACTCTGACAATCTCATGTAAAGAATGAATCAGTGTGCCTTTTGAAATCTGATTTAAAATTCCGCGTTGTTTTTTTACACAAAAGTTAACAAAATACAACTGTGAATCTCATGGCTCAATGCCATTCATGAACTTCTTGAATAAACACTAACCTACATTCAAGTCATCTTTATGGATGCAATGATTTTATGTTACTCAGCAAATCAAGCCCCCCCCTCCAGCTTGATTTTTAATTCTCCGGCAGCGCTCCGCTAAATTAACATGACAGGAGCATTTTGGAGTGAGACTGCTCTGCCTGTCATCATTTACAATGGCATCAGAGCATCATTGGGAGTGTGTAAGAAGCTGTGTGTGTGTGTGCGTGTGTGTGTGCGTGTGTGTGTTCGAAGGTGTGAGGATTGAGAGGTTAGTAGCTAATGAGGTTAGGGTGGTGTGTACCTCTGTGGCTCTCGGTGGTGTTGGCTTTGGTCGACAATCTGTTTTGAAAAGACTCCCAGCAAAGCCTTGACTGTTCAGGGTTGTGTTTCTCTGAGTGTCCGGGGCTCATCGGGCACACAGAGCCGAAATCTGCCAGTTTAATGTGCTCACTGAACAGGAACATTGGGTTTGACTTTGACTGTTCTTATCTGCCCCTTGGTAGTTTCCCTCTCACATTCTAATTTACTCTCCACTGAAAGGCGTTTTTGTTATTATTTTATTGAAATGACTGCCACACTATACGGAATACACTGCCTTATTATTCCACTGTAGGCAATAATGGTTTCTCACTATTTCATATCGTTTTAACCTGGAGCCCTTTTACCCCATACAGTGCGAGGGGGAAGTAAACAGACTCATTCTGTCATGTGGAGGATTTTCCAAACATCAGGAACCGATGAATAAAGACTTAAAACCCAACATTATAAATATTTACATCAGCATATCACAGCTATATCAGGGCCGTCAGAGTTAGGTTATGTATATAGGCAATATCTCTATATATCACAACATGAAAGATAGAAATAAATGAAAGCAGCATATTTTTGTGATATTTGCAAACTGCATGTTAGATGGTACAATTTTCAATGGGAGTTGTATACAGGGCACAATTTGGAGTATCACTTTAAGGCACAAATACATTATCCATTAATTCATTTAAAAGTACCCTGCAGGTTGTTCTTGATTCATTCATTAAAAGTACTGACTTAAAAATACTTTTTTTTATCAGTTCTACTAGCTGTTGGCTTAGGGGGAAACTGAATAGATTTCAGTCCTTCTGTAAAAACTCATATGACAGACCAGCACATCAAATGTTGTTCAGGCATTTCCCCGAAGGCTTTATAAAACAGTTAGCTGTCACTTGGGTGATCTGTGAAGTCGGCTGCGATGAGCCAAAAAGCAGAAGAGTGTAACCACGATGCCGACATTTTGATGGGTTAAGGCAACATCTGTGTTTGTCTTGGAAGATCAGAGCAGAGACTATAAATAAATATGATTTACACTCCTCAACCTCCTCTAACTGTACAAAAAAAGCGCTAAAATATCCCAGATGAAGGTGCTGCTGTCTTGTCTGTGTAGAACTGATCGTGGAGTGGAGCACAGTTTTAAGGTCCTGCCTATACTGGCACTCGACCAATCACAGTCTCCACTCATGATGTTTCAATCTGATTCACCCAATGCCATGAAATAATTTTAGTAAAACCAAACATCTGTGCAATAACATGGAGGAGGTGGGGTTTATGACCTTTACTGCAGGCAGCCACCAGGGGGCCATTAAGATGGTTTGGCTCCATTTTGGAGCCTTGTCATGTCATCTATCTTAACATGTTGTCCGTCCTGTAAAATCACTCACAACATGGAATATGGAAATATAATATTTGCAAATATTTGTGTGTTTTAGCTATGATGAGAAATCAGTTTTCAGCTACCGACATAAATATTGTAGAAATAACACAAATACTGTAGAAGTAACTGATAAAAGTTGGCTTTGAATGTTTCTCAAGATTTGTCAATACCATCATCATCATCATCATCATCATCATCATCATCATCATCATCATCATCATCATCATCATCATCATCATCATCATCATCATCATCATCATCATCATCATCATCATCATCATCATCATCATCATCATCATCATCATCATCATCATCATCATCATCATCATCATCATCAGTGGTCATTGTGGTAAGACTATTGACAAACCAAATTACTGTTGCTGTAGTTGAGGTACCACAGCTCCTGCTAAAACGAATTAAAGATTTCCAATGATGGGACCATAGTTATAAATAATCCAATGTCTCGAACCACAGGAGCCCCCTGATTGTTATTGTTATCAATCTTATTTCATTTATTTATTTCTTGAGCCAGTACATATTAACCTTTGCTATCGACAGCACCTTTGATATAAACATATTTTGTCATCCGGAACATTTCAAGACTCAGGTCATGCAAAAATTTAAAGTTTAGCCAAAAGTCTTGTGTTCCTGCGATTTTAGTGAAGTATGATAAAATTCCTATGTCTCCTTTTTTATCTTGCCTTTTAATTCTCCATTGATCAGTGTAGTAACCACCCGTGTTTATATTCAAAGATACTGGATTTTTCTAAAAATCTATTTCAAATGTCCTTTATCTATTTTTGGATCTATAGGTTAATTTATTTTAACTGAATCGATACCCTGCTGCTTGTCAGATCAACGGCTGCCAATATGAGTTAGGTGAAAAATTAGATGAGGAACTGGCCCTGTCTTACATTTATCCACCTTGTTTTTCACATGATGAGCTCTGCATGAAAGTCACTGGGAGGATCACTGCTGTAGATTACAGGGACTGAGTCATGTATGGGCAGAACAGGTATATGCAGAAGCAGACGTGTTGCTATGGTGTCGGACTTGAAAGTACTCTTTATGTTTGAAGGAACTCAAACTTGCGTGGGCAAAGTCTGTGCAGCTGTCATCCATCCGACTGCCGAGCTCAAACCGCATTTTCTCCGAGCTTTATTTGATCTAAAATATAATGTCTCAGGAGAAATGAGAGCAGTGTTTGCAGTAATGAAACTGCGAGAATTAGACTAAATCAATGCTTTTTCTTTTTTTCTCCACAGAAATGGGGCTAAATTGTAGGCAATAGTTCTGTGGTTGTTTTGGAGGCCAGAATAACATCTTCTGAGATCAAATGTGTCCCGTGGCATTGCTCTATATATTCCCTTGTAATTGGTTCACACATTTTAGAATTCTAATAGAGGACAGCCCTATATTTCATAAAAATAGGCCTGCAATCTTTTGAGAATCTAAAAGCATCCAATATCGAAGGGAGCAACCCAGATTTAATAAGTTTATATGTTGTTTCTTTTGTGTATACTTTGTCCTATTCCTATCCAACCTTGAAAAGTAATTCTGCAGTGCAGACAAGATGTATGAGTGGATCCCCGACCGGCTGGGTTGCAAAGATGCACCAGTTGTTTACATTGCAAAGGTATTTAAACGACATCAATAAAAACATTGAAGTGCAATATATTAGTTGTTGTGTTTCGCTATTACTTAGAAGGGTTGATTATTGATTTGATGCAAGAATAGATCAATGATGCCTATTGTGTCGTGTTTCCAGATGAAGAGTGAGAGGAGAAATATTCCAGACAACACTATGCTGGAGTTTACACAGTGCAATGTCATCTGTGAGCACCGGGGGCACGATCCTAAACACAATGAGTTGTGAAAACCATCTCTGTTGGGACCACCGGAGAAAAAAAAACCAGACTATTTGTTATGCCCCCACTGGAGAAGCATGTCCCCCACTGGATGGGTGATGAGGCAGGTTCAGGTACGAAAAACAAACACACCCAAATAGCATGAATTCCTTGTATTTTATTTAGACGGGCATCTCGGTGGGTTGAACACAGAGGCTGATACACAGAGTGGGTACAAGATGTGACTCAGCCTCAGTTCACAAATTGTTTGCCCTCTCTGCCTCCAAAATTGTGTGTGTTTGCAAGTAACGCTTTTATTTAGGAGCAACACCTGTGAATGTACCCAGCAGATATATCGTTTGACTCTTCTGACTGTTCTCAACTCTCCCAAAGTGACTGATAAAAGAAAATGTTTGTGAACTAAAAACAGGAGCGAAGAAAATAAAACTATTTCAAAGTGACGGGGGATGTTTGCTATTTGACTAAATAAATGGTAAAATGTTAATTTGATAGGTAAGTAAATCACAGTTAGAGGCAGTGCTGGTGTGAGAAGATTTGTTCATCTATTTGTCTTTCTTTTTTTAAAACTATTTCTTTAGATAACTTTGTTCACAAGGTATATGTATATATTTATATACATAGTACGGAGTACATGCCGCTGGCTGCGTGAACAGAAGCTGATTAGGGAGCAGAGAGGGAAGCAATGCCTCAGTGTGACGTGAAACTCAATGCATGTGAGCATTCATGAATATATTGTATGTGGGCAATTACAGAAGTGCACTGCATCAAAGGTGGCAAATTGCAGCACAATACTGTAGCTTCACTCTCACTTTCACTGATTGGTTGCCGCAGACACTGTACAGCTCCCTTCTCCATAATGCCTCCTTCTGTTGCCATTCCTCAGAGACTGGTGGAAATTAAAAGGATAGAGTCATCGCTTTATTCGCACACCGTTACGTTCGAAAGCTGCTCTTGCTTTTTCCATGAGTGTGATGTAGATTTACGACTTCTGTGTATTACCCCCGTAACAGGGATTCAATTAAGAGAAGTACTTTGCGGCTGTTGTGTGTGGATGCTCTGACGTGACGAGTGTGTCATCAACCAGCTAAGACCAAAGATTAACAAACGTATAAAAAGGCAGGAATTAATGGTGAACAAGTCATGCACATCAGCGCAGCCCCCTCATGCTATTTTAAGTATGGACGCATCCTAATAAACTCTTAAGCACTTATAATGATTAGCTATTGCATAACCTGAAACTGGGCCAAGGGGTTAAAGCCCAGTTTTAATGTAGTTCAGGCATTACGGGGCTCCAGTCTTGGGTTTAATCCAAAAGAACAATTTAGGCAAATTACTAGACGCACATCAAGTTGTCAAGATCCCCGTTCCGTCAATGAAAGCTGGAAGAACTGTCGCGTTGCTGAAGACATATTCATCCCACACATGTGGCCTTTGTTAATTTGCTGCATGCTTATCCTGTATTTACCCTCCTTAACTACAAAAAAAGAGAAAACAGCAGATCTTCTCAGGTAGCCTATTGTACGTGGCTGCATGATGTCTGTTGTGTTTATGAACTGTGACACTACACTCTGTGTGGGCTGATGCAAAGAATTCAGCACGACATAATAACAGTGGTCCCTCGATTTCATTTTGAGTACATTTATAAAGAGCACGATTGTTATTTTTAAACAATCGTGAGACATGTTGTTGTTCATTTGTATTCCTGCTTCTACTGCATTCGCTCACGAGGAGAAGCTGAGAAATATGGCAATAATTTTAAAGAGCTTTGGGCATTTTAGAGTGCTTTTTATTATTTGTCTAGGAAAATTAAATTTTTCGTGTTACCTTCACTTTGGCAGAAGTTTTTACATGAACCATCAACCTTGAACAATCACGTCAGTCTCTGAACTCTTGAGACGAAACAGTTTTTATATGGAAATATTTTTAGAAGTGTACACATTTGAAGTAGCAGCTTAAGTGAAGGCTCAAAATACATGCACACTCTACATTATGCACTTAGAGTTAAATCAAATAAAGGAGTGTTTAAAGGACAAAATATAAATTTCTTTTTAGTCTTTTGAATGGATGATCTCATGGTGTATATTTCTATCATAGATGCCAGTTCTGCAAAGGTTCTGTCAGCATTTGCACCCATTAAATGAAACACATTTGTCAGGGGCATGGAGTCAATGTCAACTTTTAAAGGATAATGGATTTGTAAACGAATAAAGAAACAACAAGATGATGTTGCATCACTGCTGGGGCACCCACTAGCTCTCCTCTTAGCCAGCAGACGACTCAAGTCTCCGCATGCAGGGCGCCAGCAGGTCCCCCCCCCCCCCACACACACACACACACTCTCTCTCTCCCTCTGCGGCCACTGTCCCACCAATAGAAAAATCCACATAACATGTCTATACATCACTAAATCAACCTTTATGTCCTGAAATGTATCTTATAAACCTCACAGTACAAAAGTGAGGGAAAGAAGCAGAGAAAGTTTACAAGTTAATTTCTGGCTCATTACCGACTGTCATACACAAAGTCTCTGTCTGTGTTTGCACTCCCCAGTTTCTCCTGCTGTGTAACAGAAACTAATAAAAAACAATGTGTGTGTGTGTGTGTGTGTGTGTTCACACTGCCGGGGAAGGTGATCCATCACTGCAAAACAAAGGATAAAATGAATATACTGAAGATTATACTCTTTCATCTGGATTGTAACAAATGCGCTGTCTTACACTGTGACGAGCTAAACCTCAAACATCACACAGAGCTGCACGAGTTATTTTGATGAAGTAACGTTATTATTTCTGTTCTGAAGTTTGTTGTTTTCTTGATGATCAGAGGGTTCACAGGATATACTAAACACACGTTTGTTGGCACAGTCTAAACATCATATCTGGCAAACTTTAGTTGATAGCTGTAGTTGTTGTATCAACACCATCATCTATTTTCACATTCTTCGTGAATTTTGTCCTTTTTTTAATGGAGCAGATTGCAGCTGTTGGCAGAGAACCCAGGCAGGGGTCAGGTGAAGAGAAACATCGGATATTCACTTTGTGGATTTTTAGTTTTTTTGGCACCTGATTTAAAAGACGGTTAGATCAGGGAACCATTTGTGTTTTAAATCCTAATAATATGCAGACAAATAAATGTACTACAAGTGACAGACTATACATTCATGTTTTCATAATAATACATTTAAAGGGGAACTGCTTTAAGTGGTTTTGGTGAGTAACGTCTCATTTATGCTCAATGCTAGATATGTATATGAAGGATTGGAGCCTTCTGTCGCTACCTTCGTTCTTTTGGTCTGAATCAGTGCACGTCTTCTGGAAGCTAACAGATAAGGACCAAACAGACCTAACGAAATTGTCGGGTGGCAGTGTTGCTAGAAAATGAAGGGAGACACAGGATACATGAAGATGTTTTAACAATGGCAGAACTTTTTGGGGAGACTCAAATTGGACAATCACCATTTGGACGGTTGAAAGGAAAAGGATGTATTTCTTTTTGTACATAAAGGTAGCAAAATGTGAAAAAAATTATATTAATGTCTTTTTGTAGTCTACTGCATTAATTTTTAATACTTATAATGTTGTAGGAACAGTGGAAGTCGCTTCATAGTGCAAAAGTATTTGAATGTGTCCTTTTGTATTTTTTTAGAGTACTTATTTTGTTAAAAAAAAAAAGTATTTCTACGAAGACACAAAATAAAAGAGGTATCGGGGGTTTTAAAGCCCTGTAGGAGAAAGTTTGGGTTTCAGTCTGTCTGCAGACTTACAACCTTCTTTTGAAAGACCCCTGGTTTGCTGCCAAAGAACAGCACACACACACAAACACACCACAGGTTACCGCTACAGAAACCCAGGTGTCAGGGAAAAGGTGGTTTCTACTCTTTTGAATACACAAGTCTCCGTTCATGACCCCTGTTTTATATTCAAGTTTATGTAGCTGCTATACAAAAGGTGAGATTTGACAGAACTCTGAACCAACGCTCACTTTTTTCCTGCAGTTTCTTTGTCTCATATAGACGATGTCATTTTTTTGGAATCAGTTAAAAGCGTATTGAAATACGTGGGAGTGCTGTATTGTCTTTGTTCTTCATCACTGACGCCCGGGCCATACTGTTGTTATACTCTCAGAAACTCGGGCCTGACTTGATGGACATTGACTGAACATAAATATTCAGGCTCTGTGGCACCATCTGTGCTGCAACACTTTAAAGCAGCATTACTATTTCACTAAACAAACGCCACAACCATTGTGAGATAATTATAATGTTTTTCAACAACACAATGGCGTTTGTTGTTCTTAAAAGTGCATCATTACTCAAACGGACAATTTGCATAATGCACAAAGGTAAAGGGGGGACTCACAGTGTCGGTCTCGCAGTGACTTTGAGTATTTTATACTTCTTCAAATGACGACTGGGTTGAAAATTCAATGGATAAAACATAAAACAGAAAAGTTCAAAATTAGCCCAAAATTCCAAAGAAAAAACTCTTGAATATTGTTAAGCGTTAAAGGATTTCATCCACTTTCTGTTTTGGTTTTAAACTGTGTTGTGAAATCGTAAGTGTATTCATATTCATTATTGAATGTTTCTAATGTGGCTCAGTTCTTTTGACTGCCACAATCATCAGAGGGAGAAAAGAAACTGCATATGAGTGTTTTTTATTCATTAAAGTGCTTCAAAATGCCCGAGGCGGCTTCTAATCTCAAAGCAGCATGTTGTTGAGGATAGGAATATGTTATTTTCAGGTCAAATTTTTATTCTGTGCAAAGGTTCCTATCAAAATCAAAGACCCGAAAAAAACGGATGTCGCTTCTTCATGTTTTCAAATGGGGATTTTTTTGTTTTACTTTATTCTCAGATGTAATGAAAAAAACCTTGAAGTTGTCTGGTGTCACTGAGTGGGGAACTCAATGGAGCTTTTTATGTTAACTGCTGACTAATTGCTTTATTCAGCTCTGCTTCACTGACTCAACAGTGTTCACCTTTCCATTGCAAACAGCTTTACTACTGTACAGTAAGAATGTACTTACCGCATTGGAAGTACCTAAAAGCTTTTCTCTTTCTGTAATATTGAGAGAGAAACTGGCAGTAAAATATTTGGTTGGCGAATTTTAACATTTAACATTTAATATTTACACTTAATTAAGGATTAAGTTAAATATTTAGCTTGCCAGTCAACATATGTGAAGGAGATAGTTGAATGTTCATTTTAAAAAACTTTTAGTCAAATATTCTGTATTTATTACACAAATGTTGGCAGGGTTTGGCGAAATCCTCCGACTGAACCAGAACTTATTGCTGCAGAGTTGCAGGGAAGCCCATCTGCAGAGAAAACCGGAGACTGGATCAGGATAAAAATGAGAGAACTGAGACTTGACCAGGCTCACAGAATAATGCATGTCGCTCCTTTCACCCGTCAACAAAAAATGAACTCTCGATTGAAAAGCAGGAACTAATTTCAAAGTTTCAAACATAGGTGGAGCATGCAGTTCAAAAGTGAGGTTTTAAATTAAGTGAGGACAGCACTGGACTTGCTGGGCGGTAACCCTAAAATCCCCACGACCACACCAGAGCAGAGTTTACCAGGGAGGGCAGACAGGAGCAGAGAGTGTGTGGGGGGAGTGAAGTGTGTGGGGTTGGATGAGGCCAGGTGAATCAGGTAAGTCCAAGACCGTGGGGGGAATTAAATATGACCATGTCATCGCGGACAGGGAGCCAGTGTCAGTGCTGCACTGTGGACGAGGTGTTCACAGAGTCAGAACTGACGGAAACTCAAAGTTTGGAGCAAACTCTCTGTGTAGATATTTCACAGAGAAAAGCACTGGAAGAAAAGCATGCACTGGGTGGATGAAACATAGGTGTGCATCTTGTGTCGTGTGAACAAATTTCATTAAGAGATAAGGAGGGTTTTATTCTTTTAAGTGTAATCTGGCTATATTGAAATATTTGATGCAAAATGAATCTTGGCAGTTGCAGCAAACACCAAAGGCCTCACGCCTCATGAGATCTGAATCTGCATGGCTCTTACACGCAGAATATAAATGAAGCTGAGGCTCCACAGACCAGTGTGTTATCTTTTTTCTTACCAGCGGCGAGGTATATATTTATATATGTGACGATACAGAACGAGAACATCCTTAGGAAGAGGGAGACTCAGTGGCCCCTTTGAAAAAAAGTGTCCATCACTGGTTTCTCAGCACATCAATCAATTCAACGCTGAGCAGCTTCTGTTGCAGACAGACTTGAAGTATTGTGAAGGTTATGAATCTGAACTTGAAATAAGAAAGGAAGAATTAAACGACAAAAATACCTACCTGAGGTTGTATGCATCCACCAACCAGTGCAGTTTTTGTCTGCATATATTTTCCAGACTCGTGACAGGTCAATATGACCTTTGACCTTTGACCACCAAACTCTTATAAATTCTTCATTGAGTCCAAGTGAAAACACGTCAAAGCTGGAAGAATTGCCTTAAGGCAGACTTGAGATATGTTTATGAGGCCACAGCGTGTTTTGTGACACAACTGTGACCTTTGACCTTCCACCACCTAAACTTAGAATGTGAGTCTAAGTGACATTCATGCCAAATTTTGATAGGATTCTCTCAGTGTTCTTGACATAAGAAAACGTTTTGTAAGGTCCCGTTGACTTTGACATTTCTAATCTAGTCCTCCTGGGGTCCAAGTCAATGTTTGTGCCAACTGTCATGAAACTCCCTGCGAGTGTTCCTGATATATCACGTTTACAAGAACACAAGGGAAATGTGACCTCGTCCTTTGACCTTCTTTCCCCATATCTAACCATTTCATTTTTGAGACAAACTGAATATTTAGGCCAAATTTGATGAAATCCCTCAAGGTTTTCTATTGGAGTAAGAGATATTGAGACAGACCTGCAGATGGACGGATGGAAGAACCGGAATCATAAGGCATAAAAAGTCAGGCATATAGCCCTGCACTGTTTTTTTCATTTCTTTAAAACTGGAGGGTTTTTTCCCTCTTAATGTCCCATATTAAAATTTAAACAGATGAATATTTGGCCAGCTGTGTTCTTTATACACATAGAAGCTATAAGGCAATATAATTTAAATACATTTCCCACAGGAGCAGTGACCAGGGACACATGCAGTGTGAGTAACAGCCAGAAGAGATGAGGAGAGAAATCACAGCACAGGTCATAGATCAGGTGCACACGTTGTGAAATGGGCTCATTGTTCCAGGAGGAACAACCTATCAAGAATTTTATGAGCAACAGGCTGGAGGAACCATTTCATAATATGATGTTACAGCACAGTAAATATTTACTGCTACCACAATTTCAGTTTTGATGTGATGAACACCGAAACGCTGAGAACTATTCATGAAAATGGCTGTGATGGTTCTCGTTTCAAACCGTGACACCCAGAACTTTATGTCCAACCATCATCGATGGAAGGAAGGAAATTGCTGTCTGAATATTTCATGAAAAACAAGCTGGTTTCAAATGTTCAGCAGCAAAAGTCCTGAAAATTAACTGTAAATGTGGCAGTTTTTGGAAATATGCTTTCTGCGCTGGTTGCCTGGCAACCTCAGGATGACAGAAGGAGACTTCAACTCAGCCAAAACCAATGTCCAAAATATGACCACCTGTAAAAACAGAGCCAACCAGCGGCAAGAAGGAAGCAAAGATGCTTCTGCCAAAATGTTTCCTATAAAAAAATCTACTCTGTAGGTCCAGACTCCATCTAAAGCTCAATGATTTAATTATCCAGGTGAACACAAGTCATGTTGCCCTCTATGTGCACTGCTCCTCAGCATGACCTGTAAACAACTGTGAGTAACAAACTAAAATGGTCTTTGCGAAATTGATGGACTTTCTGCCCTGTAGTAAGAAAAATACAAAAATATTACAGGGATTTTAGGAGATGAAGATTAAGCAACTGTCACCGTGGCAACGACGACAGCATGTAAGAGCTAGATGCAGGTAAACATCCATCAATCCATTATAGTACTTGTGATTTGAGGGTCACACAGGAGCTGGAGTCAGCAGCTGACATTGGGCCTGAGGCGGTGTGCACCATGTGCAGGTCACCGGTCCATCTCAGGGCTGAGACAAACACAGAGGACATCCGTGGTCGTCCAGAGGTCCAAACCCGGAACAGTTTTTCAGTGATGTGCTACAACAAACCACATCATTAAAATAATATTGTGATAACAGCAGATCATGTCTTTTGATTCTATTTTACTGAACAATGTCCCTGGGAGTATGATGCCTTCTTCAGGCTTTGTCCAAGGTTTCTCAGAACCAAAGATTCTCTGGAGCTTCTTTGCTCATAGTTATGACGCATTTATCTTTTGGCTAAGTCACTGTATCTTGATTTTTGTCTATGTTTCTCTGGGCTACATTCAGTTTAGGTTTAAAGTTAAAAAATAACAACCTTTTCTTAAGCTTTTGATGATTGTGCATCACTACAAGTTGCACGGGTGCCCTAATCTAAACCTCAATTTAATTGAACACAAAATCAAAACACAAAAGTGGGAGGGTCTTGTGCATACAAAATATAATCCTGGCGGCCCCACTGTGCTGCTGCTGCAGAGAAACATGCAAATTAAAATGAAATAAAATCCGCAGGAAGTCCTCTCCCCCATTATAAATAATTAAAACTGGTGTTTACACAGTAGAATTAGTACAGTAAATATATTTAAAATTTGTTGGTGACTTTTGACTCCATTTACCGGCTCAGCTAACAAAAAGGTCACAGACTTCCGAAGGCAGGCAGAGCACGAACAACACGACTCTGTTACTTTTTCCTCTTGACTGAACATCTGATAACATGTGATATAAATACGACAAATAAAACATGCTAAGAAATTATGCTTATCGCTTTCCGACACAGGGTGAATGCTAATTGAGCAGGGTTTATCATCACAATGAATTTAAATGAGAACAATATTTTTTTGGGGCAGATACAATTATCATTTCAAATGCCTTGCTATTCAGTTCCCCTCTCACCTGCGTGACCTTCCCCAAAGAGTGGAAATGTCCTCTGAATTTTAAATAAGCAATATAAAGTTCCTTGTTGCGAAAAGGTCAGGGGGTCTCATTTCTCATTTAGCCTTTGAGACTGTCACTCACGTCCATGTTATTATTAGCAAACTAACTTTGAAGGGTTCCCTGTGGACTCCGTGCAGAGCGCTGGTGACACGAAACTTTAAGGATTCATTGAAATGTACGATCTTCTTTGAACGCAATGAAAATGCCATCTGTGCGACAAACTCATCAGGATTTTTGGATGTAAGAAAAAAAAACTGGTTAGCACGTCTTTGAGGATCCCAATCATATCTCATAGTTTTCACTCCATCTGCCATGTGGATTTGCCAGCTTTTCATACAACTTTTTATGGACAACTTTTCTTTTTTTGTTTTCAGCATACATTTTGTCATGCAAAGGTTTTGCCAAAGTAATACCTTTTAGTGGTATGGAGTGGACGGGGGACGACTGTCTCTTGTCCGGAGCCAGTTTTCTTCATCACTGCCGGCAGCAAATTTTTACAAATAATGTAAATTCAGCACCTAATTGGCAGCACACCAGCTGCTTCTCGTCAAAATAATGAGTCTGTTTTACTTTTACGAGAAAGATTATCAATCGTCTTCAGACGCTGGAAGCTCCAGCCTCAGTTTCCACGTGTTTCCAGTCAGACACTGACGACGGGGTACATGGACACCAATACTCCCTTACTAACCAAATTAAGGCAATAGTCATTAATAAGACACTGCCATGTAAACAGCAATTTCTGATTGCCTTAAAGGGATGGCTCACCCAAAAATTTAAATTTACTATACCCACCACTATGCCGATGGAGGGATGGGAGGAATTTTAAGGCCACAAAATACTTTAGGAGTTTCAGGGGTAAACAGCGTTGCAGCCAAATCCAATTCATTTGAAGTAACTGGTGACCACTTCTTCAAACTTAAAAGAAAACAGAAAAAAGCATAAAATGCCTCCACCCTCATCCAAGTGTCTGTAAGCAACCGACAATCAAGTTCTTCTGCAAACTAGTTAATTTACACCATGTTTTAGCCTAAATGTTCGAACATGGTTCCGGAGAGCAAGATCATTTAGGCTGAAAACATGGTGTAAATGACTTAGTTTTGAGTAGAACTTGAATGTCGTATGGAGGCATCTTATGTTTTCTTCTGTTGTATTGGATTCGGCTCTAATGCTGTTTACCCCTAAGACTCCTAAAGGGTTTTGTGGACTCAATCACCTCAACAACCGCTCCATTGGCATAGTGGTGAGTAGATGATGAGTGAATTTTCATTTTTGGGTGTACTTTCCCTTTAACCCAGATAAGGTTGTATACTCAGAATAAGCAACAAGCACGTTAAAACATGTGGAGTATTCTGACCTTATGTAAACATACACGTCTTAATCGCATTATAACGTCCTGTAAAAGTTTCCGAAGTATTTTGCAGCATAGCCCAGTGTGTAAACAAGATGGAAGAATAAAGAGGAGCAGTGGCTTTTGCATAATTTGAAAGAAAACACCCCAAATTTTACATTAAACTATATCAGTGTGGGGTTTTTAAAACTGGTGGAATAACATTGCACGTAATATTGTAAATATTAGTGTCCATGTATCCATCCCCCAGTCTGAGGTTTCCAGAGAGGGAGGCTCCGACCAACAGGCAGCTCATTGACTGACTGATTCATTTCCTGCCTTTGTGGATGAAGACAATATAGACTCCATCATAAGTCGACCACCTTGACCTCATCCTCCATGCTGCACAGATTGAGTATATGTAAATGAGGGGACGTGATGATGTCCGTTACGGTGCACACATACATAACCTGAGGGTCTTAGACCACTTGAGTATGACTTATTAATGATTTCTGTGACTCCGACTCTTACACACGCACCGGGAACATAAAAGGTTAATAGGTATTTTATTTTCTCAGTCTAAAGAAAGTCAGACGCTGCAGGTCAGATTAACTCTTGCGGGGTATTAAATAAAAAGGAGCCTCCTGGCATCGTGCTTTTAAAGACTGAACAATAGCACTAATGAATTGCTGATGGCTGATTTAATGAGACTGCCTTCACTTGTATCTAAAAGTGAAGATATTCAGCCTTTATTAAATTCTTGTTTGATTCTGATGAGTGAACATTAAAAAAAGTGTCACTGATCAATATCTGCTAGGTTCTCATATGAGCTTGATAGTTTTCAAGGTTTTACGCAAAATTGTCAATTACCAAACATCTGATGATTATCTCTAAAAACAAACTCCAGCAAATATTGATGTGGAAGTAATTAGTGGAAAAAATACTGGAAAGATTACAATTTGAACCTGATAATGATGCTAAATGACGAGAACAGTCCGTTTTTGAGATGCACGGTAATGTGTGTACAAATCGTTGTTCTTTAAGAATCACGAATCTGAACCATCAAATTCATCAAGAACTAGAAGGACACTCAGTAGAGCACATTCCTCCATCGAGGCCGAACGATACTGCACACGATTCTCTGCCTCTAATAGGAGCTTAAAAAAAAAATTCTTTGCTTTGTTGATGAAATAAATTAACAAGTAATACCCCATGTTGCAGTGTTTAAGCCCCACTACAGTAGCTTATTACACCCCCAAAGTAGTCTGTGTTCCTTGAAAATACATATTCAACAATTTTCCCATATGGCCTTGCTGGCTTAAATGTGCCCGCAAGTTGATAGAATTGGTTTATTTGTCAGAGGGACACTGGCTTTTTATTTCACTCAAAATATGTCTTATTGTAGAAAAGGCACAGAGGGGCATGTTGATTTTCACTACAGCAAAAATTATAATTGTTATTTGCATTCTCACCAAAATTGGATGGGCCACCAGACTCTGTCAAGACATCAGGTTAGTAATTTTTTTGCATAATCTTGCTGTCAAACAAACCAAACAACAAACCAAGTTGAGTGAAAACCTCCTTGTCAGAGGAACTGATCCTCCTGGGACCATGAACGTCTCTTTCCCGACAATGCACTGATGAAATACTTCAACTGACCAAACTAATTCAACAGCTTAAGAAGTGTTTTGCATAAACTCTGCCACACCTCAAACAGTCTGGATTTAGACACTGAGCACTACTCAGACATGCAGCCCACACTGAACTCACTCACATACACCGATATAAAAATGTGAAACACCTAAATGCAAAACACTTGTGACACTCGCAGCGCGGCACAGTCGCACATAAAGCTTACCGTCACTGTGAGTGGATTTTAGACAGCACTCATGGGTAGTTTTCCTCCACAACATGGAAAAAAACCTGTATTGTGAAGTGGCTGCACAGTTTCCACACCATGTTGTAAGTTAGGGGATGTGACGCAGAGGGTTCACAGTCTGTGTTGTGTGCTAAATTGCTTATGCATATGTAGCTCCATCTTTTCTCCCCTTATGCCTGCCTTTGTTCTCTAAATAATGCCCCCCCACACACACACACACACACACTCACTGTACATAGACTCTGCATCACTGCTTTCACAGGGATCCTATTTATCAACACTGATGTTAGTCACTCGATAAGTTAATGAAATTTAACATGTTTGTATATGAGTTCAACATCAATTTTAACTTTATTTATGGTGGTTTGTCGTTCGCATACAGCTAATTATTGTTCCATGCATGCTGTTATTGATTACTGCATAGAAGCCTGCTCTACATAACACTTGTATAGGTAATAGCAATCAATTTACAAAATGAATCAATGTTATTCATAAAAAAAAGGTGGTAGAAGTGAACTTTTGATGTAGTGGAGCTATTGTTAATGAACAATGTGACAATCCGCTCTCCTCTTGCAGCTCATGACTCCGCTCTCCCTGTCTGAGCTACAGCTTCCTCTCAGCATCACTTCAGGTTCACACAACCGATGCCGCTGCCTCCTCATTACGTGATTTTAGTCCCGAGAGGTTAACTGCTGTTCAGGCTGCCGTCATGACGCTCAAGCGACAGGGGGGGGCACGAGCTCTGTAGGTTTACTGCCCTAATGGATACAGAAACTGTGAAGAGGTGCGTCTGGCATTTTCCAAAAGGACGAGAATGTGACTCATTCAACTTGCCCTCTGGACGGTGTGCTGTCATTCTGGGCTATTCTTTCATATTCAGATAACATTTCTAATGTCTTTACGAGCCGCTCCGGCAATTTCCTGCTCATCCTCAAGACTGACCTCATCAGCCAATTAGAGAAACTAATATACTGTTGGTATAATACTGTGTTCATGTCCAATCCTCCTTTTAAAACCTAATACGACAAAGACTGGACTATAATCCTACTTCTAATGACATTTACGTTGCTCCTTTTCATCAAAACTACAGGCACGGTGGTTGAGGATACAAGTGAAGCAAACTTGCTTGTACATTAGACCAACGTTTTTTTTGTACCTGCATCCCAGTAGTGAGACCTCACAGCTGTACAGATGTTGGATGTACAGGAAACCGTCTAGCCCTAGCTCGGTTGTTTGAACTCTGCTGGGCCATATCGTAGAACTCCTAAATCACTGAGATGAACGTTAAAGTGATCCTAACCCTGGTTCAGGCGCGTTTGTATAAATAACACTTGTTAAAAAATGCCCTTTCCTGTATTTTCTCCGTCCATAATCTATGATGAGTGCAATGTGTATTTTATATCTCCCCCTTTTTTATGTTGCTTCTTATATGTATTTATTACTTCCTCTATTGTCATCCTTTTTTATCTTAGACTTAAGTGCACAATATCGATATTGATTAGCGCCTACAACATCAACTGGAAATTGGTTACAAAAAATACGAGCTAAAAAGGTAACATGATTTTGCTGAATTTATTCATCTGAACCTCTGTGACTAATTCTACCAGCAACTATAAAATCACAACTTTATTGTTCAATTTAAACGTCCCACATGCCTCAGTATAGTCGGACAGACAGTAACACAATCAGTATTTATGAAAGCTGTAAACACGTTTGCCAGGACACGTAGCCAACAGTGTTTGGAGTAATTATGTTGGCACTTCTTGTATAGTCAGCTAACTAGGTAGTGGTGTTTAGCTTGTATCGGGCCTCACAGATAATGTCAAAGCCAGGGATGAGTCAGATCCGCTCAGTTGGCGGCAGCTCGCTGCATAACTGAGGACCTGGGACCAATCAGCTGCTGCGGGGGGGTTAATGATGTTTGTGCTGCCGTTCTGTTTTTCTTTACAATTTCATACAAAGTTTGGGACGGAAGTGTCCTCGTTTACATTTGTGATTGTGTATTTCTGTTACCTCATAAACAAAGAAACTAACCGCTGGAGGATTTCATTTAGCGAACCGAACGGGATCAAATCACGCCTGTGAGTTTTACCCCCTGAATAAAAAGACCAGCAGCTTCCTCATTTGCACTCAGGTTTTTATAAATCCTTTAATGAGAATTTTTTTTCATTTGGTGTGACCTAGCAGAACCAAACACTCCGAGGCAACCTCTGAAACTTCCATTTCGACTTCAATTTAATGCCGAGGCTGTTAAGGATTTAATGTGGAAAAAAAACAAACAAAAAACTAAGCAATGAGCGGAGGAAAAGAAACTTGTGAGGTAACAGAGAAAACTGTATAATTGAAAATGAAATCATGAAGCCCCCCTATAGAGACCACGGCAATTTGCATAATAATGAATACTCGTGTGTTATTGTGCATTCTGTCACATGCTATTTAACTGTGAAAAGACTTTGAAATAGTTTGTTCCTGGGCTCTAAACCTCTCCGGTGTACCGCTGATGACTTTGCACGGAGCAGAGTGACAGCAATATAATGAGACACCATTTCTCTCAAATCAGAGTTCATTTGAACACATCTGTTCCCCTGTAGTGTCATCAAGTGTAAAATATGAGGCAGCAACATTGGTTAATGGCAGAGAGAACATTACCCATCGTTTATTTGTGAAATGGGTTTTGTTATGAAACCGGGCTCTCTGCTCAGGGGACAGCAACATGATATCCTTGCAATAAATTGAAAGTGCATCTAAATGTTGAATAGCAGTTTAAAAGCCACTTGTGTTATTTTTCAATAAAAAAAAACATGCACCATTATCATATCGGTTATCCACTGTGTTGGCGGTGTTTTTTTTACCCTTCACCTGAATGAAATATTCAGTAAAGAGCTGCGCACACACATTCAGATGTCGGCTGTGGGTGGGCAACACGCAGACGACTTCATCTCCAGAGGTTAGAGTCACCGTGGTCGCTCCGCTCCGACCTGCCCCCAGCCACACAGACACCTGAATCATTTTAATGGCTTCATCACACAGAGGCAAAGGAAGGATTTCGCTGTGATTGCACGTGTCTCGCTCCGGTGACATCCGTCTGCGTGGCGGCATCACAGGGTCACGCACGTGTGTGATTGAAGAAGCCGCGGTGGATTTTTAACAAACCCACAAAGTCTCTGTGGCGTTCACAGGGTTTCAGTCTCTCCTGTGAATCTGAGCTGTAAAGAAATTTCATGTTGAGAGTTTGAGGTAAAGTCTCACCTAAATTATATTTAGGGCAAGGAATGTGTGAAAAGTTTATATCATTCAAATCTCAGTTTATTGCTCACTGGTGAAACAGCAAATCTCAAGCCTGTGCAGTAAATATGATTAATATTGGGAAACATATTGGCTGTGTCCTTCAGAGGCTGCATTTGAAGACCGATTGCATCACAGCGGTGCAACTGGAAAGTTCTATTTCAAAAGCTCCTTCAAATTCCACCAACAAATTCATCCTTAATTCCGTCCCAGAGAAACAAAAGGCTCCAAAGGGTGGATCCTTTCCGACCCAACCTATCCCAGAATCCATTGTGCTTTAGTGACAAACAGTATTTCAAAGATGCAAGCAGAGAGACATTGAATACTAATATATTCAATACAATGGAACACAAAATTACTTTCTTTTTTTAAAGTTTCTCTTCGTGTCCAACTTCAGTTCTGTTACGAGATGAGCTGGTAGAGAAATAGATCTCTGTAGATCAGACCATCTCATTTCAGTTTAGAGACACATCTATAGCCTGGCTTTATTCCAGTGAGCTCTAGAGGTGCTGATTGATCCATTGATTTAGTTACATATATGGATAGAGCTCTCTGTCTTTTTCCCCTTGTTTCCTAGTCTCTTTCCGCTGAGCTTACCAACCTCTGGTTGTAAAATGTATATTTAATAGAGAAAATCATATTGATCTTTTCTTTTAACTTGAGAAGTCAAATATATGCACAGTATTTCCAGAGCTACCAACCTTTCCTTTAAGTTATTTTACATCCAATTAAAGTAGAAGAAGGTGCGCGCAGAACACAACCGGGCTTTATGTTTAATTTGCTGATGGAGCCGGTGGGCTTTGCAGCTGACTGCCTCCATATGCTGCATGCCTCACACATGAAAGCTGCAGGCCGGAAACAAGGCAGGAGCTGTTCTCAGCGGTCCCTCCTACATGCTGCTTCTGTCTCACGGGCTCTCGGGTTTTTGCGTTCGTGGGACCAGACTCATACAGCATTAAAAACCCTTGCTCTGTTTTTATATAAAATCCTGTATATTCTCCAGCTGCTTTCTGTGACAAGACAATGCATTTAGCGTGAATGAATTAGTCTTAATTCACTAAGCTCATCTTCGGTCTTTCTCTCAGAAGTGCGCTGGGAGAAAAAGAACGATGTCTTTATTCCGCTCTGACGTAACGAGCAACTCGCTTTTAGCCGACGGCAAATTATTCACTGGATCATTACAGCGATACCAGCTGCTGCCCTTATACTTGCTGATCTGCGCATTCGACACCTTTGTAAATACTGCAAGTGGTAGTATTCATAGCTCTTCCTGGAACACTGAATAGTAATACTGAGTTGCATCAGTTTAAAAAAAATGTACAGTAATTATTAAAGACGCTCCATTTGCGAGCTTACAGTAGCCGCTTTTGGATTTCCTCGATTAAGACTTTCATGAAAGCCAGAGGAGATGTTGTGATTTATTTTTCATTTGGCTTCTTTACAGACTCCTTTAAGGGACCCCGCGGTGCCACAGTGACTTGATTCAAAGTGTTTTCCTCCGGAAGCAGCTCTCTCAGAAACTGATGTGTGATTATCTCTGCTGGTTACAATCTGAGAGTCAGGTGCTACTCTGACGTGCAAGAGAGCGGATGAAAATTTCTGGATTTTCATGGTTAGGTATAAGGCCTGAGAGAGTGTCTTTTAGTAGCGGCAGAGGAACATCTGTCCAGCTGCTGCTGTGATTTAACAGTGTTCAGTGTCTATGTGCAGGTTTTTAGGAAACACCAGCAGGATAATAGTGACAAAGTAAATGCATCATTAAATGATCCAAAGTTTAACAGCCGGGACCTGAGATGTGATCAATATTTCATGAGTACTGCAAACAGTTATTTGTCGGCCCTGTGATGTGCCCCCCCCTCTCAGCCAATGGCCGCTGGGATTGGCTCCAGTCCTAATCCCTTAAGGCAGAAGTGGCAAAGATAGTGGAAGGATAGATGAATAGATGAATAGATACATAGATGAATAGATAGAGAGAGAGACAGAGACAGAGACAGAGACAGAGACAGAGACAGAGACAGAGACAGAGAGAGACAGAGAGAGAGAGAGATAGAGATAGAGATAGAGATAGAGATAGAGATAGAGATATATAGAGATAGAGATATATAGAGAGAGAGAGAGAGAGAGAGAGAGAGAGAGAGAGAGAGAGAGAGAGAGAGAGAGAGAGAGAGAGAGAGAGAGAGAGAGAGAGAGAGAGAGATAGATAGATAGATAGATAGATAGATAGATAGATAGATAGATAGATAGATAGATAGATAGATAGATAGATAGATAGATAGATAGATAGATAGATAGATAGATAGATAGATAGATAGATAGATAGATAGATAGATAGATAGATAGATAGATAGATAGATAGATAGATAGATAGATAGATAGATAGATAGATAGATAGATAGATAGATAGATAGATAGATAGATAGAGCCGTAATATTCAATAGGAAATGGGGGATAAATCTCAGTAAAACTTTGGTTGGGGCAACAGCTAACTTTCACTACTAGACTTACTCTGCAGTATAAACCAGTTTCTTGAGTTAAAAGGAACAGCTTTTTTAGACATCCACACACAGTAGAGTTGAAAAAGAAATTCTCCAGTGTGCAAAGTTGGCAACTTTAGAAGACAGCAGAGCAAATGGTTGTTCTGAACATTTGGGATGACTTGGCCAGCACTAAGTGTAGATGAGTTTAGTTTGCAGCTGCGTTGGTAACAAGTTTTTTAAAAAACTTTTTGCACTTACAATCAAAAGTGGCCTGTGGATGTTGAGGTCTGTGGTGCAGTGGTGAGCAGTGTCACCTCATTTCAGCAAGGATTTAACCCCCCGGCCTGCAGGAGCCTTTCTAAGTGAAGTGTGCACGTTCTACAGTGTGTGTTTCCTCCATGTTCTGCATTTTCCTCTCGCTGTCCGAAGATGTCGGAACTGCAGGCTACATTCAATTAACTGGTGACCAAACATGTAGGTATGAGCATCTATGACACGCATGCTTAAGTTTAATTGAAGGTTCTGCTATCAATTATGAATTATGCCACTACTATGTGGAAGTTTCAGATCTTCGTAAACTATAACTGACCACACTTTCAAATGTTTGACTTACTTTATGAATATTTTCCTCATTTTGAAAATGATATGCAACAGTGGGCCAGACATCCAGAAAAGTAATATTAGACATCAAGCAATAGGTGAATGAAGTAGTTTGTGTTTTGAATGATTTCATTAACTTAATGAGTTCACATTTAAAAACATTGATCCTGAGGAGTAGTGGCCGTGCAGGAGCAGGACAATCTAATTTAATATGAAAAACAGGCTTTTGTATCCAGCAGACCAAACTGTCCAAGTTTTAATAAACTGGCTTTATAATGCTTCTTCGCAAATGTATCACAAATAAAGAAATCACCACAAGAGTGAATAATGAATGAAGAGATGTTCTGCTGCTTTTTCAGCCTTAGTGATGATATGAGATAGATAGAAAACACGAGGTGATTCCTTGTCCCCTGAAGGAGGAATCCTTGTCATCGTGAATATAAGGAATGTAGAATATCCCATTTTTACAGCTCTCTTGAATGAGATATGCTTGAGTGATGACTGGATCTTCAAACATTTGAAAATAAATGATACATATCCGACAAATTAGGTCAACCACTAATATTCTTTCACACATAGAGACAGAACTTGGCGGAGTGCCGTTCCAGTGTTCTCTGGTAGCGCTACACCTACGGAGGCGACTCTCCACTGCCGACATAAGCATGAATAATTTGTCTAAGTGTCAGTGAGTGGATTAACTGCTAACCAGTCCTGCCTCTTATATAAAGTCAGATGGGATGGTCCTCCCACCCAGTCCCCCACAGGTATCACTAATGGACAATGGTTGGATGGATGGTTGGATGGACAAATAACGCAAGTCTGAATATGAGTTATGTGTGTGTGATCGTTTTTTAAGAGCATCCCTTGTTGTCATCTTGCAAAATGGTAACTTGAAATGATTGATGTTATTGGGAATTGGGAAATCCAGAGTAACTCAGCAGTAATTAATACGATTTTGAGATATTTGGTGTGGAAATTAAAATCTGCATGAAATTCTCAACAGAGAAAGAAGCCATACCCGGTGGCCTACTTCTCAGAAACGTGTGCATCATTGTGTATATGATTCCAAAGATTCATCAGATGCATCACCTCTTGTAAAACCACAACAAGCTGATTATAGCGTCATGTTTGGCATTCAAATATCAAAGCGGCAAAAGCCAAATGATTTAATAGAACAACAAGCTGGCCATAACAATTTGTTTACACTAACATCATGTGTTTGTTTGTGAGTGTCGTGCTTTTATTGCTTTACAGCTTCAATACCACTATCTGCAATAATAGCTGAACATGTGCCAGCTTGACTTGCCCCTCTCTCACCTTCACTGCTGCAGTGGCGTTCGAGGCGGAGAGACTTTTAGACCGACTTTATCAAAACAATCCCTTTCCCTGCACCGTCTGTCAGAAATCAAAGACCAGCTCCCCACCTTTGGCCCTCCTCTTTTCATTCAAGCGACTCCGCTTTGCCGTAATGAAAAGTTTCACAGGAACTGAGGCAAGTATTTCTCGAAACACTTTCCAACCTCCACTGATCACTCACTTCAGAACCTGCTCTGGGTTTTTTTCTGCTGTTACGTGAGCTCGGGAATCATTCAGACAACACGGTGTAGGCGGATGTCCTTTTGTCGGTATGCACAGCATCTGTGTGGGCTGCCCGCTGGGCTCGGCTCTCTTATGGATAGGGCACTGGAAGGCCCAGGCTCCCCGGCTGCGGTAAGACAGCTGCAGACTGGTGGGCGCCTCCGTGATAACTGCCTGCAGACAGACACACAAGCAGCAGCTACGATGTAAGGACATGGTTTGAAAAGACAGTGAGACTGATGTGCATACAGAGCACATGGGCGCCTCGGTCCACTTCCCTGGCCTCTGACCCAACATCAGACTGTTTACATCCCAGAGCATGACTCAGATGTTGTGAATAAAAAAACCAAAACCGTGTAGGATGAGCTCTGTTTCATCAGAATGAATATATATTTGCCAGGAAGCTTTAAGTTGTGATTTGATCTGGTTCAGCTTTGTAAAACTACACAGACCAAAAAGAATGAGGGTCAAATTATTTTTGAAATTTGACTTTTAGGGAAATGTGCTTCTAAACTTGAGAGTTAAATGAAAAATATTACTATCACTCTCTCATCTGTTATGTAAATATGAAGCGACAGGCAGCAGCCTGCCTGCTTAGCTTGGCACAAAGGCTGGAAATCAAGATTCATCAGATGCATCACCTCTTGTAAAACCACAACATGCTGATTATAGCGTCATATTTAGCATTCAAATATCAAAGTGGCAAAAGCCAAATGATTTAATACAACAAAAAGCTGGTAAAAACAATTTGTTTACACTTACATCATGTAATAATAACATATCACAAATAAAAGAAAAAGTTTGTGTGATTTGTGAAAAATTACCTATTACAAATCTGGTTATAAAGATACAAGGAAATAAGATTGGCTTAAAAGATAGTATGCCCCATGGTGGAATTTAAGTAGTAAAGAAAATTTGGTAGTGTTTTGCATCTGGTCAAAAAAGGGAACCTGCAATTTTATAAAAATCCTGTCAGCACAAATACGCCACAAATTATATTTATTATATACTTTCCTATTAATATCTATTAACGGATTTTCTCTCAATATTATTCATGTGTTAATAAAGTATGTGAAGCTCAGAAAGTAAACGAGAAGGTGTCAGCAGATTTTCCTTTTTCTACACCTGCAGCATTTTCCTAGAAAATATGGCTCTGACATAACGTATCAGCTAATATTATCAGCACCGTCTTCATAGCAGCTCCCATAATTACTGCTAAAGAAGATTAAAAAGAACCTGACTGCGCAGCACATGCTTCATGGCCGAGAGGGTCTCCACACTGCAGCGTCTCTGCTGATCTACTGTATGTCTGCGCTGTCTAGTTGAGATGTTTCTCCAGACGTTTCAAGCGATGAAAGATGGCGTCAATTTCACAAAATTAATAATTAAGCGGTTATTTTTACCCCTCTGGGGCATGGAGCTGCTGCCAGAGTGAGTGTAGACAGGTGAGGGGATTGCTGACTCCGTGAACGATGGCATTGAGTCAGAGGATCTCATGGTTTCACAGGCATGCAGCCAGGCTTAATAAAAGACCCGAGCAGCGGATTGCTCTGCATTCAAAATACTCTGAAATTTGAATAATTCAAATATAGAGGTATTGTATGGTGTGTGTCCAACACCTTGTGCTGCTGCTCTATACGGTCCTGGTCAAAATCATCGGCGGCCCTGACTTTCAACTACATTATTCATAACATCTTCAGAGGCAAATGCTAATGAACCAATTTGTGGCCAGAATATTTAAAATAAAATGTTTCAGGATGCTGAACAAAGGAGAATGAAAAGAAAAAACTTGTATTGTAGTAGAATAATACAAACACAAAATGTGTACCGCGGACAATTATTGGCACCCTCTGGATGAATTTAAATCAGTTTCCTTTTTATGTCAAAATCAGATTTAGCATGTTTTCTAAACGCTGGTGAACCCACTGATAAAAGGTTCGATAGGAGGATTGAATGCTTTCCCATTGCCTGCATCTGACTCTGCCTCTCATCCCAGTAATTCCTCTCACACTGCAACTGACTACAACTACAGCGATGGATGACATTCGATTACTCTGCAGGCTACAGTGGGCCGAGAGTTTCTGGCAAGCTTGAATTTCTGAGAAAAATAGACAGAGAGCGAGCTGCTCGCCACTGGGCAGACGGATAAAGAGGGATCCGCTGCTTCTCATCCAAAGGTTGATGATTCTGTCTGCGCCCGCGCTTCTGTCTGAGATTCCTTGGTTGACAAAACTTATTTGGGCTTGCACGAAAGTTAGCATTCTACTTGAGTGTCATGTTTCCATCACTGTCGCAATTGGAGTTGGAGCCAATAAAAACCTGTGACCTCTGCAAAGTAATTTACATGAAGACAAAAGCCATATGTTGTAGTGAGGTTTTTGTCCAGTGTGAAATGGGCTTAACACTTACTTTGCGGTCACGTGACCTGAGGTAATTAATGAATGATCTTTTTTTCTGCACAATAAAGGAGCAGATGCTTTTTTGAGTTTGTTTTGCCGATGAGAACGACAAGAGATCTGTCTGCATCAGAGGTGCTATTATCGTGAAAAAGTTATAACCGAAGCTCTTGAAATCCCAGTTTCAAAAGTTTGTTGGAGGTTTCACAGTTGTTTTTTTGTGATGAGTTGGTTTGAATTGTTAAAAAGACACCAAATCTAGAGAGCTGCGGGCTGACCTGGAGCAATCTGGCGTGGTGGTTTCAGGCCAAACTATCTGCTGCATACTTAAACCAAGTAGGGCTCCAAAGACCAAAGTGGACGCCAATACTGAAAGAAAAACACAAAATGCTGAACTAATGTTTGCAAAAACTCCAGAATCCAGGATATACATTATATTATAGTCTTCATGTTCTGCTCATAAGAAATGGTTCATTTGCAAATATGTTCTTGAAATTCAAAGGTGCCATTCATTTTGAACATTACACAGGAGAATAAAGCAGAATCCGCATTGTTGGGTTCCTAATAAAGAAGTCAGCATGGCAGGCATACGTATTGACATCGACTTCTGCAGAGAAAGTAAGTTGATTTGTCAAACCACTTTGGTATTCAAATTAAAGTCAGTCCGTCACAGGACGAGTCAGATCATTTCACTTGCTGACAGTCGACAAATTGAGCCTACAAGTCTCTGAATCATGCATGCCCAGTCCTCCACTACGTGTAAAATATAGGTGGGACCTTGTTTCCTCTCTTGCCTCCCAGCTAATGGACATCGAAGGAGTAGTAGGCAAAAAAAAATGACCAAAGCGGCCACTCAGGCACTTACACATTTTAATTATACATGTCTTGCATTGCCTGTCAAAATAACCCCGCTGTGTATTCCCCTGTAAGAGTATTGGTATGAGCTGGTCACTATTTACAGACACACAGCTCCATTCTCTCGGTCGGGGCTGGAGCGGCCAGCCCCAAACCAGAGTAACTCAGCTGGGAGAGCTGAAAGTACCAACGTCAGGTTTTTTCAGCCTCTCCTCCAACCTCACCAGAAATAAACCTCATTTCAAAACAGAGTCACGGGGTGCAAGCTGCATGTCACAGCTGTTGGAATAGCCGTGTCTCTTTTGTAAGGCTCTGAGTGTGGGTGGTGTGTTTATCCCACCGGTCACGCTGAGGCAGCTACCATGGGGCCCCGGCCCTCCTCGCTAAGTGTTGCCTTTGCTTGCCCACGCTCGGCTCTCCGGCGCGAAGCTGTCTGTCTCTCCCGGTGACCAGGCTGTCAGATATTTTCACAGGGAACATAGAGGAGGAGGAGGAGGAGGAGGAGGGCCAATCGGATGGAACATAATAATAATTTCCACTAAACTGCAAAGAAAGTATGACCCTCACGCTGTTTTTTCTTTTTTTTTCACTGCAGAGTGACAGTAAACTTCTTAATATAATATCTCGACTAAAGCAACATTTCACCCTGCAGAGCCGATAAGAGGATAAAATCTCCCAGAGGACTCCCGCCTTAGTCGAGGGGTGTTTGATGCTTCAGCAGAAACCAAAGAGCAGATCCAATTGTAAGTGAATGACGGCTGCAAATCCCTTTTACGAAAGCCGTTTAGAACTTTTTCGGGAACATACAACCTGACACGTAAGATGATTTATTATCACAGTTTATCAGTCCTGATTAAATATTTAAATGCATGCAAATGGTACTCCCACAAAGGCTCATGGCAAGGGATCTCAACCTAGTCCCACTCAGTGCTCTACGTAGTGTTTATGCAAATGATGCTCCAGCATTAGTTTGCTTAGTGCAGTTAGTGCGGAGCAGGTTACACTGGTGCCTACAGAGATAGATTTCCTTCTTTATTGCTTGGATTTGTTCCTGTGCAACCACTTGTTTTTTGTCCACTCAACAGAATTTTAGATGAAGCCAATAAAGAGCAAATCCAAAAACCTCTATGGTTTTTCACATAATTGCATATTGGACCCAAAAGACATCTAAGGTTGCTACTTTGAGCACTGGGTGAATACGATGGGTCTTTATTACTATTTTCTCACATTTTACAAACAATTATGAAGAAAATAAACAGCAGATTATCGAGAGTTGTCCTTTCCAAAATGTTAAAAATAATCCCAATTTATAAAGCTGCTTAAGCAGTTATAACCAGGTGTAATTTTGTAACAAAAGTCCCATGAGGAAAGGATCATGGGACTGGTAAATGTTCTAATTAAATATAGCTGTTTTAGTCATGTGTTAGTGTTCTGACTTAATGAGGTTTGTATGTTCATCAGTTTTAAGTTAAGTTTTGTGTCTACTGGTATTATAGTCAGCGTAACTACTGGGCATAATGTGTTCGAAAGATGGTCACTGTCTATGTGAGAGGGGTCACTGATTAATCACGCAACCTCATGTATGTATAATGAACAGATTGAGATACAAATTAAAATTCTTTGTCTCAGACTACTACTCTTAAAACATGAGTTACATGTACCTGAATACTTATATACTTTGGCTGAAGTAACTTGGTGTTATTACTACAGTGTGGCTGCTATTAGTACTTTTACTGAAATACTTTCTCCAATGCTGCTCATATTTGTAGACCAGATTTCACTTTATCATTTGTTCGAAAATATGTCTGCAACTATTTAAATGTAATTAAATTTTGTCACTGGGTAACTTGAAATTGTATTTTATTTAATTCTATTTTATTAAATCAATAACGGGTGAGTGTGGCTGTTTACTACATTATCATTGACTTTATTTTATTGTTGGATTGGTTTTATTTGAGTTTTTTAGTGCACTCTCTCCACATGGCTGCAGCACTTCCGTGTGTTTCCCGTGTTTGTGTGTTGCTGTGATGACAATAACAAGGTATGTAACGCTGTGCGTGCTGTGAAATGGCAACATGCACTATGAGTGCAGCACCCACACAGCACTGTGTCTCACTAGTAAGATGGATCTCCTGAACTCCACCGACAGCAGATATTCCATTATATCAACCAGCAGTCACTGTCGACTCCCCTGAATTACTGCCAGCCCTGTTACTTGCCTCGGCACCAAATTGGCTTAGCCAGTAAATGAGGGATTTGAATAATACATTCCACCTATCTTTTCTTCTGCACCCGGACTGACTGGACTTCATTTAGTGACTTAATGTAATAATATAATCTTTTCATTTGCAGCAGTTTCTGCGGATTCACGTGAAGCATTACCAGGCTCCTCCAAAGCAGAACAAGTCAAACTGTCTGATAAAGAAAGGAGGATTTCTGTGATTTTTGTCTTCAGGATTTCCCTTGATTCTCTCAGATTTAAGTAGAAGAAAACCTATTTAACTTGTAGATGCAGTTTTATCCCCCTTGTTCTGTAATACACTGCATGGTGCTTGAGAAAAAAAACAGAGTAAAACAGCATCAAAGTCTGTAATGGTTTAATGTATTTCCATTGAAGTTTAACTAATGATGAAATATTTGTTTTTGTTTCTGCGATCTTGAGGGCAATTTCATATTCCATATTGAATTAAACTTAAACATTCCACAATGTAAATATTGGATATGCACGAAAAAGCAAAGTACAAAATAAAAAAAAGCATATCAATGAGAAAATTGAATATTTTGTTGCGCATAATGCAATATCCAGACTTTGCTCAACCATTCGTGAAATAGACTCTGAAATCAGAGCCACGATAATTGAGACCAATGTTAGATTTTGGCTTTTGCTGAAATGCAGCTTAAAGCATGTATAGATAATACGAAATAAGAAAATAATCGCTGTGGTTACTTGTGCTTACTTGTGCTCCAACAGTCGAGTTTAACATAATGCGGAGCTTCGACTTGAAACTCCTGAAAGCACCAGATTAGCTGAACATGTGCCACCTGGACGCAAAGTGACAGAAGAAGAGGGTTAAATATTAAAATGTAAACAAACTGATTGCACCTTGGGTTATATGCAAAGTATATCCATCTCATATGGCATCATTTTGCACCTCAAAACCCACAAACCTACCACATCCCAAAAACTTGCTAAAAGAGCCACAGTATTACACTTTAAGAAATGTATTCCCCTTTTACACGCCCACCCACCTCTGTGAACTATAAATCATTGGTATCTTGTGAACAATGACAGCTCTGTCCATCGGGAATCAAAGCTCATACCTGGACCACATTAAAGCAACTGTGGCCTCAAGGTAAATTCAGCTGGGAAGGTTCATTATAAAACTCCATTAAGCCCATACCATCTGCTGCGCTCTGAAAGCGGCAGAGTCCTCATGTTGTGTCTGAACAAGAAAATAAACAAAACAAGGAGCCAATGGAGAAAAGAAAGCCTTCTGCAGTGCATCCTGGGAAATGTTTAGCATGTGAGGTGTCAGAACTGAGGCAGAGACGATGGCGTTCGTCAGAATTCATTTTGCTCTCCCTGCTAGAAAGGAGAATAAGAATGTGCCAGTTGTGTATCCCACTTTTATTTTGTGATATTAGGGTGTTGTGCAGTGGCAGCACCGAGCTCCAAAGGCTTCAGTGTCGGCATGGGGTCATTACTACTGCCATTGAGGAATATGGGGGGCATCATAGAGTATACGTGTGTGTATTTGTTTGTGTGTTGTGTGTGTATTTCTCAGTGCTGCAGCTGCAACGCTCTGACTTCCTGGGCCGGGCCGTCTGTGTCCACATTTCACAGCTCCAATGTGACTGCTGCAATGAGACAAGACGTTGCAGCATCTGTGCCAAGTCCTCACACAACCACTTGCTCCCTCTCAGAGAGGAGCATCTGCAGCCTGGCCGGCGCTTCCCGACTTGCTCGGGTCATCCCCCAGAATACGTCATTACAGAGCACATCAGGCTGCACTCTCCATAAATTAAATCTGGGACTGCATTTACACAGGGACAGACAATCTGGCTTTAACCCTTGAGGGTACGGATCGGCTTTACCTCTTTGTTTGCACCGATCGTGTTCATGTAAGATTTCAATCAAACTTGTCGTTAATTCCACAGTAGATTGTACCGTGTTGTGATCACATTTGTGTATTACGTTGTGCATAATTTGGATTCTATTTATGCGGAGAAACAGGAAAACACTTGGGTTACCACAAATTGAAACATACCTACATCCTCCTCCTGCTTCATGTAAGCACCTCCCTGTATCACACTGTGTGGGTGCCTCTTCTCATGGGAGGGAATTTGTATTCTGGAGGTTCTCGTGTTCAATAATTTATCATTGATATGTATTGATTTACTATCACAGGGACCGAAGCTTGACCTCTCCAGTGAAGTATGGTCTATACTTCAATAGCAGGCCTGGCTCCGCCCTCTGCCCACGCCCACTCCATTTAACCCTGAAATTTACAGACAGCTCCTGTCTAAAGGGTCTTGGTAGGACCAGGACACATGCCTGTAAACCTATTCATTAACATACACAAATATATAAAAACAGCATCTGCATATATACGAATACACAATATTTTCACACATTATATTTGAATTGGGACATCATTTAATTACTGAATAGTATTAAATGGACACATTAAACACTTCTCTTGAATATCAAGGGGCCCCCTGCTGGTCGAAAGAATGCAAGTTTGCGTGAGGGGGAGAAAAAAATTAACTCCTGTCATGCAATGACAAATAAACATACCCCCCAACCGGACTGTGTAATTGAGCAATTCAAAGGCATTGCTGTAGCTCCGTGGAGCAGCACATGCACATCCACAGGGAGAGAGCGAGGGAGGGGGAGAGAGAGAGAGAGGGAGGGGGAGAGAGAGAGAGAGAGGGAGAGAGAGAGAGAGAGAGAGAGAGAGAGAGAGAGAGGGAGAGAGAGCGAGGGAGAGAGAGAGAGGGAGAGAGAGAGAGAGAGAGAGAGAGAGAGAGAGAGAGAGAGAGAGAGAGAGAGAGAGAGAGAGAGAGAGAGAGAGAGATGTGGGGGGTGGGGGGTGGGAGTAAAAGTTTGCTCACGGATAAACCCCCGTGACGTCGCTGACACTTTTCACTCCGACCTCTCTTCATTAACCCGACACTGGTCCCAGTCTATTTCCCGGGACACCGGCCATGGCGCGCTCCCACTTCCCTTGACGCGCCAGCAGCGCTGCGTGTCGAAGCCGCCACCATTTATAGCCCCGCGCTGACAAACAACAATCTTATTATGAGATTTAAACTTTGCCTCGGCTAGACTGGAGGATCAACACGCGCTCCTCGCACTTGTCCAACTGAGACAGTAATACCTCCACCCACCCCCCCACCCAGCCGGCACCGCATCCACCCAGCCCGCCTCCGTTGGTTGTGGTTAGACGCCGGAGAAGTCAGCTCTCGGTGAACCGGAGGCAAAGCGGGTCTGTTCGAGCACAGGCTGCATTTAGAACAAGCGCGGAAAGGAGCTCAGCCTCGAATTAAATCACTCACGGCAAAATGGATCTTTGAGACTCTCTCCCCTGACGCAGGCTGCCGCCGCTCTGCGCGCCTCCGAACAGAAAACTACAAAACTGGGATTCTTTTCTTTCTTTTCATTTTTTTTTGCTACAATCAACAGAAAAACATATACTGTCTCTTTGAGAATGTCTTCGTGGTGACACACGCTGAGCTGCCAGCTTTGCACCGGGAGGAAGAAGCTCTCTGCTCCGCGATCGCCCAGCAGGTAAGCCGGTGTATTTTACACTTTAATGTCGCAGCAGAGTTTTATAAGAGACGTGAGGGTTTCTGCACTTTATAGTCCGTCGTGCGTGCGCATGGGGGGGGGGGGGGGGGGTGTGGCTGTAAATCTTTAAGGTTAAGACGAGGATTTGAACCGTGTCGTGTGTGCGTGCGTGTGTGTGCGTGCGTGTGTGTAGCAAAGTGAACACAAACCGTACACAACAACGCACGGCTCAACTTGTGCGCAGAAGTCGGTGCATTTCGTGTTTGGTTCGGTCAGAGCTTTGCAAGATGACACGCTGATGTGTGAACGGGACTTTCTGTGGCTTAATGTATGATACAAGTTCCCCTTTTGCTAAATTTCATCAACATATATTATATTTATATTAATGAACCTACATGCTGGTTGATGTTATGACAATATAAGATTTGCGTCCACCACAAACAGCTCCAGTTAAAGTACTCCGCCCGCATGACATGTCGCTTCAGCACCACGGACAGCTCCACTTCACCTCCAACTTCACCCTCACACTGATAAACTCATATTATTTCAAATGCGAATGAGACTTAAACACCAATACGCAGGTTTGATAATAATAAGATCCATTTATATAAGTTAAATAAAAAGTGATGTCCCTGCACTGCTATGGGCTTGAACCCAGCCCACACAATCACAAAATGACAGCCTGTTTCACAAATCTCTGGATCATAAAAACCTGCAATTTGAGGCGCAACTTTAACGTGATTAATGCACAACCTTTTACGTTGTGATTACACAGTCTTGTACTTACGGTGGGCTACAGTTGTGCAGTCTCACTCAGATTAGCAGAGGATTTCGCTGCGTATGTGCCATCTGTCTGGGAAAAGCATAGTACAAACTACACGCTAGACACCTCGCTGTATTTGACTTGCACAGAATCTTCATATGGACTGATGTCTTTTCTTTTTTGGAAAGGTCTAATTTCTAAAGATGTTCAGCCAACCCCTTTCACACAAATGAAGAATTCCCTGAAGGAGGAGGAGGTGGTGGTAGAGGGTGGGTGGTTATGTGGGTGGGGGGTGGGGGGTGTTCAGTGGTCCAATGCACACAGGGCGAAAAAAAAAGCTGAAACGATGCCACGTTTAATATAACCTACACCTGCTGTCCCCGCCAAAGAAATGACAAGCCTATGGGAGCATTCCTTTAGGCTTGTTCCACTCAGCTGCACAGGACGTAGGTGTGGGAGTGCGGTATTACCTCTTCTGCTTAAATAATGTTTCACTGTCTCGCCGACATTTAGAGCAGGGAAGCGTTTAAAAAAGAAAATCTCAAACAATCTGTCTTATGTCGCTGAACTGACAGCATTGTATTAACTATCAGAAGTTGCCCTTGTTCCGGTTATTTCAAACAGAAGATCAGCCCCATCTTAGTCCCCGGCTTAGTGAGTCAACATCGCTCCAACTTTTTAATGTCTCGAGTTGTAAGTGTTTGAAAACGTCGTCATTTTGCTGCTGTTGCTAAAGCTGCCTCTCGCATTAGCCCTCACATCTTCCTTCTCCCTCTGTCCCCGTCTCCCTTATCTTGATTATGCAGCTGGATGATTGAGTCAGCTATTTTGTATGCAAGTTGCTCTAGCTTGGTTCTTTGTGGAGGGGGGAGAGAGAGAGGGAGAGAGAGAGAGAGAGAGAGGGAGAGAGAGAGAGAGAGAGAGAGAGAGAGAGAGAGAGAGAGAGAGATGGCAAGAGAGGGGGAGAGAGAGACAGAGAGATCGTGCTGAGGATACTGAGGGAGAATTACAGCTTCTCATGATGGTGTGGAGTGGGAAAGACGAGGCTGCCCTGTACGATAAATTGCTGTTCGAGAGAGACAGATATCCTATGGGGACAGCGCTTTTGGAAATGTTACTAACCCTCTCTAAATGGAAATGGCAGCCCAAATTATAGTGTTCCCCAGCTCTACACTGCAAATTTTTTAAACTCAAGCACCCAAAACTCTTACCCTTACAAAGTTTCTCTCATATAAGCCTATTGTTTGAATCGATAAGGATTGCAGAGCTGACTCATTTTTATATTGTGTGTGGGTATACATATTTATGTCGTGTTATGGAGATGATTGTATAAAGCATAGATTCCTGTTTTAAGCACCAAAAAATCCTTCAATTTGAATAGAGACCTTTATTCAGTGTAAACCTTTAACACCCATTGCTGCCTTCCACACCTCGAGTTTTTTGTTGCCATGCTGACATCAGATGAAATCATCTTTATGCTTTTATCCTGTGCCTTTATCGTGCTTGTGTCTTGTGGTAAACCCAGTTACATTTATATAGATGTTGTTTACCGCTTCAGTGAAAAATGAGAGAAAACTCTAAAAGAACATGTTTATTTTTTGCCAAGTTACCAAGGCTTGGCCTAGTGCACTTTGTAGCAGTGACGCTCTGGTTGTATGGTTAACAATGTGTAAAGTGTAATCAAAGGGACCAGTCAGGGTTTGTAGGCAGAGACTGTGAAACATATGGTACGACAGCACGGTGTATTTCCCTTCCACGGCTCTCCACAGCCGTTAAACTCAAGCGGCGACTTCCTGCGCCATGAGTAGTGAGCGGTGTTTTACAAGAGCTGTTGCACCACCTCAGTCCCGAGCGTCTCGTGTGCCATCGAGCTCGGAGCTGTTTAAAATGAAAATGGGCTGTTTACCCTCAATAAGATTGTTATTATTGTGAAATTAGTCACAGGGGGGTTATAAAAGAGAGAGAGGTGAGAGAAAAAAGTGTAATTATTTCCATATTCCATAGTAGGTGTTTAGTGTTTGGACTGATGAACAAAAAGCACATATGCAGCAGTTAGGTTATAGTTACACGCAAAAGCCATTAAATATAGTTTTATAATCAGTAGCTGCAAGTATATTAGTCTCAGTCTGTTATTGGAGGAGTCTGCGATTTCTGTTCCGGATTGAACTTCCCTTCATGTGGGATGTGCTAGAAATATTTTTTGTCATCACATTAAATACTCACTTCACTGTTTACTCTTCACCGTGCATTACACTGCATTAAACAAGTTGAGGCTTTTGTTGTGAGGTGCTCACAATAAATGCAGAGATTGAATAATTTTTGACCAAATTTTGCATTAAATCTGTTTAGATTCAAGATTCAAAATTCATTTTATTGGTCACACACACATGCACAGACACACCACATGCAAATGGGGGAAATTTGTCGTCTGCTTTTGACCCATCCGTCTGAACACAGCAGGACACAACACACACAGTGAACACACAAAGCAGTGGACAGCCATGAGACACTGGTAACACACGCACTAGCTCTCCTCCCGTATAGGATGAATTAGCCGCTCTACAGGTGTTAATGCATTTGGATTGAGCAGCACTATGGGTCATTACCACCCGTAACCACAGGTGTCACCAAAGCAGCCATGTCTGACATCTTAAGGATGAGGATAACTTCTATTTTAACTTACCTCTTAAGGATAGGGATAACTTCATTATACACTATACTATCACAATTTAACAGATGAGAGCTTTCACTCATCACATGAAAAGGTTAACCTTCATTCCTTGGTTTTTACGATGTCGTCTCTTACCGGAGCTAAACACCCTCATTAATTAACTTTGACAACATGCGGCGATGAATGCATAATAAATGCTTTAGAAACAGGTGGAATGTTTATGTCTCAGCATTTAAAATTCAGTGGCCAAAGGACATGACAGTAAAGGACATCCCCATCAATGCCACTGTCAGAGTGACGCCTCAGGACAACAGTCATGAAAAGGAAACGTTATTTAAAGTAACTTAACATTCAGCAAAGAAAGGCAATTCGATGAGGGTTTCCAATATCTAAAACAGGCTGGAACTAGAAGATAAGGCTGAAAATACAAAAAAGAAAAAAAAATGCAGCTGTCCTCGGACACATTTTGTTTAGCTGCTGCAAAACAAAGATGCACCTTTGCTGAGATGATATCTCCTAGAATGCATGCAGGGGAAAAAAAACGTTAGCACACTGCATCTCGAACCAGCAGCTCATGAGTCATTAGCTGCATATTGCATTCGCAGAGCTGTGGCCTGCTCCCATCTCAAGACAGAATGCATTTGAGTTTACTCAGGGGAGTTTATTTAATGAAAGTGGCCGTGATGGCCCTTCGGATTCCAGGCGCGTTCCAAGGAAAGAAAAACATGGTAGGTAGGTGTAACCATTATTGCTGAGTGCTTTCATTTCTTCAATTCACATCTCATGTGCTGATTACAGTTGAGTAGAAAATGAGATGACTGCCACTTATGTGGTGCATGTTCTGCTGCATATTCGATGAAAGACTGTTCGCGAGAGGAGAGCTGGTCACAGGCTGGAAGGAGCGACTGCGCCACAGATTGTGAGGATCAACCCGCAGAAGTAGGGATTCACTGGAGGGTGTGAATCAGTCATAATTAATTTAGGAGAGCACAAAAATTAATCCGCCCGAGAGTGCCAGAAACGTTTCTGTGTAGTCTCCCCAGCCACCTGCTGGCTTCCTTATGATAGACGGAAACCTTTAGTAAACAAGCATCACGAAATGGCAGACTGAGGCGGACTGAACATTGCTCTGTCTCTTCCTTGCCATCTTCTCGGCAAAAGTAATTAGATGCTTGGAATCCAAACACCGTGGCAGTGTATCTGCAGGCACCTGCTCCACTTGATGAATATCGTGCACAAGGAGACTCCATTAAAGCCGGCGATACATTGCCGTTCGTGTCAAAGCTCACTTCAGAAGCTGGATTTGTTTATGTCCGGCTGTTGTGCACTAAATTCACGCATTTTGTAACGTCAAATTATGCGTATGATACGTATAGCAGTAAAATGGGACCGACCTTATGTTGTGTTGGACACCTTGTAATTATAGACAGAGGGCAGCGGATCAGGCCGGGGGACTCAAACAATAAATTGTAGCTGCAAAGAGTTTAGAGATACAGGAACATAGAGATGGTCCAAAAATGTGCAGGGCTGCTGCAGCTCTACGTGGCCAGTATGCAACATATCTCCTCTGTGCATTGTGCACTCAACAGCACAAACCAATACACTGTAAATAAACACACACCAAGCACAGCTCAGATAACTCCTCTACTCTTCTCTATTTCATGAACCTGATCATTTTGGATTAGTTCAAAGGCCATGACACATCATTTGTACATTGGAGCCAGAACTATCACAGCTATCACCAATAAAAACATTAGCATGTCTGAATAGAAAAAAAACATGGTACACTGTTAAAAAACTGTATTGTTATGACACTTTATAGACAGGCCTACTATGTCTGTATCTGTACCAATTATTGTTGCATGTTGCAAAAATATTGATTCAGATTCAACAGCCGTGGTTTTGACATATAATCAAAGTTGTTTGAATTTGTATGTTAAGCTTTAGCCGACAGAATGATACAAATCAATAATATAACAATGATAGACAACAGATTTTGTTTTTCGTTTTTTTGAATTTGTTCTGATTAGTTTATTTTTCCACAATATGTATTGGTTACACAGAAATAACTATGATAAAAGCATCTTTTGCTGTAAGTTCCCTTTCTTTGTTTCAACATCTGCCTTTAAATGAAATTACAGCTTTGTCAAACATCTTCACTCTATACAGCCACATACTCTGAGGTGCCAATTAGGAAGCGGTAGCAGTCACGGAAGCCATATTTAGTTGTCATTAATGTGGGTCGCATATACGGGTGTAATTAGGACTATTATTCATTTTCTTTTGGTCCACATGATGCCAGAAAGGAATGAAAACAAAAGGGATCTGGCGACCGAGCCGGCTTTACCCTTTGCGTTCGTCTGACAACAAAAGAGATGATGAATATATAGCTGAATATCAGAATTAGTCTCATAGACTCTACTGTCTAGACTGCGACTGCTCTTCATTGATCATAGAAGGGATGCTGTCAAAATAAAGACACGACCGATCCTATACGGCAGCGTGTTGAGGGAAATGATGAATCACAATACACGGTCCTGTCATTTCACTTCCCAACACAAACAAGCTGCAGCTGGTGGGACAGAGGCCCGGCTTCATTCTTAAGAGCTTTGGTGCATTTGTATCTGGTTCAAACTTGACTTTGAACAACACTGACGTCACTAAAGTCACACCTGACGATAAAGACGGGTTTTCTTTGATTTAACCCAACAGGTTCGGTGTGAATGTAATGTCAGGTGATGACAATGTGGCGAAATGAAATTATTCATCCGTCGGAAATAGCTGATTTTCTGAAACTGGAAATGTAATTTAGTTTAAAGCTTAGTGGATCTTAGAGTGAAAATCTAACCCCTAAGTTTTGGCTGAAATGTCTCTCCCTGGAAATGGAAAAACACAATGCTTGGAGGCGGGGCTTAACCAATGTCCTGAGCTGTTTTAACCACTGGCACATGATCTCCATCATCAAAAATAAAACTTAATAATAAGTTACGTTTTGAGCCATATTCAACCCATAAATGTGTATATTTTTTACATTTGGTAATAAATGCGATTTAAAATCCAGCATTAATGTACTTTCATTGAAAGAGTATCATATTATTTTGTTAAAAAAACACATGTATGTAGGCTTTAATTATTTAACAATAACCAGACAGGTAATGACTGAGATCTGCTACAAGGAAGTCCTCGTACTTCCTGTTTCACGACACACAAAGAAGCAACATGTGATAACATGTAATCTCTCTCTCTGTCCCTCTCTGTTTCTCTCTCTCTCTCTCTGAAAAGACACGACACCAATCACATTAATTGGTTCCTCTGGCAAATATATAAACTCAACAAGCAGGTCTGCAAAGTCCAAGGCGTTAAAAAGTCTGCCGATTAAAATAAGGTACATTTACAATTTGATTAACTGAGCCGCCAGTCAATCAAATTAAAGTTAGCCGACTTGATATATCTGGCTCTCGACTGCTGTGATTAGTCACTTTGCAGTTTCCTTCCAATTATGAATTTCAGAGCAGCAGCCTTCAAAGACGACAGATGCTCTGTGAATGAAGCCCCTCCCACATGCTACGCTGAAGGAAACACTTTCCATTAACACAAGGAAATTAAGATTCTTTCAGGTCAAAAGGTGCCAAAAGTGGCATCATTATAATCAATAGCAAACTCCCTGCCCTGTGAATGTTAAGTAACTTCGGTCTTTATTTGTACACTAATGCTAATACTGAGGATATTAACCAGTTCGATGACTTCTATAAACATGAAGCTCTAATTAACTTGTTTTTATGTTTCATCAGCGCCGCTAGCAGGCAACAGTTTGGGTCTTTAAACGCTTTGACCCTCAGTATTTCCGTCCTGCACTCTTTTACGAACACTTGTCAAGTATTATCTATTCCTCCGCCTCTTCATACACAAAGATGTCTATTATCCCTGATGCTGTTAAATGGTAATCCTTTTCTTTCGACATTTTTCACACTTTGGTAGATTATCCTCTCATGCACCTGAATAGCGTTTCCCGGATCCTCGCACCGCGCCAAGTGTCTTTGTGTCCAAAATGAATCATTCAGCCAACACATTTTTTGTGCTAATGTTAGAGAGGCCTTTTTGTCAGCGGTAAACCTTTCAAAGTGACAACAAAAAGCTGACTCTTTGGTTTGTTGGAGAAGTCTGTTGCACCTGCTCTGGGTTTACAGGATGAGCGGGCCACATATTCAAATGCATACACATTTGGGAAATAAAAAAATAAATAATAAATTAACATTAAATATAAAATTGTATATATTAATCTTTAATTAACTTATAGCAGTAATTGCCTGTGTTTGGTCAGTACTATACAATGTTCATAAAGATGGACGACATGATGGCTCCCCAAACGTGAAGCCAAACTGTATCTACATCCTCCACCTGGTGGCTGGCTGCAGTATAGGTCATTAGCCCCAACTCCTCCATGTTAGCAGATGGGAAAAGGCCCAAACTATAAAGTCAAAATACACATCAAAAGATGGTTTCTGTCATTGCAGTTAGTTCTAATAACACTGCTTGTCCAAATGCACATTTTCCTGGTAGCTTTGGCTATAATTAGAGATTTGATTCTATAGAAAGGGGGAAAAGCATCATGATTGACAACTGAGACCGAGAAGCTGCATCGACGGGACCTCGCTAATGTGGCTCCATCCCCGATCAGTACTGTACAGACTCTTTCATGCTTTCGTATGGATTCGAACTAGAGATTGAGAGGAAGTGAGAGGAAAGAACAGTGTATAATGAGCAGCCGCTCTAAGCCACCTCCAGTATATGAGGCAGTGAACACGTACACCCGGTTGTTCTCAAACTTATATCATAACTTTTTCTTGTAACTTTCGATACCAGTTAAACCGACTAAAGGAAACTGTGAAAAAAGAGAAATCTGTAATGCCTAAATTGTCTTGTCACTGTTTGAAACAAACTTAAAGACCTCTGCCACTCAGAGTCAACTCCTAACGTCGCCAAGTATTGTCTCTACCGATGTAGAGCTGTGTTTTGCTGTGCACTCAATTGGCCGTCACCGGCTGAACAAACATTTCTTTCGAGGTACAATCATCTGAAGTGAAAGCCCTGAAGACAAGGAGCAATCAGCTGATCAGTGCAGGACTCATCTACACCGTGCTGCCGTGTGAAGGTCATCCCTTAATCTTTCCTCAAAGTGCGGCTAAAGCCACATTGTAGCACAACCACCTGATGGATGACTGGAGCGAGGTGATTGCTTCCCAATGAGACAACGCTATACAAGCCATACAGATGACATACAGCAGCGCTCTGCATAACTGATGGGTGATGGGCGACCCCCAGCTGACCCGGGGAACAAGGTTATTGGTCAACATCACACTGTGACTCGTATATGATCATAACATTCTTTAGATTTAGAGACCTAAACCTATAAAACGCCTTTGCAGGAGGAATCCAAGAATCAACATCACTTAATCAAAATATCATTAAACATATGAAATATTTTTTGAATAAAGGAAGTTTCAAACACATAAAACATCTATAGAATAATTACTTATAATTAATATACATTTATCTCCATTGCTGTTTTGGACCACTTCACTTTTCCAGTGATGGAATGTACATCTATTTAAGTATTGAGATTCACTACAACTTACTTTAGTAAATTTAATGCTCTACATCATGACATTTTGGAATATGTTTCTCATACAGTGTCTATTTCCATATTTTTCAATATTTTCAGTTATTTTTACTTTTCTTCTTTTTGCAATATCAATATAAATCCATATTTCCATTGAATATATGCTAACTTAAATATGAAAGATTGTTTTAAGTAAAACAATCTTTTCGTGAATCAGCTACACTTAAATACACTAATCATAATGATGTGTCATTATGTGTAATGCTGTATTTTCACAGCTTGGCACTGCTTTTTATACAAAACCTTCTTTTTTTTCTGTAGATATAATCAGAGATGCATTGTGGCGTCTACATTTTATTCCCATTCATAACGAAAAGCTGCACGAGTGATTGCGAGGGACAATTTCCCCTTCTTGCAGTAACAGCCTCTTGACTCAGTGTGTGGCTGTTGAAACAGAAGGCTCTTATCTCACAACAATACCAGCATCTGCTTTACCGCTGAAGTTCTCTGCCTCCTGCAAGATGCCGGGGGAACAAAACCCAGTCTCTCCACCGCATATTGTTTTAAGCGTTCTCTTATTTCAAGACCATTGATTCTCTAGTGAATGACGTTTGAGCAAAGCTAAAAGCAAGTCAAGCTACGTTGAATAAGAACATGACTGCTTTAACGACCAGAAGAGGAGGGCAGGGTGTGAATGATAAGGGTGACTGACTCATCAATAATTTCCATCATCCATATGTCCAGCCTTTGCAGCCTGCACACGACCTTGTTTGTGTTGTTGTGGGGAACAAAGGTGAGTTTTGTGAGGAAATAATTAAGTAAAAACGCCTTTTGATCGCTATTGACTCCCAGAGCGTTCAAGCTGCCAGATACCCATAATGCATCTCTACATCTCAACTTAAAAGCCCTTAAGGGCTTCTGTCAGGATGCTGTATAGCTTTCAAGTTTTGGCCGGCCAGCAGCTTCGCTTACCTAAGCACCCGTGTCCTGTCATGATTAAAGAGGGCCTCATGTTGCAAACTGCGTCCGTGCTACGGCGCGTCACAGGCCGGAACAGAGTTTATTCATTTTTAATCAGAAATACTGGCTAAGTCTACAGCCTGTCAGTGAGAAAGTGTAGACAGGACATCGTTACCATAGAAACTGCCTCCAAACTTGGAGCAAACATACCAGCATCCAGCATTCACACCATCAGCAGGCCACAGTGTACCATAACACTCATGTTGGAGAGCGTCGCTGCATTCTTGATTTACTGTTCATCCACACCATCGCAAAGGTTTTAATATGATGCAGATTATTCAAAAAGCCTGATTTCTACACAGTCATCTAATGATGTCTGGAACAAAGGCCTCGGTGCTTCACCCAATCACTTGCATAAGAGACCCTGAAACAACGAACACATTACCTTAATTAAGACTCCCCATGTTCGTCAGTTACCCACGTTTCAATTTCTGTGACAATATAATGTTTATTATTAGTTTTTTTTAACGTGTCCTTCACAGAGAAGATTGATTGCAGGGAAGCAAATTAAAGCGACGCAGAATGCTGGACTTTCAAAGCAATAACTGAACTGAGCAACATCAACCACAAAAAAAAAAGAAAATCACTATGTGGCCCAGAGCTATGAAGTCGGGGCTGCCTCGTGCCAAGTTTTGAGAATGCCGCTACCAAATACAACAGATCATGATTCGGATGGGATGCAGGATCTTTCTTGGCAGCCTCCTTTCTGCTTACAGCAGCAAATCTGAATCGTATCAATATTTACCTGGATAACTGCCACGCTGAGAGCCGGAGTCTCTGAACAACAGCCAGATGAATAACATCTTGTGAATATAACTTATTTCCCCTCAACAGCAGACGAAAACCACGGGCGAACGTCTTTGGACGAAGGAACACTTTTTGCAAACATACTTTTCAAAATGAGCATCATCCGGGCCGACAGCTGCCGAGAAAAGTGGCCCGTCCCCAACTGCGGTGCATCAATCTGACGCTCCACCTGTTGTCTCCTCGCTCACGCCTTCCATTGCTCATTAAACAGCGCCGCCTTTCAGGCCGCATCAGCTCGGCTTGGTGATTGCCCACTGTGAGACCAGAGCACAGAGAGAGAGAGAGAGAGAGAGTGAGAGAGAGAGAGAGAGGGGATCTGCGGTGCCAGATTTTCAGGCCTGTGAGGTGTTGCTCCTCAGATAAATAGGGAGATTATGTGTAAAGCCCGTGTGCCAATTGTGTGTTCCCACTTCTTTAGTGAGACACTTGGAATTGCGTGTCATGCTGTGCCCAAAGTTGGAGTCCCCTGTGATATGATGTATGTACAAAGTATAAAATGAACAGGAGCTGGAGGTAAAAGATTTGGTTCTTTCAGTGGATTCTAGTCTATAAAAAAAACAGGGGGTGTGTTGATCCTTCTGCACACCCACTGCTGAAGTGTCAAGGCCTGAGGAACAATCAATGTTTCCTTCTCATGTCAGGGCAGGCTGTCCTTTTCCATGGGCAGATAATGTCTATTTCACAAACAGGTAAATTCATCTGTGTACTACCTTATCATCAAGGTTCCAGTTCATATGGTGCCTTGATAAAATGAAACATTATTTTCTGTTGCTAAGCAGTGGGTCTGTGACAGTCGTGGTTCAAGGTACACTGACTAGTCATTTCGACTGAGCCTGCAAAACCTTTTATGCGTCGCTACATCGCTGAATATTCAAGGGGTGTTTAGTTGATGCATATTCAAACATCAAGCATGGTGTTTTCTCATGGATTGTGGCTCACAGGCTCTCTGGTTTAAATTCCAAAGACGAGAGCCGGCACAGATCTCTACAAGTTCTGTCCCATGTATTATTTGACTGTTAACATGTCGCTTAAACACAGAGAGTCTGGCTTCTGAAATAAAACGAGGAAAGGCCGAGGAAAGGCTTTGAAGTCAGAATGAGGTGAGAAGATGGACGTTGTTTAACAAAATGTGTTGTGTTTGTGTTTAGAGAATTTAAACAACACCTCGACAAGTCTTTCCAATATTGGTATAATTATAACGAAGAGCTAAGAAAAAGGATCAGATGGGTCATATAAATGCACATTAATCACACAAAGTTCTGGTGTTTGTTAAGGGATGGAAACACAATTTACACAAGTTGACACTAACAGTTAAATTGTGTTAATCAGTTCATGAGTAATGACGTTACTTTCCGAGTTGCTGTTTCGACTTGAGGTGCGGCTCACAGTAATTTTCCCAGTTGCTTGTAAATCTGTTAAGCAGCTTTTGCGTAATTCTACCGTCAACAAACAAACCAGAAATGAAATGGACAGCGAAGGTGAAGGTGATGAATTCCACCGATTATGAGAAGTAACTGAAACACTGTCTGACCTCCCCCGACATCACTGTGAGTGTGGTCAAAAACTCAGGTGAGCATGTCAGACTTAAAGTTACTCTTTAAAGGACAAGTCCACTTTTGAGCCTGGGGCTGAGTCAATATTAGAAGTGACCCCAGTGTCCTCTGAATTTAGACGCAGCATTCCTTTCCTGTCTGTAAACCAACGTCGATCAGAAGCTGAAGCAGGAAGGGCTGAAACTAAATTAATACGATCAAACACTTTTTGCTCAGCAAGTTGCGAAAGGAAAATAATAATGGAGCCATAATAATGGTTTTGCAATTGAATGAAATGGTTTCTACAATTCCCCGGGATGAGTTAGCTCTGTTGTTAAGGAACAGAAAAAAGAAACAGGCCCTTCAGATGATAGGTTGCTCAGGATGGAATAGATACACATGTAAGAATGTGAATGGACATTGAGCAGCTAAATAAAAGCTAATTTAACATGAGATAGAACTGTACGGTTTTGAAGATGGAGCGTAGGACGAGACCTGATGTTGGACTTGCCAAAAACATTTAATAAATATAAAATTGGAAGCACTCCACAACCTGTCTGGATTTAAAATCGGCCCATCCGCTTTAGACAAAATACAACCAGCCGCCAAAAACACCTGAGAGGAAGAAATGAAGCATGTTTGCATTTTGAGGAATTCTTTAAAATAACATGTTTAATGCTGGCGTGTGTGTGTGTGTGGGGGTGGGGGGGGGTTTGACTTACATGCGTGTGTATGAATTCACTACATGCTGGTCGGACTTTAAATTGCACTGCAGCATATCTATAGCCTCGGCCTATATAGCATAGAGTGTCCTATAGTGGAACCTAATGGATCATTGTCGATGCTCACGTGTGTACTTCCTGCTTGTTGAGTGTGTGAGGGGATTATTATGGTTGTATCAAGAGGCTGGGACGTTTTCGTCATTGCGTATGCAAGGACGTGCTTGGAAATGCAATCTGCGGTCAACCATGGTTCACCAGGTACCACTTTATACCTCTGCATTGTATCAACGCAGTAGGGAGAGAGTTATATGCTCCCTCTGCCACAGGCTGGCCTGCGCCTCCCTACTGATGTAAATACACCTTGTGGCGTCGCAACTGCCTCAATCAGTTCTATAGTTATTATAACAATCATCTCCTCCAACATGTTCCATTCCAACACAACCCATTTAATTTCAGTAGTGATTGAAGACACATACACACATGTATAAATGCGTTCAAAGGTGTCAACACTTGCAAAGACTTTGGTTTGAGACCAACACATGTGTTTGACTAAAGTGAGGCTTGAGTGGTCGACGGTGACACAGGAAAAGCAACAGTGTTTATTTACAGGTATTACACCAAGAACCTGAAGACGTAGGGAGAATCAGCCCTCCAGAAGTCGGTGGTTTATAAAGGGAGTTGATGAAGCGCTTCACAGAAATAACCTGCAAACGAAGATTGGAGCACAATCCTCACCTCGTGATATAATGCATGTCTCTGCTGAGGGACATTAACTGTAGAGGATTTTCATCAGGGAACATTCTTGCAATAAAATGCAGCATCCTTGCACGGAACAGGTATAAAATATGTGTTATGTAAAAGAGGTTGTGTTTATTTCTCCTTTGCTTGGTTTTCGAACTCGAATCTCCTCTCCCTGATTTGATGCAGAGACAGATGCACCTTGTGAACTGGGTGTGATGAATAGCAGGACGCGTGCCCTCTCTCTGTAGTGCACTCCCCTGTGGGAACAGAGTATAAAGCGATGGTGTCACCGAGAGGAAAAATTCCTAAAAGCAGACACACGCAGTACATCACGGTGCAGCTCATCTCCGGGGAAAATGTGGAGTGTTTAAGGGGATATCAGTAAAGGAGTGTGTGTGTTCTGTAGCCAGCTGGGCTTCAGCTAATAGTTTTACAGCATGATGTTCGACAGGCTGAATGTACAGGGCCGCACATATAACTCCCCGCACCATTAAAAGAGCCGGGGTAAAAAAAAAACACTCAGGCTCCTCGAGTGCTTCATGCAGGGCTGGATGAACTGAAAAATCCGGAGCCGTGAATATCACTACATTATATACGGTGCGTTTTATTCAAGGACAGGCAGGGCCTCCCTCAACGGCCGGAGTGCCTATTAGCCCTGCGGGGGGTGCGCCTGCTCAGACTTCAATCCTGTCTGCCGCTGGCTCGGTCCCTGTGTCAATTCCTCAGTGCTGCGCCTCGGGTCCTTCCCCCGGGGGAGGTTTCTCAAAGAGCTACATCTGTGATCTCACTGTAAAGCTACTGATAATATGACGATGTTCAATCCTTTTTATTTTTTTCTTTACTTTCACATCAAACTGAAGCGTTAGTGTGATAATTTGTTCGATTCTAACAATATTATGTGTGAATCTGAGATGAACAACTACACGTAGTCGCTCGGGAGCTGAAAGGTCTTCCCGCGAAATCAATAATAAACTCAACCTTTCCACAGTAATTATGCATTTAGCAACACTATCATTCATTTCATTAGGGCGGAAAAACATATTCTTCGGATTGACCCGTCAACGCGGGATGTAATGCGAAAATTGGGTTTATTATGATTACATTAATCAGGCATGAAAGAGGTGGAAATTTCAATTAAGTTCCCTTGATAGTCTTCTCAGATATGGGCCTGATTAAACAGAAAAAGCATAATCCATTTTCACCGGCGTGTAAATCCACATCAGAGGAAGTGGATTTGTCCACGAGGAGAAGTCAGAAGCGGATGTGGGGAACGTTGGGATCTGCATCCTGTTATTCGAGGTTCAGGCTTGACTAACTGTATCTGTTTCTTTCTAATCTGATTTGCACAGTAAAATGCTTATATGTGGTGCTATACATGCCAGTGTCACTGTACTTTTAATTAAATCTATTACAGGCTTTCATGTTTGATGATTCTTTCTTTAAAATTTTTTTTTTTTATCTGATCTGATTATAATTTTTTTCCTACAGTGTAAATGACATTGACAAGTGCCTGGGACTCGAGGACCCACAAGCACTCGCGCTTTGTAGAATCACACGTCTTTTTCTCCGGTGACACGGGAACCAATGATAACTTACATAATTTGCTAAATAATCTTGTATCCAACAGCTTTGCAACACTTCATAATAAGACTAATATGCAAAGTGGACACATTCACGGCTTCTCCGGGTACAGATAACACGTAATTCACAGCGCACTTATCTTTTCCACATTCATTACCACTGGGCGTGTGAAACCTGCCTGATGGAGATGAGGGGGGGGGGGGGGACGTGTTGCGATGCATAAATCTTTCATGTGGACGCCGTTCAAAGCGATGCCACTGTAGCGCCCATCATACAAAGAGCCCGGGATGATTCGGTCGTTAAAAATTAAAAACATAGCCTAAAGTACATAAAGTATGTCACTCACTGTTGGCCGCTGTGTACATCAAAGCTTTTAAAGTTTGTTTTTGTGTGTGTGTGTGAGTACATCAGTGGGTAAAGGCTGGGTTGATATCTATAGCTGCCTGATGGATGGCAGGGTAATGTGCGGGCGAACTTGGCGGCCGTCCCTGCAACTAGGACCGCAGCCAGGGTTTGAACCGAGGCGGGACCACGCATAGGAGAGAGAGACGATTGAACTTTGGATGCAGTTCTGTTTCCCCAAAGTTGAGTTCTCTGTGAGAATTAACTCCCCGACACAAAACGGCTTTGACCTCGTGTCCCAGCGTTCGTCTGAAGTTTCTTCCCCCAGAAACGTTTTCAACCTCAATTCCCAAGTTCTCACGTTTTCGTCGAATAGTAAATTACTTAAATGAATTAAATCCTCATCGAGTCAGATTAGCTTCACCTATGAAATGTATATCAACAATAGAGGCGAGCTTTTTTTGAGAAGGTCAACAATTTCTAAAGAGGACTGAAAAGCTTTTTTCCAACTCCTGCTGGTCCCACTGGACTAATGGGCATGTTTGAGCTGTAAAGAAAAGATTAAAAAGATTTAGCTTCTCTTTTTTTATGCTAATTTTGTAATGTAGAATTAAAGAGGTTATGGCCCGTGGCAATGTTTTGATAATTTCACTGTTTACGTGTTTGTTTCTAAAATAATTCAGCTGTTAAATGCATTTGTAATCCGTGTGAAAGGAACAACAACAGATTAAGTATTTCTGTTGAACTATCTTGAGCTCATTACATCCGTTTCACTATCAGAGCAGTAATCTGCTTAAAAGTTGCAAGCGGTAACTTCTGCATTGATTTTTGTATACTATAAATTTTCCTATTCTCCTTGAACTTAATGGAATAAATAACAATAATCATATTAATAATAGGATTGTTTTCAGTGGCCTCCACCTTTTCAAGGACACACAGCGAGAGGTGGCTGCTGCTGTGCAACATTCAATGACAGTACAGTGTGATACTTTATTGACATAAAAAACAAACCACATTGTTCTTAAACAGGCAGCACATTGATTTTTGTTGTCGTTGCTGCCTGAAACCTCTTGAAACATAAACATTTAAGCACAACAATCGAAGAGGAGATTCCATTATTTGTGATTCTATGAACAATAACAGGTTTGTAATGTGCCATAAAATGTATTTTTCATGAGTCTTTTCATTTATTTATGCTTGTAGTAAAGTATAGCAAGTGCAGAATATTTAATGCATGGGATCTCAGCTACGCTACTGAGAGATTGTGTATTTGTGTTACTCAATTCATGAACATGAATGCTAGTGTTAGCAAAACAGACACAGAGGATTCAGTTGTATTAACATCTTATCCCACGGGTTCACATTCACAAGAAAATCTTTGTATTTGCACAATTTTTTTCGAATTCATTTTTCTTCCATTCAGGTCCTAGATTTTTGTGAACTGCAGCTGTGTTGGTTTTGGTAACTGAAGGATGAGAAAACACACACTCTTGTGGAATTACATAACAAGTCCTCTCACAAAACTGGAGAGGTGCCAATGGCAGCTTTGAGGGAGCAGCTAGACCGAGCTTCTCTTCTCTTTTTAATGTGCTCTGGATACACAGCCATGAGCCATGAGCCTTCCCCTGCTAGCCTACATACATGCTTTCTCCTCCTTCTTTCTTCTTGCCCTCTGGGTTTGGCCTCTATATCCTGCACTGTTCAACTTTACCCCATAACATCAGCATGGGTTTTGAATAGGCAAGTGTGAAGGCCACTCACCTTCCTGTATTGATTTTTACTGACTCGGTCTGTTGAAATGCATAGAGTGAGACTTGGACAGGAAACACAGACAGAGGTGGTGATGCAATGTTGTACTGCAGCTACAGATGTTTATGGCTGGAGGGCTGTAAATGTAAATGCTTCACAATACATCCGTGCAGCATTGCATATACACAATTGAAATAAGTGTTGCACACATTGCAATTAACCATTTTCTTTTCATTAAAAAACCTGACGCTTGAATGCAAATTATTTTGTTCAAAATCTGACTTTTTCTTCTCAAAGCCATAATTCAACCAAATCTGAATACATAGACATGACGCATTTTATTTTAAGTTTGAATCTCCACAAACAAATCTAGTTGGAATCATTGAAAAAAAGTCAAATTACATTATTATCACTGTTTTTTAGATGTAATCAGTCTATCCTGAGCGAATATTGTCGGGTAAAGCAGCTTATTATGTTTTATTGCAAAGTCCCATCTGAGATAATAGTAATACCAAATGTATTTGATATAAAAGTCAGCGAATGAAATATTGAAGCGTCTCTCGCACCTCTACTGTTGTATATTGCAGCAATGTCCATTTAGATTTAGTGTTTCTTTTAAACAAGAAACACTGAGGGTCATGTGGAAGTCGGCGAGATATGAGCAAACAACTGGTGACGATTTACTTTCCTCTCTCGTCCAGCATCATCATCGCTCTGCCGAGTTGTTCTTCACCTCCAAAATATGTGTTTATCTGGACGCGTATAAGAACTGCCAAGCACTTTGATTGCAGGGGGGTGCAACAACCGGGGGCCACACAAATGCCCTGCCACTCCCGCGAGCTGTAAGCTATCCCATGCACTCCTCTGAATTACCTGTCAGCATCGATTACAGAGAGTGAGTGTGGACGGGATCTTGGATTTTCTCTCTCTCAGAATTAAGATAAGCTCCTGCCTGCCTGTTTGCGATGCCCCTTGTTGACCCACCTGTTGAGCGCGACGCGAGATGTGTGTTCTGCCTCGGCGGCCATATTATCCCGCGGCTGCACACACATGCACTCACGCCGAGCTGGCCGCACTCACTGTCCTCATCTGTTCATTTCTCCCACTCTCCCCCGTCCCTCATCTGTCCTCACCTTTGCCTTCAGTGCTTGTTTTTCTCCCCCTCTCTTCTCTAACCCCCCTCGCTAAGCTGCCTGTCTGCTCTTATTCAACCTCATCTCTCTCGCCACACCTCGTTGACAGAGAATTCCAAAGAGAATGTCCTATTTCTGCTGTTATCCAAGCAGAGACAAAACATTCTGCTCATTTAGTTTGTGAAATTGGAAATTCAAATCAGCCGTTTCCCTCGATCGTTAGGTTGCACAACAGTATCCAAACAACCAATGTGACACTCCAATGTAAGTCTGCCTTTTTAATATCAAAACATCAGTTCATATTTGTTATGATGGGGTTTTAGCATAATTTGCTCAATAAATTCATAAACCTCTCCTCCATGTTTCACTAAAAAATGGCGCATAAAGTTGATGCATATTGATTCTTATTTTGCGAAGGTAATCAGTGCTAGAAAAACAAAAATGTCTCTCTGTGGTTGGATGCAGTGTTTCCCAGGTTGAGAATTCACTCATGGTGGTGGGTGGTTTGGTGAATATGACTGATGAACATGCAGAGGCTCATGCAATTTAGAGGGGAAGAGTGGAGTGTTGTTTTCTACGGCTGCTATGGCTCCCTAAATGCCTCAAATGCAGCCCCCTGCTCATTTGCTGCAGCGGCTCTGACAGGAGCCAAAAAATGTGTTAGTAATAAGGCAGTGAGTTGAAACTTCTAGAAAATATATAATTTCTGCTCCAGGATTTACAATTTGTCTCAGTTTAACACTCTCACACACACACACTCACACAACAGAGTTTCCTGCAGTCAGACAGATATCTCTGCTTGAAACTGCCACAGACAAGAGGGCAGCTCTACAATATCTTTCCAGGGCATTGACCAGTTAAACAAATTATATTATTAAACTAATTTAACTGGGAAAAAATTAGATTTTCCTTAACTCTACTCTGATCTCCAGTTCGATTCACTAATACATTCACAGCTTGCTCAAGAAAGGATAGAAAAATAAATCCCATCCATCTTTAGAGATTCTGATAAGACTTTCTAATACACCAAGAAAATGATATGTGACTTTGAGGCGTTCCCCAAACCATCTCTTATTAAGGTTTCATCAGGGGGAGAGAAGCCGGCCTTTCAGCAGACGCTTTCCATAATTTGCCCAGCTTCAAGCCTAATGTTAACTTGATGAGAGTTCCGTGGACGGCGGTCAGGAATCTAATGTCATTTGAGCAGAGGGCTGATTACACTCCAAATTGTGTTCAGACTTTTCAATATGTTGGGTTAAGTAGATACTGAGAAAATCATATTTTTTCCAGGGTTTCTCCGGATAGATTTCAATTTTACAAACAGCGATAGCACTTTTCGACGCCAGAAGAAATTAGATGTAAATTTTTGACGTATGCCTCAAAAGACAAATAAGATTTAATTGGGAATAAAAGCCGACTCTTAAATGTGTTTGTAGAGATAAACGCTACCTGGGGAAAAATATCTCATGTGATCTAGAACATTTAGCGTTGTTTGCTGATTGTTATTCTTTGTATTACGATTGTGTTAAGGTTAAACTTGTACACTGACACAAAATACAGATGTATCCATTCTGATGAATAATCAAAGAGAATTCTAGAATATCAGTAATCTAGAAGGGAATACTAGAAGTGAGCGCATACCTCTGCAAAAGCTGATGGCCACGTTGTCACCAGATTGCATAACCATGTAGAGAGGTCAGACATATCCTGATTATTATCTGGACCTGCAAAAAAAATCACTACTTCATATATATTAGGCCTCTGTACATGCCAGATTTTTTTCATTAAGATCTCTGTATTTTTTCTTTGTGAATTCACAAAAATTATGAAAAACATTGGATCTTGCAATGTTAAAGGAAGTGGGAAAAACAATCTTCTCTTCTGCTCTGAGCCCAACCTTCCATCTTCATCGTCAGTCAGACAAGCAGACAAACAGCAATGAAAATATAACCTATATCAGGTCAAAAAAACTCATTGGTACTTGGTAAAATGAACCCAGCATTAATATTTTTCAGTAAATTTGTTTAAATCCCTTTCTGACTTCGGTTTGGACCCTTCAGTCAGCGGGCGGCAGGAGCCCATTTTCAAAAGCGACAGTGACTTAGGCCCCGACATCCACATGCACGGCCTTTATCAGCTCGTCTCAAACATGGCAGAGTAATTGTGTCATCGTCAAGCCATTTTGTTATTGTACTTACAGTTCCTAATCCCCCCAGGTAATCCCATCAACTTCACTGCCGCTACAACCTCCCTGCTTGAGCTTTCCCGAGCAGCTGTCATCTGTTTTTATTTAACCGGCAAACTGTCGGGACAGATACGAGTTTTATGAGCAAGGTGTGATGTGGTCAACAACTTTTTATCTGCTTTCTCGGGCGGAATAACTGCGCCCATGTGAAGACGTGAAGACTCGTAAGGTGGGAGAATAACGGCTCTCTAATTGGCTTCATTCAGAGATTATCATTCTCCCCATTAGTGCCATTTGTGTACGATGGTGTAGACTCAAGTCTTCGTCACATCCTCCTCTCCCCTTGGAAATGAACCATTATCTTCAGTAAATTGATTTCTGCCATACGCCCGGTTGAAAATCAAACACACACACACGACTGCAGGTCAAAAACGATTCGGCCCTGAACTGTTTTCTCTCACGTTGTGTCACGTTGCACACAAACCGCCACACTGGACCCCATCCAGTCCTTTGTAAGAGTATCCATCTAGGTCATGTAGAAATTCAAAACATGTGATTATTTTTTTTTTTTTCATGTTTGCTCGCATCTTATCCTCCTAATCCATTATTTGTCATGCTCCCCGTGTTTGAACTTCTGTATTATCGAGCGCTACCGAGAAGGACTTGAAGCTATCCTTATCAGCTGATACTCAAAAGCGCCTTGAGCACGACTCACGCCGAGGTTGACACAATTTCTTTGGTGCCATCACGGATCTAATGTGGTCAGGCTCACTCTGAGGGCCGGCCCATGAGCCATCTGTACAGAGAGCATTTTATAGTACAGTCCCACTGTCACAGAAAACACCACAATGATCAAAAACCTTAGTCCAAACCAACAAAAATCTTATATAGTACTTCATTCAGATGGAGATGAAAATAACCTTAGACGGGTCAACTTTAATTAAAACCCTTTTATTCACAAGGGCCTTCAAGTAAGCTTGTATAGGGTTATACAATCAATGCATTTCATTTTATTATTCTAAACCGTTCTATTTTATTTGTATTAATTTGCCCTCTCCTCTCCGCTTATACTGTACTACTGTACTAAATGGTATATTTTGATGGAAATGTTTTTTTAAATTCCATTTGAATCATTTTGTTTTCATTTTCTCTCTTTGTTGTTTTTGAATGTCACTGCACAAGCACCTCTGTGTATGACAGATGCTTTATGAATGAAACTGCCAGGCCTTGCCCTGTGGTTTAAGGCTTTCACACATTGTGAATCCACTTTCTGTATATATCAAAATGTAATCATGACCCAAATCTTTATCTTGCATAGTTTCGTTGGTCAAAATCATTATTCTTATTTTTTCCATTTTTAAAGTATTCAAAACCAAGTGCTTCAGAGGTATACTACAAAATGTTGCATGGATTGCGTACTTGCATTTTCGTTGAGAGGTAGATACAAATACAAATTTATATTTGGTTAGCATAGCTCAGCATAAGGACTGGAAATGAGGGAAAACCGAAGGCCTGGCTCAACCCCGAGGGAACAAAATCCCTCAAAATATGACATCAGCAAGCTGAGCTTCAGCTAGTTACTAAGAAACCGCTCTGTGTCAAGAAATAGACTGGCAAGTAAAACTAGCAAATGTTAAATTTACCCTTTTTTTGTGTTGATTAAACCACAGAGCTGTAAAATGTAAATTTCTGAGCTTTAGATGTGTTTATAAGCAGATTTTGATAACTTCTCACAGAGCCAGGTGAAGTTCCTCCTTCTGTTTCCCACCTTTTTGCTGACCCAAACAGCTGTTGGCTCTAATTTAAAATTGACCATGCAGATAAAAGAGTGGTTTCCGTTTCATTTAAATTAAGAAGGAAAACCTGAATAGCATGTGATATTTTGCTTGAACAGATTCAGCTTTTTTTCTTGTTTTTTCAATGTTCTCTAGCGATATAGGAGCAGAGAGTTAAAACAAACAGGTGATGAGCAGAGTAAACTCTCTTCACTAAACTGAATCCTGCAAATCAATTTCCGAGATGTCATTCAGAATAACACTGAGATTCTGTGGTAAAGTCTTGTTTACCATGTTTTACAGCCTGGTGTCGAGGATTACAAAGCAAATCCACAACAAAACAGAACTAAATCTCTGTATTGTGTCCTCGGGATCGTGAACAGCATGAGGTTTCTCTTCGCGCAGAACTTCCACCCGAATTTGAAAATGGAGACAAGCATTGTGACAAAAGAGCTGAGATAAAGCATGATGATTGCCGAGAGCCTTCGGAGCTCGATAAAGCACGTCGGGGGGTTCTGAGCTAGAGGCTGAAGTTGCTCAGCAGCTGCATATGCTCACCAGGTGTTGTCTAAGATTCAGTTTAGACCTCTGTCTCTGCTCTGCTGCTGCCTCCAGGCTGTCCAGCTTCAGCAACATAAAAAAAACAAAAAAAAACAGGCTCTTTCTTGCTGTTTGTTTATCCTGCCTGCCTCCACAGATTCACACCACAGAGACTTGTGCCCTGACCACCACTGTCTGAGGGAATGTTTAATAGTCTGTTACATGCATCGAGTCAGAGCCTCTTAAGAAAAACAATTCACTTGTTCTTGTCACACTGTTCCATTCCCACCTACTCACTCTGCCTGTTCAGGGCTGGCGGTGGCTCGGTCTCTGTGTTTGGACATTAATAGGGCATCGATTAGACGAGCAAAGGTTGAGAAAGAATCACTAAAACAAAACTTAAATAAAAGAATATATAAGAATGGAATATAGCGCGGGGGGAAGTGTCACGATGTTCCAATAACAAGTCTAGATGGGAAATGAATCCACGTACAAGCAGCAACTCCTCCAAATGATCAGTTTCTCATAGAACGCGAGTGCAAAAACACCTACGATCCGATAACACTGGGGCTAATGTTTGGTTTGGATTGTGTACAAACAAATTGGTCAGGGTAAGATCATGGTTCTGATTAGTTCCCTGTTAGGGTTGGGCTTATCTTTTTAGGGTTGGGCCATTGTCAGGGCTACAATAAAAACGACCTGATTATGGAGGTAAACAAATAGCAGCATAGCAGTTATAAGTCGGTGTTTTGGGACCCATCCATTCAGCCCCTTTATAATAACATCCCCCGATGGTGTCTTTTGCCTGGATGTGTAGGTGTAATGTGTAGGAGGACAGTCTGCCTCTAACGTAGAGTAACAGCTGAGGGAACATTGCCATGGATTTGTGTCCAAAAGTAAGGGATTCATCGAGGACTTTGAGGAAGTTTAATGAGTGAATACTGAAGGAAGGTGACAACACAGCCCTTTGGAGTATTTAGGGTTCTCTGTGCTCTTAAGGCAGACAAACTGACATGCATGAGGTAGGAAGTAACCTAATAAGTCTTATTTCATGTAACTGAAAACTAAAGTCATACATGAGATCAATTCGATTTTTCTCTACACGTTCTCTCTAGAACTAATCCAAACTCAACTAATCCCTGAACTCTGCCTGACGTTGCAATGTTGTCCAATCACCGCAAACCTTCCTGCAAATTTGACCGATCATCATTTATTAGTTTCACTTTAGCACTATAGTCCTGAACGCACATGACCAAAGCACACGTCTCAAAACAAACGAATAGATCGTGCGAGGCAGATTCCTGATGTTCTGCACATAAGTGTGGTGCCAAGTGCAACGTTGCAGCGGAAGGTAGGAGATTGATGAGGTGAACTTAATGATGCCTGAGTCATACATTAAGCAGCACACTTAAAACTAGCAAACTCTCACTGCCCTACTCTTCACACTGAGGCATGAGTCAATCACAGCTCAAAGCACAGGACGTCTCCGCGGGTCCTTTAGCCCCTGAGCCCCTTCAACACATCACAGTGACGGACGTGTGTCAGAGAAGAGTCACACCATCTACTGGCTGCCTTACATTTTGTCAGTCTATCGGGTTCATGTAGAGGGAGAGAGCGAGAGGCGTAAATAAAGTGCAGCTCTCCTCACTTGGAGAAGACAGACGTCTTCTTACAGATCAACTGTTAAACCCACTGACTGCTGCTTCTTTTCTTCCTCAAAGAAGCTGCAGCCTGCATCTGCCTGGTGTGAAATCTTTCCATTTTAGAAACAGTTTCTTGTACAATATTCCTCTGAGTCAGTCGTCTGTATGGTCTGGGGAATTCTCTGTCTTCTATTGGTTCGGAGAGAAAAGCTCCTTCTACAAAACTGTATCAGAGAAACAAGTGTTCTAACAATTTGTGTGTTCAGTAGAAACCCACTCTGTTGCTGTTGTATGTAAGGCAAGGTCGGCCTATGAGCAAGGCACCAACAGACGTTTGATAGATATGGAAGAGGTTTGATATATACTAGATGAAATAGCAAGAAATAGTTCAAATAAATAAAAAACAGGTAAATACCAAGCCCTAATTTAAAGTGTAATTATTTGTTGTTTAATCAAGCAGATCAACAAACTAATATTGATACCAAGTTTTACAATTAATTCATTGTTTTAATCAGTTTCCAAGCAAAAATGCCACCAGGTCTCTTGGTTTTGTAAAGATTAAAAAGATGAGGATTTGTCACGGGCATTTTTCAGTTAAAACAAGGAATTTGAAAACAACTCCGGAAACTATTTATGTTAATACAATCATTTTATGTTTCTACTCAAATATCTAAAATTTTATGGAACAAAAATGAATTGTTTGAATCTAATTTGTATAAACCCTTTTGTGAAACAACAACTTGAATTTAAAAAAGAAGGGTTACGACAGTGGTCGTGTAATTTCTATGAAATAATAATGTCAAGTGCAAACACCAGCAACAAGCTGAAACATTTCCACAGCATTGGTTTCATTTCCACTAATGATGTGTATGACACTTGTGCTGCTTCACAACAACAGCATGTTCATTACCCAGGGTAAGCATCTTGTGAGGTTAAAACAACATTAGCACCATGCAGGCAGGTTTAGTGGATTAGAATAGACTCAGGGGAACAAATGATTCTTTACAAACACTCTTGGTGTAGATCTACTTTTCTCCACAAACAAATTACATCAGTAATCGTTCAGGGAGCAGAATCCATGATGACATTGTTATTAATCAAATCTATCAACTCCCATCCCTTCTGTTGGTGTTTATAACTCCACAGATTTGCTGTTTTTTTCCAATGTGCTGACATTTGGTCGACATTTCATCCTCAACACTAACAGTCATTGTGTGAAGCAAACATCAATATTCATCAATGGTCGGGGACACTTAGTGCTCATCATTAGCTTAGTTGGTAAATTTCAGGCTTATTTACCGATTGGAACATCATGAGCTGAAAGCCACCGAATGGGCGGCCATTAGGGAGCGAGCGGTTTTAAAGCATGCGTCCTGCCGACTGTGACAGCACTTTGGGTTTCATTGTTCTTAAGGATCCATTAAGTAAACCTCTATCGAACGGACCGATTAAACAAGGCCATGGTGATGATCGTTACGTAATATAGTTACAATCACTGTCAGAGCTCTTATGTGAATCTCTACTGAGTAAAATGTGCATGTTGGACCAGTGAAGAAGATCCAACTCAGTCGTACAGGGGCGGCAACAAGCCCCCCCCCCCCCCCCTCCTCCGAGGTTTGTGCAGTAAACTTTAATTAAACGTGTCCTTTGTGCTGACACTGATACAGCGGCATAATTACGTGTGAAGTTGGCCCAATGTAACTCTGATGGTTTGACTGGTAAAATAAAGGATGGCAGGGATAGTCTGCCACTCCCCATCTCCTCTGAAGCATCGTTCTGTCAAGACTGACAACCGACGGCGGCTTGACAAGTGAGACAGGGACAATACAACACGTCTCGTCTTTGTCAAGACGCTGAGGGTTGGCCTGATGTAACTCTCTACATAAGGGTCTGAATCATTGACTGTAAACCAAGATGGATAGCTCGAAAAAGTGACTTGATCGCCTCCTGGTGGCTGGCTGCAGTACAGGTCAAAAACCTTGCCTGCTCCATGTTAGAAATGGGACATTGGCCAAAGTAAAATATCAACGTCAACATTTCTGTCACTTTAATTAGTAAGTACTCTCAAGTGCTTATTTTTCCTAACATGTTTGGTTTTAAGTTGTCATTTGATGCCGTAAAAACGGGCAGGGACCTTGTGACTGACAGCTGAGATTGACTGGAATTTGGCGTATGACCTCTACACTGCAGCTGGACTCAGGCTCCAAATGACATCACTATGTGTGCAATTTTAAATTTTGTACAGTGGGAGGAGATGGTGACGCGTCGCCCATCTTTATATAGCCTGCAGTCATTGGTCTGGGGTCCCGCTGTGCTGGACAACACAGAGGAAGCACTCAGGTACAGTTAAAGTAACCAAGCTGACAGCACAATATGAGTGATATCAGTGTTAGTTTCAATAACACACCTACAACCCGTGGCATTTTATTTTTGTATATTTCAGTAAATCTCTTGTTTTTAAAGGCCACATATCTCACCTGGCAGCGTCTGCTACAATTGGAGATGCTTGACAGTTGAGTCACAATGATTCAAAACATAACAGCGTCGGCGTGGCTATTTATAAATCTATGATGTGTCCTTTATGTATTTTAAGTTTATTAACTCGATAAGACAGGAAGTTCAAACAAAACAATGTTGCCTCACTATCTCCTATAGCTATTAAACAGAGCACATGTAAGAAAATGCTTTACCCTGACTGAAGGAAACAAGTTTTACTGAGGATTTTTTAAATATGACTATTACAGAGCACTGTAAAAAAAAACTGACTTTAACATTGGTAAAACAGAGGTCACATGAGGTGGCTTCCTCAAAAACCCAGAGCGAGGAAAGACAGGTTTGTTACAACATGTTTTTAAATGCTTCAGTGATCCTGCATAGGTTCTCTTAAGACTTTAAACCAACCACTGAAAGCACAACTTTGATATTACCACAAAAATACTTTCACTTTACTCCACCCGGCACTCAGTCTCCATGAGCTGTCCGGCTGGAAACATCAGCCGTTTCATTAAGGGACTGTAATGTGTATCCTTTATTTCACATGCCCTGGATAATGTGTCTGTAGTTTAGGTTACAGTCTGCAGTCACACAGACAGTGATTTTCAGCCCTAGCCTCCGAGGTTCTCTGAATTGGATGCTCCGGTACATTTAGGCAAACATCTCTTCCCAGTAGCGCGATGATGTAAGCAGGCAGGCTTTTAGGTGGCTGGTGTGCAGCCAGGTAAAATGACATATGGCAAGGAAGAATGAGCAATGCGCTGCAAATCAAACTTAGGTGAACACAATCTCTGCCTTGACTTTTAGGTTTCATACATAATGCACTGTGGGCAAAGGAAAACATCCAGATGCAAAGACAAATACCTTTTAAATCCCACTTATAAGTGGCCTTGTTTTTTGGGGTTTTTTGTAAAGGAAGTGGTAGAATCTCGTCGACTAAATATTTATAGCCATGGTAGCCTGAAAAAAGCCACTTGACTCATTAATTTTGACCTGAAAAACACTGTCTATTTTGGCACATGCAATAAAATCAACCGAGGCAGGTCTGGGAGATGAGCGGAGGCATGTCCAGATTGTCAGGTCTGTCCAGGTATAGTCGGACTGTCAGACTCTCGGAAAATGTCCAGACTTGCCTTTCACTAATGAAGACTGAGATTGTCCAAGTCAGGCGAGCTGACAACAACAGGAACCTTTGTGGATCGCTCAGTCAAGGGGTGATGCCTTGGATGAGTATTCAGGAAGCATCTATAATCAACAATGTCTTTATCGTCAAAAGCTATCGAATCTCGTCTTTCCAAGGTCGGCGCCTTCTCCTCCTCTCGAGATATTTGAGATCTGTTTGTTCATTTCCCAGTTTTGCGTCCATCACGTGTTAGAAACATCATCAAAACGATCACTGCTCGTAGTGAATTCTGGAGGGAGAAACTCTGGAAAATAATGTCGGCAGAAACTGACTCAGACATTTGCGTTCTCACTTCAGAAATTCTATGAAGGATTTTCAGAGGTCAGTGCATGTCTGAAAGCAGAAAGCATCTCTGCTACAGTCTCCATTGAGCAATTTGTTCTCAATAATTCACATTCTTTAAGTAGTCTTTACTGATAACTGCTGCACAGTGAGAAACATACTGAGTTTCAGGTGTTACAATAGTGTGAAAAACCGTGTGAGAAGAATTCAGTCTGTTTTGTAGTTATTGTTAGAAACAGAGTGACCGTATGTTTGCTGAGAGGTTTAGGATTTTAGAAAAGGATGCGACAATATGGCTCATGAATTCTTTAGAGCTGCGTTTTGGTGTTTTGAATGTGAATACTACAAACATGCTTTGAAAGAATCTTTATGAAAAGTGAAATGATGGCACCCTTCCATTTCAGGTGAGAAAATGATTTCTATAGTTGTTCCTTGCTGCAGGGGGTGGAACGCTTAAATACTGTGCGTGTGAAAGAGCCGAAGAGAAACCCTGAGGATATGAATGCCCCCGGTTCCCTCAAGTATTTCCTTGAGGCTGACTTCAGGGCGGAGAGAGCAGACTTCAAAAGGCAGTGACACTGAAAGAACCTCAATAAGGCATGAGTAGGTCACGAAAGCAGAAAGCCCAGTGGCAGCAAAAGCAAGTAACAATCCTGAATAACACAAAAACAAGCCAACAAAGACACAGGAAGAAAAAAAAAGGAACAACAAAATCGTTTAAGAACACGAGTTATCCAAGAAAAACTTTTATTTAGAGGAACAAACACAGCTTTCTTTGTTCACATGTCGGGGATCTGGTTTAGATGTGTTGGGTTTTCAAGGGGAAGGTGCATACGCTCATGTCGCAGCACAGGAAACAAGTCAATGGATAAATGCGAGAGCAAAAGTGAAAGGAGGGAGAGAGAGAGCGAAATAAGAGGAGAGTCTTTCCTGCCTCAGACAGCTTGGCTTTTGTGTGATAGCTGCTGGCTGTAGGAGGCTGTGAAAAGATAAGGTTTGCTAATGGGGTGTTCTGGGGAACGTTTCACTTTTATCATACTTTACGAAGGTGAGCATGGAGAAATATCGAGGGCCGAGGCTATTCATGCAAACTGTGAGAGGTTTGCATTGTGGCGGCTGTTAGTGGTGCTTCCAAAGCCGTTAACCCTGGTAGAGAAGAGGCAGCTGCAGCACTGAGAGGCTGTTGTGAAGTGTGGAGTCAGGGCAGCCATGGGCAGCTTTCATCTTTCCCATGAACACATGTCAAGTGTTGTCCTCGATCACACTTTGATATTCTCAGATCTACTAAATATCTCCTAAACATGGTAGTTTATGAGATATTTTTCAATTTCAATGGTTTGGGTTGGTTTACTATTCACAGGTTTATTTATCCTCTAAGGAGCAAATATTGAAACAAACTGATTTACAGAAAGTGACACACATACAAATAACTCTTTATATTACCAACCAAGGTAGTAGAATTTGGGGATTTTCAGAAATGTTACCTTAATTGCAAATGTCCCCATTGTGGGACTAATGAAGGATTTTCTTATCTTTCTTATTAATAATAATTATAGCTATATTTAAGCTTAAGTTAGAGACATATGCTACTTCCACACAACGTTTTTTGTTTCAAAACTAGAAAACTGACTGAAGACAGTTCTTCATTAAAACCCTCTGGATGTCATGTTCTGATATAGAAAATCCATTGACCATTATAGCATTAAAGGTTTCTTGAATTACAGGTTGCAGTTTATTCTTTTTTACCAAATGAGATTTCTTGTCTTCACTGATTACAGTCAATTGCAAAAAAACACCTCACCCCACATCCAACCTTTTGTTTCCTACTTGCACAATAACTCAATGAGCTGCATGACACACACCTTCCTGTTTTGATCTAAAGCCAAGAAAACTAATGAGAGTAGCAGTATTGTTACTGCAGGATTTAGCATTGTGATGCATGACCTCATCAAAACACATTTCTATTGGCCCTCTCCTGTATTGAGCTTGATTAGTCATTCATTGATGTTGCTATTTTGTTGTTGGCCCTATGCCAGAGACCTTTAGGAGGCATTAAGCATCGAGATAGTTTTTCACTTAAGGCCTTTAAACTATGTATGAGACAGGAAACTATCCACATAAATGGAGGAAAGTTGTTGCGACGAGCATATTAAATATTATTATTGTCATATTGTGGTATTTCTGATAAACCTTTAATCTAATATTAGATGATTCATATAACATGACACATGTGATACTCAAGGCAATAATGGTCTAATTTGTAGCTGATGACACACCAATGATCGGATGCCACACAACAGGAGTAGGTGCAAGCGTGCAATGGACAAGACATTTCCCATCAGCAGCCAGCCCAGGGGAGTTCTGGAGGCAGGGACGCAAAGGCAAAGCCCAGGAATACAGCCAGCACAATGGGTGTTGGAAAAATACAGCACTTCAGCAAGGAGGTGGAAGGCAGAATAAAAATGCAAGAAATGTGAAAATTGCTGATAAAATACTGAGAAAGAATTCTGCCAACACGGATCAACTAAATCTATGTTGTGGTTAAGAGGTAATTAAATACTGCAACGTGAGGGAGCAGGAGGTATAAATAAATAGAATGAATACAAGTTTTAAATAAAGTCTGATTATTGATTGGCGTCAATTAAAGTCAAAAGACAATTAACGAAAGTCAATATGAAGCATATTATCCTGCCCACAAAGCTCAAGAGTTGGCTGATTTGATAAAAAAAAAACGCTTACACAGATCCAAGTTTTTGGATTGTACTGAGCATTTTTTCCAAGCAATATAAACATTCAAAGAAAACATAATGTTTCACCAAATAATATATTCTCACAACAAGCAATTCTAGTAAGTAGAGAGTCTGAAGTACCATGTGTGAACTAACAAAGTCAGTGAAGCAGATTTCCACTCTGTAGGCTGTGCATCTAAAGCCCGATCATCCAAAGGCTACCGAAGATAAGAGCAGGATTACAGAGTGAAGGATCATGAAGGATCATAAAGGACAAAAAAGCAACACATGATGATGAACTGCGGCGCACGGATGCTGCGCGTGATGAAAGGAAATGCCAGAACACGTGTTTCGCTGCAGAAGCTGGATGATACCAAACAGGAAAAAGAGCACATCATGTTTCCCGCTGAGAGTTTGTCAATTCTCAATGCATTAAAGCAGCTGACAGCACAAGCTGCTCAATGAGGTCGAGTGACATTTTGTTTTTTTCTTATCGTCGCAATGAGAGCTTGTCCGATTAGCACAAGGCGAGATATTGAACGGAACACATCAAATTCATGGTGGACAAAGAGCTAAGATTTAGTAAGCCACTCTGCTGCTTTCAATGCGAGACAACCTGAAATGCTACACGAGACTTCCCTGTTAAAAGGCTTCTGAGCCTCAGCATTAGTGATGAGACATTGGCCACAGTGAACAGGGAGCTCTGAAGTAATTAATGGGTGAACGGAAAACTCTGAATGCTAAGATCCCATTAATTTCGGCAAAACTTACAAAACCACCTACATACTGGTGACAAATCTCTTGTAGAGCAGAGTAGGAATAAAACAGCACAAGGACATATCACCTTTTCTTCTGTCATATTTATATATTTACTGTATTGCTTGCAGTACTGCAGGCTAATGCAGTTGGCACATCATCCCTTTCTAAACTTTATTTATCAAGAATTGTTAAAAGATTTCAGGCACTTTTTATCTGTTTGTGTGGATTTGTGTCACCCAACTGATCTGTGCTTAAGCAAAAAAAATGCTACTATTCAATCAAGTGGTGAGTCTTGTTAGAGTTAAGAAAAGCAACCAACAGCAGTTAACATTTTTTGATGAGGGGCTAAATATGCAGTTCAAAAGACCGCCATCCATCTATTTGTACTGCGGAACAGATCCAATTACATTACCCTGGAAATAATGGAAGAAAGATTTAGTGACCTATTTCCAGAATTAGGAAGCACCGAAAGTTTAGTTTTCTCAGCATTCAGCAAAAAGTTTGAACTGACACAGTTTGCTGAACTACAGTGTGTTAAACACAAACTCTAAGAGCACACAAATCCTTTAGTTACAAAGTTAAATTAGAGCATCATTAGCGTAACGGCGAAACTGAGGATTCAGCATATGTTGATATTATTATATTATTTTAAATATTTGCTGTCATCAAATTATTAAATTCACTGTAAAACAATTAAACGTGTTTGAAAGTTTTATTTAAATGAGGCTTAATGAGGTTTATTTTTACTGGTGTTAGCTCCTAGTTACTAGAGTAGACTAATGATTGTGTTGTCTGTAAATTAATGACAAGCACAACACAAAGTAACTACAAAGGGCATAAAACTCAATGCACTACAATTAGCACTTACCAAGAGGTCAATGTATTCAAAGAAATTGTGCTTGAATAATTTACAGAATAGTTCTGGCTGCTGCTCAGAATTTAAAACCAACTTGAACATGTGTGTCACTCAAATGCTGAAGGTAATTTAAGCCAGCTTCATATTTGTTTTATTACTGTTCACTTTGCACTTTCATAATCTTAAGACTGGGTTCAGTAAATCAAAAACTAACATTATGTTCTTATTGTATATGTACATGACTTTTCCAATGAGACGTATGGAAATGCCAGGCATGAAGCCTTTAGAAAATAATGGTAGGGGACTATTTTGACCTTTAAAAGATAATTTTCCATTGCACTGCAGATTATAGAAAAAATAATACATTATTCTGCCTGAGAAATTGTAGAAATGTTCCTTTATCCATGGTGCTGTTGTGCAATTTGTTTGTTACGCAAAGACTTTGAATCAGAGCCTTGGCTTCAGTGTCGACACTGACGCTTCATCAGACCCCAAACTGCATTACCAGCTCCACTTAAACTCCTTAATGAATCAACTCTGGCACGGCTTATCAAATGAAGACACTGAATAATGCCTTTAGTGCAGACACTATCCATTCTATGAGTGCTGATTGAGGAAACAGTGGGAAAATAGCTGCGGTGCACAGATTGTTCTCATTTATGGTGTCAACTTTAAATGCATTATCATCCAATTGAGTCATTTCTAAACCGAGATATTGTCAGTGTTCTGACGACGTGTGGCTATTTGCATGAAATGTTTTTTGCAAACACTTGTATTTTTTCTGTCCCATAGTTCACTGCAAATTGAACCTTGTAATGTTACACCGGGCCTCTCACAGACGACAATACTTGTACATGCATCTCAAGTTACTTTCTACTCTTTGTATTATAGATGATGTCTGTTCATTTTCCCCTTTTTAATTATTCAAATCGAAGGAGGCAATTACATTAATCATCGCTCATCTCGGAGGAGCCGCGGGTCAAATTCAGCATCTGTGACCATTCTCTGCGTTGAGCTCAACTTTCGATAGATATTTTTACATGTGCGTTTCAGACTTCTCAAAATAGAAAAGCCAAAGCGCACCCTTTTCAGCCAAAACTTTTGCTGAGTCATGACAATTTATCCTAAGCGCTGACATTGGTGTCTTAGCGCCTGGCGAGTAAAGGCGGAGTGCTGCACTGTGATTTATTGAGTGGGCCCGCTGCAGAGGGAGGCAGGGGGAATAAAGTGCCCTCACCTGGAAAGCCAAGCCTGCTGTGGTCAGGAGAGATTTTCTGACGCTCCACCACTCACCTTACTGTAAAAAGAGCCCGATGAGCTCTGAACGCTTCCATATTCATGAGGGGATTTAATGGACAGTCGGGGGGGAATCATTTCCGCCGAGCCAAAGTGATTCTCGACGTTTATCAGTGCTGAATGTGAGAAGGACGGGAGCGAGCACGCGGGAGGTTTGCGGCGCTCACCTCCCGCTCTAAATAATGAACATAGCTGGAACGTGTGTACCGTCCTTCTCTCGTCTGCACGTTCAGTTGAGTGGCCGGGACACGACCCTGCAAACTGTTTGAACACACTCACGGAGCGAGGGCACTCTGCGGGACCCGTCGTCCCCGGGTTTGTGGCCTCGCAGGTTTCCGTGTGAACATATGTTCAGCCGTAGCCCCGTGGCTTCACAGGAGGGCGAACTAACTCATTCCACCAAGATACGTGTCCCAGATCTGCACCACCCACTAGTAACAGTGTTTTCTCCTTATCATGAATTCTATTATTTTGAGGCCTGCGAGTGAAAGTTTCTGAATCGTCGCAGGTATTATAATAAACGTAACCACGAGGCTTTTGCAGCACTCAAGGGGGCTCGACAGGGATGCAGCGAGTCCCCGGCTTTTACATTTCACAGTCCTCTAAGTCTCCTCTGATCCCATCAATTAAACTGCAAGCACCCCTTTATGGAGGGATTATACCTTTTGTCCTCAACACAGTCAACCTCTGGGTTTAAAGCTATCCACTAAAGCCCGACTATGACTTAGTCAATCTCAGCAAACTGACATGAGTGTGTCAGTTTGAAGTGTATAGCATGAGCTGTAATGTGTGGCCACTAGTGGAATTCAAGATAAGAGGAAGTAAATTATGATTATAAATTAGGTGCCATGACAACTCTGGAATAAATCAGTTTAAAGATGAAAACTCTGGTAATTTAGTCAATGTCTCCTCAAGGTTTTTTCATTGAAGATATCAGTTAGGTTGTAAAGTGCTCACAGGGGACCCTGGGACGTGTCACCGGCGTCCTTTGCCCGGCCTCAGAATCACAGTTTGAATCCAGGTCTAATAACGGCACCGGTGACAGTGCTCATTCAAAATGAATGAAGCTATCGGTAAAAGGTTTAATCCTCTTCAGGTCTAAACGGAGTCGTGGCAGCTTTTCTAGATAAGATCTTTATTTGGGACGAAGAGAAACATGTTGCACAGGGAGGTCAGGCAACCTCTGTGTGGTCTTTGTAAAAGCTCTATCAAGTGATATACATTACACGTTGTGGTTACACTACAGACTCAAAGACCAATTCATGTGTTAAACCATTACATTCTGTTGGTTGTCATGCTGACACCAGATTATTAATTGCCTCTATTTCAAATAATCAGAAATAGAGAGTGTTATTACTGCTTAAAATGAATACGGTATGTACTTGACTTGATGCATCTTTATATTCAAAGTGCACAATGTGGCATGAAGCCTTTATTTTCCCTGAAAAGAGCCTCTGTGCATGCGTCTGTTCTCATCATGCTCCGTACTGTTCTTCTCAGGCAGTCCTAAAGCACCAGTGCACAATGCCCTCTCTAGTTGGTCCTGCCCCGAAGAAAATCTGCTCTAAGTAATAAAGGCAGTGGAGTAAAACCACGCACAGCCCCTGTTATACTTGTCATCCTTACAATTCTACCCCACTTATTCCAGATAATAAGAAATTACACCCTGTGTCAATCAAGTGGTCTGACTTTGACCGAGGATAGAAATCATTATGGTGCATCAAAAGATGTTCCCGAGGAATAATCCTCAAAGGCAAAAGCAGACATGGGAGTACATCAGTGTCTTTGTCACAAGCATGTATGCGAGGCCACTCTCGCTCGCAGATTATTCAGAGCTGCCCCGGAGGCAAGGAAGAAGAAATCAAGAGTCGAACATCAGGATCTAAATGAATGATTCCCCAGGCCAAACAAAGTTAGTGCCACTCAGGCTCCTCTGCCGCTGCACCCAAGCATCCCGTCTGCTCGCTAACAAAAGATTATGAGAGCTCCTCTGAAATTAGGCGTTAACAGCATGTTCTTCTTCAACATGGCAAAGGTTAAGTGCACTGCTTTTACATGGTTTACACGTAACGTGCCATCTTCTGTAAGAGAATATTACATAATCACAGTAAAAGAGACACGGCCGTTGATAAACAAAAATGCCAACGTAGATACAGAAAATATGTGAGAGCAAGGGTCACATTAAATGGAATCTATCCTGAAAGGATAGTTTTATATTTTCAGATTTGCTCAATGAGCTGCTCCCATGTTCAGTATGGGTGTTGTAACAGCTCGTTGTCATCTCACATTTGAAAATGTTAAAGGCTGTAGATTAAACACAGCAGTAAACTGGAGGTTAATGTGATGAAATGAAACTAATAAAGCTTGTATGAGACGTGGAGCTTCTAAATTCAGACCAACAACACAATTAGATGAGAAAATAGCTTTGAGGGTTTACATGAACAAAATAATTAAAAGTGTTTTCTTTTTGCCGAAGGTAAGGCAGGCTTAGGTTTGTTCAGAAATGAAAAGTCTTTTATTTATTAACCATTTTCATCCCTATATATTTCTATTGTTTTTTATATGAGGCATTGAGGTTGGTTTGGTTTGAGGTAAGGTGAAAATATTTGCTAACATCTTGTTATATTCCCAGATGTAATATTTTATCTGCAATATTAGCAGTACAACATTCCGTTAATTTGCTACATTCATTGAAAGGAAATATTCCATTTATTTTATTAGAAATATAAGGGACATTTAATTCAATGCAAAAAAATAAACGGTTAAGCAAATCAATTTAAGGCCCTCCATTTATTATTTCTAATTTAGGAAAGTGTGTTACTAAATTCAAATACTTCTAGTTCAAATAAACAGACTATTAACCATTGCGCAATGTTATTGGCTAAATGATGCAATCAGAATCACATACAAATCCCTTTAATTCTCGTAAGACTGTGGAAGCAGCTGAATCTGCAGCTCGATCTGTATATTTTATCAATTCCTTTTCATTTTTGATAAGGTAGCATGTAAAAATGTCAAGTACATGTATGACATATTTACAAATACATGTCAAAGTTGCAATCTCTCACATAAACAAATCTCTTCGTACTCCTGTGTAAAACAAGACGTCTCTGCGATCGTTGTGTTCTCCAGCTGTTACGTCTACAACCAGCCCCGTTTTCTGTTTTTTTCTTTTTCCCGTGGAGCCATTACAGCATCATTATGTGTGCCCTAGGAAGCATTCCATGCTACTTTAATATTGAATGAGTGAAGAAGTAGCACACCACTATGTTGCCTTCATGAAGCTATCAGAAAACCCATTCTGCCTCTAAATGTGTTTTCTTTTTATCCTGTAGATAGCACTTTCAATGGTTGAGGGTACAGTAAGTATTAGTGCGGGTCTATTTTTAGAAAGGCAATTTCAAAGTTTACTGTACGCATGCACACGGGCAAGTGTTTAAATGGAAGGCTTCTTGAGTGAGTGAGTGTGTGTGAGTGTGTGTGTGTGTGCATTACTTTGCTTAAGGCTTGTTGTTTGTGAGGTCAAGAGGCAACCCGTACTCCACATGTTATTCTCCACAGGGGAAACCAGCTGTGTTGCTCTCTAGCTCCATACCTCCAGGCTCCTGAGGCCTGAGCCACTCAAATGTAAAATCCAGAACTTCACATCTTGAGTATTGAAGACAAGTTGTTAACCTCATAACTTCATCCCCTGGTTCAGTTATTTCACAGTCAGTCAGAAAGCCCGGCTCTGTGCAGATCATACCCCGACACGGCTGTGGTTTCCTGCACTTTTTTACTATTTGCAATTATACGATTGGTGCCATTGCAGGTTCAGTCAGCAAGTTTAACCCAAGTGACCCAGTGTCATTCGTGACACGCCTCCTATCTCACACTCTGGCATCAGAAAAGACTTTTCAAATGCCACTGATACTTGTATCCGCTCGGTTCCCTGTGACTGTGCAGCATGCTACAAAGATTTATTCTTCTTTTGTGCTCCCTCCTTTGCTCTGACACACTTTCAGGTAGTTCAAAGTGAGGCGCTCTTAGATTGACAGCTTCTGATCAATGAGGTGCATCAGAGGAAATTTATTCAACAGCAAAACAATGTCAAAATCAAACGCTGTTTAACTTAAGGCAAGTTACTCTGACTCTGAAGAGGCCGCGAGCAAACGATATGTACAGTGTTTAGAAAGCCAAACTTTTGTCAGTTAAAAAGTTGTACACTGAGATTTACTGTCAGTACAGTAGACACCTACATTCTTATCTTACACCCCCGGTACAAAGCAGCGGCAAGTGTGATGCCGGTGTTGGTTTCAGATTGATGCAGCAGTCTTTCTCTAGTCCAGCACCAACGTTAGTAAAATACTAACCACCTGCAACAAAGCACATGACATAAAGATGACTTATGCTAATGATGGTCATAAATACTAATAGCCCTCATTGGTTCCGCTAACAATCAAGGTTATGATAAGATATTTGTGCTGGTCTCAATAAATGCTAACTTTATGGTGCAGGGGTGTACAACATCTCATCAGAATAAATCCTCCTGCACGGTTCCTGCCTCTGCACACAACACTTATCGCTTCAATTGACAAACAAGCACAAGATGTTTTGCCATTTTAACACATATAGATCATTTGAGTCTGGTTTACTTCTTTATGGATTCTTTTAACATGCTTTCGTTTTCACCCTTGTGCATTTGTCGATGCGTTGATTTGTTTGTTGTCATGTCAGCAACATGACACAAAAACTACTGGACTGATTAGCACAAAACTTCGGACCATACAGGATATCGCTTTTTTTATATTTTCACCACTTCCAGGGAATGATTCATGGATATTGGTGAATTAATCAGACATACTCAGGTAATGGATATTTATGACTGAATTTGGTCCAGCTTGATTGCATTCAAGATGACTGTTGGACCTTGGCGTCTCTCACTGCTACTCTAGTTTAAATATGTGTCATTTGAATAGCAAGTCTGAAATCCCCTTTCCATCATGTTACAATTTGATTCAAAGCTTCCAATAAAAACCGTCACATTGTGACGGGGAGTTGACGTGGGACGGAGGAAATTGATTAAAATTCGGAAAGCAGTGGACCACGGCAAGCTATTTTTGTCCTCATGTCCATGAGCGCTTCTGTGCACGTCAGCAGCCGAGCAGTATCAGTCAGATAAGTGCTGGTGCTCAACCTTTCAATGCTCTGGGTCAGCATCTTGGATGCATGACAGAGATCCCGGCTCCTCAAGACCATATGGGGTCTGTTTCTCTTCAACACCTCCACTCTGCTCCTCTCAGCATCCCTTCCTCTGGGGGTTACAACCTGTCCCGTCCTCAAGTGTACACTGTGTCCAGAAAAGCACGATGAGAGGCTTTCAACAGCACAAGTGAGATGTTTTTCCCACCTTCTCCCAAAAGAACACTCTTTATTTCTCAGAAATGGAAGATATGGTCAACTTGCTCTTAAGTTCCATGAAACAAGAAATCTCAAGAAATTCAACATACTAATGGAAATCGCCTTTATATCCATAAAAAAATACACATGCTAGAAAAATAACATTATTACCATCCAAGCTGCTCTTTATACCATTTGCTTCAATCCAGCCATGACCTGTGACCTGTGAGTTTACTCGGAGAACAGTACGGCCCGTGACTTTCAGTTTACAACAGACTTGAGATGAAGGGCATAGGCCAGAAGAGCGGCCAAGGAGAAAGGACCCTTCACCCATAGTCACCTACAGTATAACCACAGTAAATATAAAGCAGCAACTGCATCCAAAATCAATACTGCTGCAGGATAACAAGCAGGCAGTCAAAGCAGAAACTTCATATTCGTAGGCAAATTTTAAAAGTACGAAGTACAAAATAAATGAGCTAATGATGCAAATCGACCTGCCAGGACTAGAAAAGAATGACATTTTCCAAAGTCTTTTTTGTCTGGAATAACACATTTAGATTGAATAAGGGTCGACCTGACAGCCGGATGGTTATGTCTCATACGCCCCAGGTTCGATTCCCAACCCGTCGGTACTCTTCCTCCCTGTTAGCTGCCTCTCCTTTTCCTTGGCACTTTTGAATCAAATCATTATAAGAAAAAAGTACAAGCTAATAGTCCCATAACAGGGAAATTTGCTGTGTTGCAGCAGCAAAGATGAGAGTAAAGATAAAATGCAAAAGTTGAAAAGCAAACATGCAATATAAACATTACAAAAATGTAAAGTACACAATGTAAACAAGATACACCGCATGTAAAAACAAAGGGATCACAAAGGCAGTGACATTTAGACTTTAGATGATTTTAGATTTTCTACCTCACAAGTTGATTTTGCTCCAATCATTTGCATCTCATGTCCAAACACATTTATTAATTTGATGAGCTCTGCTTCTACCTAATTAGAGAGACTTTAAGTCTCTACTCAACTCGTGTAGATGCTGCCATGCTGGACATGTGTGGGTGTGTTGTGGTCTTTTAAAGCCCAGTGGGGGGAGAGCAAGAAAAAAAAAAAAAAAAAAGGTTCCTTCTTGGGTGATGCATGGCAGCAGGGGCAGCTGCAGGACTGACCCTGCCAAGGACAGAGAGCTTCCCATGCCTCTTCAATGCCCCAAAATGGGTCATTGAACAGCTAAATGGAGTCATTATGATGAGTAATTAAAAGAAAACTGCCGAAGAATCTCAAACTCGCCCTTTTCTCTTGGTTCCGCTGCTTTTTTTGTGTTTTCACCGGCCTTTGCTGAAAGACAGCTGCTTCGGGGCCTCTTAAACTATCACCCCTTTCACTGGAATGCAAATAGCAGCCCTAGCGGCTAATTAAATGGCAATATCTATTGTCCTCTCATTTACTGTAAATCCAGCCATTTTGCAGATTTCCATTACAGATTGTTGGAGACCGACTTTCGCCCGTGCTTTTCCATCTGATACAGTATGTCATACACTCTGAGTCACAGGGGGACCATACCACAGAATTGTTTCATTAAACCCGGAGCAGTAATATGAATACTGATTGTGCAATAATCGCGCGCTCGTCTTCTGCACACATTAATATGCATGCAGGTAGGAAAATTGCAGCCTTGCTTCACTAAAACAGACTCATTAAAGCACGGATGAAGCACGGGTACAAAAGTGAGGAATCTTGTGTCATTTCTATTTCACTTACTGTAGTGAATACAAAACATTCATCTCTTTCTATTACCAAGCTTTTCCATCTCTCTCCTTTTTTTAACTTCCAATAAAAATGCATGAACATGTGCCCATGCAGCCTCCCCCTGAGAGGCGTGAGCAGCACATTCCAATGATGGCGGGCGCAGAGAGGTGGATTGATGTTTGATTAATGAAAAAAAATAATGAATTAGTGAAACTAACTCGGGCAAGACCGGGGACTGAAACAGAGGATTTCATTACCTTGTGCTTGTTAGATAAGGTTAATGAGGCTGCTGAATGTTGGGTGAGAGGGAAAAGAAGACGAAAGAAATGAAAAAGAACATTAATAAAATGCTGCTGGATTAATTTTGGCGACTTCGGTGCCAGAAGAGGCTTCTACTCAGAACAAGCAGCGTTTTATTACATGCCACGTTAAGGCTGGCCTCAGTGGACACGACTGGTCTGTGTTGTTGAACTCAAGGTTCAGTGTGGAGGATTTAGTGGCATCTGGTGGTGACGTTGTTCATGTCATCAACAGAACACACCTCCCCCAACCCTTCCATTCCATCTACGGTGGCTAACAGGAAACATAGAAAGGCATAAGGTTTTTCTCCAGAGCCAGTTTTTGGCTTGTACGTCTTTAGGCGACTGTAAAAATATGACTGTGCAACATGGCGGACTTCGTGAAAAAGAACCAAAGTAGATAAAAAGGGTGCACTCTCGTCACAAGTATACAACAATTCTTAGTTTCAGGTACCAAGGTAACAGGCCATTTTATTTTGGTCGCCTTTAACTTTCATCATATCTTCCTTACCGGTGGAAACCACTGTTTGCCTACTGGCTGTTTAACCAGTCGGCTGTTTTCTCCTCCACTGTTTGCATTGGTCACTTTTGATGGATCACGTTTATTAATTACAGTTTGCTGCACAACGTGAATAAAACTTTAATACATAACCTCATACATGGACATGATTTGTGCCTGTGTCACATCAGGTAAAATGTTATCAGTAATGCTGGTGAGGACCACAACTCCCATGATCCCATGCTGCTTCATCAAACTAGGTCTTTTGTTGTTTTGTCCCCTAGCAGCCTAATTTACATATTGCTAATTTAAATCCCTCAAACTGGACATATCATGTTATATGAGAAGGTTAAGGGCTTTGTGCCATTTTGCTTGAAAAAAAAACAGCTTGATCGAGAATGACACGTTAATATATATGTAATTTTGTTTATTTTTCCCAGAGTTCAAGAGGAAAACTTAAAGAACATCTGTACAGCTGTCGGACGCCAGGGATGATCTCTCTCGCTGGAGACTTCCACCCAGAGTACAGAGGTGAGTGCAGGTATTTGTAATGGTCACGCTGGTAGCAGCTCCACATAAGCAAACACGACGGTAAGAGGATCACAGGGAATTCATTGCTAATCCACTGGTCAATACACACGATAAGCACAGTACAGAGGCAAACACAAGTCACTCAAAGGACGTGTCAAACTGAGAGTAGAATATCAAGGTGGAGGTATGAAACATTCATGTTTTCCTGTTTAAACCTCTGCCTTCTTACACGAGTACCAGAACCTGAAGTGTTTACTGTAACATGGATTCTAGGATGGATGCTTAAAGTTAAATTGGGTAATGTTGAATATATATTTATAACCTTTTGGAAGAAACGTTACAGTTAAATATCTACAAATACCAGTATTTTATTGGTATTACATTTTTTAATTTGCTTCCAAGACCATTGACAGTAACAGAGAATTATTTCAACAGCTTACAATAATAACAGGGAAAAGTTGCCATATACTGTAGGTGTATGTGCACTCTGAACCATTATTGCTAATTGCTCCGCTTTTCACAAGACATGTGGCCTTGAAATCTGAATCATCACTGTCCCACTTTCCATGCATAAATACTTTAATAGCCCCCACAACCCTTTCTTCTTAACTGACTCACCAGTGGCTGAACTAGTCTGTCATGTAAAGCAGAGCAGATGGGGTCTGGCCTATGGCTACATTAAGGCACATGTCATCTGATTCAACAGAAACCACAGAGTTTTTCTAAATTTAACACTTTCCCTCCGACATTTAATCAACTGTAGCTGAAGGTTGACCCTGTAAAATACCAGGTTGAAAGATGGTAACAGTTACATTTCTGTTTCAGCTAAAATTCAATCTTAAGACCATTATTTGCTAAATATATTTACATAAAATTCATTTCAGGTTAAACAATTAGATTTCCACTTATCTAATAGAAGCTGACATATCACTTAAATACACTGTAAAATATGGGTAAAATTGATTTCACTAAAAACTTACTTGAAAAATCTAGGAAACTAATTGCTTCAAAAAAGGGGATTAAATATCGATATTGGTTTTGAGTTATGATGACTTTATATGTACATCTTGATTTCACTTAAATTATAGTAACCTATCAAATTAACTTTTGGATTGGTTTGATCTAAGTGGATAGTTTTTGTTTACTCAGTCTAAAAAAATCCAAAATATATTCAGACTAGGTGAACATTTGAGCCTGGCTTCCATTGTCATCCATGAATCAGTAATTATTGGTAAGATTTCACAGAGTCAAGAATTAATTTGTCTCACAAACGCTCAATTTGCTACCACAAAGTATCTTATACAATGGCAACTGTACCTACAATAAATAATAGAACAGAAATGAGTGCCAAGTAATGTATAATGTCCTAGAACAAAACTAAACTTAAGTCTACAACATTGTCTCAGTCACAATACCAAGACTGGATGGTTTCTGTACTGCTTTTTACTACTACTTTTAATGTGCATCACTGAATCACGTTAAAGTCCAGTTTACGGACTTGTTTAGTTTTAGTACAATACCCTCATTTCATGACTTAAATGGACAGTGACAAATAAGTACACCAATGAAGTGTAAGTAGGCTTGATACTTTTTACAGTGTATTTTACAACCCCCCACGTTTCGGAGCGAAATGTTGTTCTCTGCACATCAGTCAAACATTTAAAAACAGACAACTTAACTTAATAAGAGCTTATTACTGGTGGACTTAAGAAAGAAAAAGTGCTGGTGCAGTAAACAATGATACAAGCATGCATCCTTTTTCTTTATCTCTTTTTTATGAAATTTCTAACTTGTTAATATGTGTGTAAAATATGCAGGCCAATGTTCTAGGGCCCATTAAACAAAAATAAAAGTACACCAAATGGAGACATACAATATTAAAGAGTGATAATAATGATTATAGTGCACAAAGTTGTGTAGAAGTAATGGACTTGTTTGAAAACTGGAGATAATGTATTCAGTGGCCCATGCATCATCATTTAAATCTGCTTAACAAGATCTTCGGTGTATGAGCTGATCAGCCAGAGAGCTCCTAAATGGAAATTGAATCTGCTGTTTTAGTGTCATCACTGACCAAAGAAAACCTCTTTATTGTATTATTCATGTGTTTCCTCAAAATGGGGTTGTTTTTTTTTAGCCCTTTGGCTTTTATGTTTATGTCATTTTCAGTGTTTTCTTCCAAATGAGAGCAGCTGTTTGTGGCGTTATTATTGAAACTAGAAGTTTGAGTGACAATAAGCCTTTGTGCATATTGTCATATAAGGAAAGGTATGTTTGGACACACTTCAAACATTCAAACGCTGTTGGATACGTCAAAAGAACAATCCAAAGCTGGATGAATGGCTTTGATTTAATCCAATGTTGCCTTTCAAGTGCGGCCAGAGAGATTTTTTGCATCAAACCGTCGAGCAAAATTCCTGCTTTGCCGAATCTTATGGTAAAAATAATAAACCACATTGTGCATAATGAATGCAATGAGCAAACTTACCCAATACATACGATTATTCTCATTCGGAAACTAGTTTAGCAGAAGATTGAAGTGTGGCACAGCTCGATTTTAACCACTATCATTAAACTGAGGATATACTGCCGTTGCTACTGAGGATGAGGACTGTTGGTCCAGAGCAGGAGAGGGACCACAAAACTCCCAGTTTAATTATTTTATTTTAAAAGAGTGTCCAGAGCAATATCCTTTTAGGGGACATATATTTCCTCGTATCCCTGCAGAGCTAATGCCTTTACTTCACTGAATTGTACATGATGCACACTGTGCCCAACAGGAAATGTGAAAATCCTGGCAACAATATTTGATTGTATACGTGTTGTTCACACCATCATGTGCCTCTAGTTGAGGGATTAAGTAATTGTCTTTTCATCCTCTAGTTGCTTTAGTGTTTTCCCTAAAAAACATTATGATATTTGGCATGGAACATATAATATAAAAATGTCATTGGTCACTGTAATGTGCATTCTCCCGTCCAAGTCACGACAGCGTTATGCTTTAGCCCCATCAAGCTATCTGGTGCCAGGTCCGCCATCAACCTGGATTCCTAATTGATGGCTCCACAGAAGAGTTATTTGAATGGATTACCACAAAGAGCATCATGGATTAGCCTGTGAGAGCAAAGATCCCGTGGGAGCCTTAAATTGGTCACATAAAGTGATTATAAAACATCCGCATGGCTACCTATTATTGAGCCCCTCCCATCAAAGCAATTTAACCCTTCCTCGTTGGCTCAGTGCATCAATATCACTCTGAACTGATCTACCTCATGTGCATGTTGGCTGCACTTGTGTTGGTTAGTGCCCCCAAAACAGTGCACACTATGATGTGTTCAATGCCTCTGGGACATCAGGCCCACGGCATAAAAAGACACTTTGCTCTTTGACATCGAGGCGACGTGCCGCCCTCTCTGTCACAGCAGAGTTCATATTTAAAAGACTAAGTGGCCAGTTTACAGCTCATGATTCATGTTGATATGATTACTGGACACTACAGCACTCAATCAGGATAAAAGAAAATCTGACACGCAGTCCTGCCTCCTCGGTTTTTCTGCTGTGGCTCTAGGTTGGTGTGTTTCCCAGAATCCACCTCATCCACTTGCCATGCCTGGGCTGTCATCAGCGCTAATGTAGTGTAATTTTTTGTGATCACTTTAACCACTTTACGCTTCGTGAGTCCATTAATATTTTTGATGAGAACTACATCTATCAGAATTATGGCCAGTGTAAGATTAAAAGATTTTCCACGGGAAATATGCGAGGATCTATATCTGATCATGCATTCAGTAAACATCCTGTGCTTTCTGAGTTCATCAGTGTTGAAGCCTCAATATCTTACACTTCAGTCAACCTAAATAAAAAGGTTTAGACGCCTGCATGATAAATTCACACTGGCTTTACTTCCCTTTTGATTTGGTCCCAGACCTGACGAGTATATTTGTAAAAATAATAAATATTATTGCAAGACCAAACTTTATTTGTCCTTTCGTTCTAACACGATATGCATAAAAGTGATGAAGTGGTGACCCCTCCTCTTTTTTAGAAATGTGCTGGCGCATTTAAATGAAAGTAGAAAAATAAAGAAATGACCATAAAGCATTTTTATTTAACCAAATTATAATAAAAGGAATATTGCAAATGTTTTGTGGGTTATGCCTGAACAAATACATATCGCATATTCATTTCAATTACCAAAAAGTAATACACGGGCAAATAAAGGAAAGTGTTATTTCACAAGATATTGTTACTGCACTTCAACTCATTTAAAAAGATGGGATAAGATGTTTTCTGTAGCGGACAAATTGAAGCCATCAGTTTCAAATCAGGCTTTTATGGAATTATCATAAAAGTGATAAATATCATAAAATGGTGAAAAGGAGAAAGACAATTTCTTAAGAGTTTGAAAATCCGGAGCAACAAACCGATTCCGTTAAAAAACTAAAAGCAGTCCACAGAGTATCCACACAACAAATACTGAAAAAGTCTAAGTAAGACTCAATCAACAGAAGAGCAGTTCTTATAATATCATCTCCATTACTTTCCTGGAATTTTGTTAATAAAGACGTGCACAGCCAACCCGGCTGTGGCTCTGCAATGAGAAAGGCAATCATGTAGAAAATGAATGGAAGTCAAAACAGTACTACGCGGTTTTGACAGACAGATGTCGGCCATTCATTACAGACCCTCTAATGATTTCTCTCCACATGGCTGATAAAACGCTTTGGCACCTCCACTCTGCATGACGGGGACTTTTCTCAAATCATGACACCTCAATTCCTCCCTCTTTATTACGTGCCATTCATTCGGTCGCGCTGCAGAAGACGAAGCCCCGTGTCTGAATGCGAATTTAGCTTGTCAGACTGAACCAATAATAACAAGTAGCGCCGGCATGTTTAATGCATTCGTTATTCTGCAAACACAGACTCGGGCATGATCTGCAGTGAGAAAAGAGAGGATAATTGAGGCTCAGGGTTTATCGCCCTTAGAGTAGGATTAAAACCTGAGGCCACTCACCTTTAAAGAAGGATCTCTGGCCATCTGCTTTTGTATTTCCTCTCGTCAAATGCTGTCCTTTAAAAGAAAAAAGAAATCCTTTGAAATGTCTCAGTGCAGCGTTCACCTCCTAATTTCTTTTGAGACTTTATCCAACACACTTTGTTTCTACGCCTGCAACCTAGTATTAGATTTATTATAGGTTATTAATATCATAACAAAAAACGGCGGTAATTGAATCTCTATAGACGTATCACAATTTTCTGGGCCAATTAGTTCATTCTTATGTGATTATAATATAAAGATAAAAGTGATTTGCGAAGTGTCTCGGGTCCATAAGGTTCTCATGGCACATTCACTCTAGTTTAATACATTTTAAGAAGTTTTCTTCTGCTCTGAAAGATTACAGGATTGCAGCATAGGCGACAACCGGCCAATCACGAAAACCATTTGCAGGTTGTTTTTATTAGTTTTTAATCTCTCTGACGCATCTCTTCCTTCACAATGTTAATTCGCCCTTCTTTTTGCCGTCACTTTTGAATAGAAGTAAACCATCATTTGGATTGGAATGGTTATTTCCATTTTACAGGAATTGACCTCATTTCAGGAACATCTCAGGTTTGATTTATGTGTTTTACATCCCCACTGCGCTGCTTGATGCCTTCATCCCTTTGGTAGACCAAAATTGCATCTCAAATGGATTATAGATTAGTATCAGTGTCTGGCTGTCCAACTTGGGCGGTAATGTGTCAGGATTGTGGCACAGGCCTGGCGACAACAAAGAATCACTCATCCTCTGGGTTTTGAAAACCTGGCTGAAGGTGCAATTAATCCACAAAATGATCAGTAGATTAATGATAAAAGTAAACAAGTCAATAAAGTTTCATTCATCAATATCACAGACTGAGCTCCAGCAACATTCACCCGTACCCAAGTGAACTGTACAGAAGCTGTATTTACTTATACAGTGTTTACAGGTAACGATGTATTACACTGACTACTATTTAATTTGTTGCTTTAATTGCCTTATTCCTCTAAATTGCAGAAGGTGGAATAATGTGCAATATAATTGATTAAATAAATAAATTTAAATAGTTGAAAATCTATTTAAACTGGAATGTTACTCAGTAGAGTGCACACCTCAAGGCAAGGCCCAACAGTCCCTTTATGAAACCACATTTAACTTCACTACATCCAGATTGTGTGTGAAGCTGCACCCAATGACAGACACTTATAGATATAACACCATAAATTTATACGGTCTTCCTTGGGTAATGCCTCTCCATTGCACAACATTTCATGGAAATCACCTGGTTAATTTTTGCGTCATCATGCTAATTAACAAACCAACGCAGAGGAAATCATGGCATCTTTGGCAGAGGTAATGATAACATTTAAAACAGGCTTAAAGTCTCTGTGTGGGTACAACCATTTATTTTATTTCATTTAATTTCACCTTTTAATATATTTCAGATGTTGTGCACGTGTAACATTAATCCCATTTCATGGAGCATACTGTTACTTATGATAACCTTGTTCTTACTTATTATAAAGTTACCTTACTTTTACTTTGACAGTCCTCTCAAATGTGCACATTTTATCAAGTCAAGCACTTACTTAAAAGCACAGTGAAACCCAAATAAATGTGTCCTAAAGGCTGAAATCAGTAATTTCAACAAAGTATGGCGAAATGATTAATCACATCGCACACGGTACATGTCCACCATGTGACATATCGTGTCATATGACCTTTTCTTCTATGTTGTACAATGGTAATTGCCTCTGGCTCATTTCCTTAGTGGGTTATGACACAGATGACATTTATTGACAAGCCACCCCCCGTGTGCAGGTACTTTACAGTAAGTGTGTAAAAGGCAGTAGATGTCGATGAGGAGCGTCTGTGAAAGAGAGGCTGTTGTTTTCCTGAGGAGGTTTTGTAATGTCTTTGTCTGTGATGGACGCTGCTATTAAAATCCTCATTTAAGTGTTTCTCAAAAAAGGAAACCTATTCTGATAAATGACCTGCCAAAGAGGAGACATGTGATGATGACCCGGTCCGAATCACATGTGAAAGCTTCTCAAGCACTGGACTGTATGACATCTTTCCCACTGATTAATGGTCAAGGACATGCCACAGTATTCTTCCTATAAGCTAAGGAAAAGATTCCTGTGTTTCCCATGTGCGACTGTGGAAGTAAATTCAAAAGGACAACAGCAATAAAAATGCAAATTCTGGCCAATGCCATCCGGGCAGTTTATGTCCGTTTATCTCCACTAATGCCCATCAGATTTCAAAGCCATTATTTGTAGCATCCTCCAAGCTAACTGGTATAGAAGTCCTCCCAGTGGTCTACCTGTCATCTCACGCACCGAAGAAACATTTAATTCCTTTGATAGTCGAGAACGATCCCTCTGTTGCATCCCCCCCCACACACACACACACCTTGTTGAGCCTGAGAGAATTTGTCCTGTCAGAAACAATAACTTTCCTTTCCAAGCAAAGACAGTCTTTATTTCTCAACGTTACCGTCGCGGAGGGTGGTTGTTTCAATTTACCTTTCCCTGTGTTTCCTTTTATTCTTGTAATTCTCATAGATGGATAAAATGTATGCATCAGGGAAGTCAACACTTCTTCAACATCTTTGCTAACAACAATAGATTTTCCCTCCTGTCCCTTTGATCCTTTTGAGTAAAATCTATAAAAAAAAACACACTCTTTTATATACCAGACTGACTTGCTTCTGGAATCTGTTGCTACTGCTGCTCATTTCTAATGCCAGTGACCACCACACTATTAAACGCAACAACCGATGGACGGATCAATAAACAAGCTTTCTATAGGCACAAGCCCTGGGGGTCGAGGGTCTCAGGGTGCAGCTCCATGGCTACAGTGTACAATCATGTTGTTTTCTGTCCATCCATCTGACCTGTGTATGGAAGCAAAGAAGAAAACAGACAAGACTCAAATCAACTTCCAAGAGAAAGAGGCATAAAATGACCAATAAAGGAAGACATGACAGCAGAAAGAGACCAAACTATTACAAATATGCAAAATAGCGACAGAGACATGCAAGTACACTTTTCGACCTAAACCTTTCATTCCCACTACATATTTTAAAAAGGTTCCCGCAGATCAACCTTTCCCCACCTTTCCACCACAGTCTAAAGACAAAGGGAGATATGGCAAACAAGCCACAAAGAGACACACAATAACCAACAACCTAGACTGCTGCTGCTTTTAACCACTGTTTTTGCTGAACATCATTAGATTAGTTTTTAAATTAAAAACACACCACCCACAACCCCAGTCTTCACCTCCATGTTAGTGACGCAGTGAACTATTTTCAGCAGCTGAAAATAGTGTTTACCTTCATTGTTATTGTATGACACACCAGGCATTTGAACAGGCTGCTTTGTTTGTTAGATCAAGATCGGGGGTATTTGTTTTGCGAGACATGAGGACACTTCTGTTCTGAAATGAGAATACTAATTAATAAACATCAAAATCATCGCGATGAAGCACATGACGGTATACAGCACACTTGGCCAAGGTGCCATTGGGGGGAATTAAACTAGCTGGAATTATTCAGACAGCTATATTTCCTGTTAGTTTAGCTCCTTTGGAAATGTACAGTTGGATTTATTACCCAGAGCCTAAATTTGTAGGCACAGTTTATTGAGCTCTGCGGTTTAATCAGTTAAATCGTGTCAAATATTGAGCTTACTTGTGGATTTGCCAATGGGATCTGTAGCCAAGCAGCGCAGCTCAGGGAGAATAACACTGAGATCCATCACTGAACTCATCTAAAGACCGATTCCAATTAGTAAACTCAACAGCTCCTTCAGTGGATGGTGGTGAGTCAGATTGCATCAATTTATAGTTTTAAGTTTATGTCAACATCGTCTGGACCAGGAAAGAAAAGAAAAAAGAAAAGTCAAACAATGAGGAAAATGTAACACAGGGCAACAGCAACCTCATTCTCCCAATTACCTTTTTAATAACATCAATTTAATACAAAATAAAACTTATAAACAGGAAACAGTTATTTTTATTGGTTGCTATGGACAATTTGACACAGTGAAGACATTTTCCTCAACAGCAGCCTCCCACTGTTAAGAAAGTGCAATCACACTCATGTTTGTGTGTGTCTCTGTGGCATTTTATGGGTGTCAATGAATATTTCTCATACATTCAAACAACATGCAGTGATAAACTGAAAATAAGGAGCAGTTAGGCCTTGGAGAGTTTTCAGTGCAACTGGAGATGGAGTTATTTGTGTCGGATGTTCAAATCATGTACAATCACGATCCATCTGTCACAAAAGGCCGTCAATATAAAACACATCTGCAAACAGCAACATTGAGTTCCACGTCTTCATCACCATTTCGCTGCATACTACAGTCTCTTCTTTTATTAGTGTTTACTTTATGGGAATGCAGTGCCTTTACAGTGTGTTTCTGATTTCAGGCACTGTCGCTGCTGATTTTTGTTCCACAGCATCAAATGAGCGGTGGCATACTACCAAAGTAAATAAATGCATACATATGCAAATAAAAGATTAAAAATTTGACGCGAGTGTCCTTAATCTGTGTACGAAGGTAAAACTTGCCAAAGCTAAACAGACTTTTCAAGATGTAGATTTATTTGATTGAACTCGTCTCACAGCCAGCTGTGCGGAGCGCCGAGTGATAATGTCCTCTCCCGAAATGTGTCAGGTGGTCCATCAGGCCCGGACAGATAGAAACATCCAGCAAGGGGAATGGCTGCTCTTGTTTGCAGCTTGTCAATCAGAAAACCGAGGCAAGTTGAGCCGTCAGTCTCAGGCACGGTCCTGCAGTCCAGCATAATTGAATTAGCTCCTGTCACTCTGTGAAGGTTAATTGGTGAGGAAACCTTGGCCAAGCAACGTGGGGGTAATTGACAAAGATAAGGATAGATGTCTTATCTCGGATTTTGTCAGCACATGTGAGCTTTATAATTTCTCATTTATCTCCAAACATGAGATATTAATGAATGCGTAAACGTGACCGAGCGGCTCGATAGAACCCGATCCATGAATAGTGAGTCGCCGTCATAAGTTGCTGTCGTGTTTGGGGCTGCACAATTGCTCCCACTTTAGCTCAACATGTCATGAGTCAGCAGCGGGGGACATTCTGGGCAGACTCTTTGGCTCGGAGGGCAAAAAAAAACCTGTGCCGAGTCGATGGTCAGTTGATGGCCTGGAAAATTGCGTTTAAACCTTCAGGTGTTATTCCAAGTCGTATCTCATTCTGAAACGCACAGAATTAAATTAAACTCCTCTTTGCTCCTCTCGCTTTGACAAATTCTCTCTGTAGCTCAGTTGCTGTTTCATGCCCGGTTCAGTGTGCATCCTGTCGAGCTGAACCGTTATGATTTTGTTATAGAATAGTATTTTTTCGATGTTTATAGCATGAAGATCACAGCATTAATGTTGAGCAAGAAGCTGTATGGGGCTGAGTAGGAAGCAACTTTCCTCCGTTTTGTTTTCTGCTAACTGTTGTGCAAGGCTAAATTAATTCCGCCCAAGCATTTCACTGATGCATCTGTTTCCATCAGCGCTGTTTGAATCCTTGCCATTCTCCATAGCTTATCATCTTTATAAGAGGTGTCACCCAAACGAGAGCTTTTAGTTTGTAATGAGATTTTTTGTTCTCGCCTAAGCTTCGAGCCGCACTAGGTCATGAGCCTGCTGAAGGACTCGGAACACCGAAGAACAATAGAGTGAGATATTGGGAATTTACAAGAGATGGCAGGGCAGTAAGTCATTTAAAGTTTTACAAAGTATGACACCTGTGTGGAATAGCAAGTAGCGAGTGGGGCTGAATGCAACTGTGGGCTATGACAAGAGGCAGCTTCAAAATTCTGACCTTTGCACTCAATGGCTGTTGTTTGACATTTAACACAAATGTGTCATCAGCATTAACTGAAATCAACCCACACACTTTGGCAACACTTATTATCCTGATGCTAATTTGCAGCTAATTAGTGTGGGACTGCACTAACTGGCAGCAGTAAGTTCTTATTTGTCCTTAGCAACCTCTGCAAAACAGAGATGTGAGACTACAGAGCAAAGACACCAAAATGAAGGTTTATATATTTTCTTTTACCTTTTTACTTCAACAGTGTTTTATATAAAACAAATCTGAGTCAGATGTGTTTGTTTATCAGCTTTTTCTATTTTTAGAGATGCAATCATTTGTCTATGAATTGCTTAATCAATTAGTCAATCACAAGAAAATGTATAGGGAAAACCATTTTTTATCCTTAAAAATCTAAACATTCTCTAAGGTTTGCTGCTTCCCTCGTATTAACATCAGTGAATAGTTTTCACATAACACATTTAATAAATTGCAACATGCGAGGTGGTCACATAGGAAACTACAGAGATAACAGATAGATCACAATTCAGTGTTTATGGCCCCTGATCCTTGTACCTTGAATAACGACACATTGTGCTCTTCATCATGTAGGAATATTGTAATTATTATTTAGATGTGTGATAATGAAGAAAAATACATAAATGTAAGAATGGTTGTCTGCTTATAGTGTTTGTAGGACCCTTGTTGCACATTAAGACAAGTAGTAAAAGTGTTCCTTACACTGGACTGTGAGGAAACATTTTTACGTACAGTGTGTTGCATTAACAATTGACAGCGGGTATAACCAAAAGCAAAATAGCCAACTTTCAAGCTAATGTGCTTTGTTAAAGTCTAAGGAATCTGCTGTTAAAGGAGTGTTGTTGTTTTTTCAAATTGATCTTTAGCTCATTCATTATCAACAGCTCTTCACATATTGTTATGAATCCACACCCAGGAGGTATCAACATATTTTTGACTTTATTTCAGCCTCAGGAGGTCACATTGAGAAATCATGTGCTGAAAGCTTCCCGAGGCTTTGAATAAAGTGGCAAAGCAATTGTTTAGGCAGTTGTTAGGTTGAGATGAAAGGCTTTGTGTAGAAAACTAATATGCATTAAGGTAGTACACAAAACTAATCAATTGGTAAGGGGGAGTGAGGTTATACTGACTAAATAAATTATATTTGCCGAGTTCTCATCTACAGAAAAAGACATACAAAGTGCCAAACTTTTACCAAACTAATGTATGACGTTAACACCTTTCTATATATCGAAAGCATATGTGCCCTTGTCCTCCCTCTCTCCAAAGTAATTCAGTACCTCAATGAGCACAATGTTTTCCCGCCCCAAGAGAAGAAGTTCCATTTCATCTCAATTGATTCTTCACTTCTGGCTTCCCATCTTTACTTTTTTCATTCTTGCCATAAAGAAGCGCATGCAATTTCAATGACATCAAATAAAGGGCAGTCATTGGTATGGATGAGGAGGCTCCTCGGAGATTGAGGCACCTTCACCGCCACAAAGCACCAGATAGGAAGCAGGGGCTGAAACAACAAAAAGTACGGCCTCAAACTGTAAATACAGATCCATTGAAACCAGGCTTTTGTAGCCACTTGGAGGAAGAACAGATAAAAAAATATTCGTTTAGTATGCACAGTGAAATTGTCTGGACAGACACGGTGACGAACAAAGGACGAGTGAGAAGCAGAGAGAGCCAGAGAGGATGGTGTGTCGCAGTCAGGTGTCTGTGCACACTGCATACTACGGGTCGTTGTGTGGATGGCGACATACTCAGTTCAAGATCTTTTATTATTTTTTCTCAGTGTGATGGTCCGGAGCTTCTGTCAGGGTTCGCCCTGAAGCACTGGCTCTTGTGGTGGAGCAGCACTCCCGAGGCTTTGTGTGAGAGTGGACAACTCTCCTGCTTCTCATATAAAGGCTCCAGCGAGGCACAGAGAGCCACTGCAGCCCAACGATTTCTCTTAAAGTGCTGCCCAGCCTGTCACTAGTACTGCAGCACCTACTTCAAACCTCGCCTCAGCATCTGACCTCCTGTCTGATTTCCCAGCAGATGGCTCTAAAACAATCAGAAGCTCCAATTTTGTTGATTACGTGCGGCCAAACTAGAACAACCAAGATGTAGTTTAGTCTCTTCCAACCAGTCAAGTTGCAGTGCACATCCATGGTTGTCCATAAATGTATATACACAATAATATACAGTACATATAGTGAAGACTTGGAATCTAATAAAAAAAAACATATTTGTACACTATTAAAATAGCACAGTGAATTTAACTTTTGATCTTTTGGACATAAATTTAATTATTTTATCCTAATAGATATTTAAATGTTATTTTATAATTCTCGATTTAAACAGTCAATGCAGACATGTTTGGAATGAGCACAGTACTAGTGATTGTAATCCTTCACATTTACAGCCACGTTTGTAACCTTTTCCTGCCTCCACACTGATCACAGCTGTGGCTGGAGGGAATTTGTTTTTAAAGACTTTGCTACGTATGTATGTCCCGCTCTCCTGAATGTGATATCTCAGGTAACACCTTGAGGGAATTTCTTTAAACCTGCAACAAGTGTCACCTTGCAGTAGGGGAGCTGATTGAAGTGATGACATTTTGCATCCAAAAAGTCAAATTTCTGGAAAACAAAAAGAGGAAAAACCTGCCAATTATTTAACATTGCTCAGGAACAGACCAGAAGATTGCATATTGCAGAATTGGTCAGCTAGTAAATGGATGAAATACATTTTTGGCACATTTGTGTCATCTGGTTGAAGATGTGTGTGTAGCAACATCCATATTTAAGCATTGTTTGTTGTTTTGCCCCTCCATTTATTGGTATTTTTATTATTATTTATTTTTATTAATTTATTGTCTTAAGTGTTTTGTCTCAATGAACTTACCCACTTATGTGCAGCAGATCAAGAACAACAAATCTTAAAGTCAGTTAGTGATGACCTTAAAATATCACTAGATACTGTTTGTTTCACGGTTCATCACAAACATGATTGAAAACTGTAACTCGTGGACAGATGTATTCAACCGTGAGTCGCTCAATCTAAAAAAAGAAAGAAAAGAAAAGGGGAAAAAGGAGCCAATGGTTTACTGAGTGAAGTATGACAGGGCCCCAAGCAAGTGGAAGAGAAATTTACGAGGTTGTTTTTGAATCCCTCTTCAGAAGAAAGGTTTCAATAGGTTATCCACCGACCAGCACAAGAAAAAGAAAAAGCCTTCATTACCCAGCGCATAAAGTCTAAATGGAAAAGAGACTGTGGAATGGCTGCCCGTGTCTGATAGGGGAATAGACTCGGCTCTGATGCCTTGGGTGTTCTGGCCTGCTGCACTCAGGGCTAGCGCTGGACCCTACAGATTGCTGCCATTATGGAATGTGAGTGTGTGGTGGCAAACAGACCTCAGCTCTCATGAGGCGACGCACACTGCTCGCTTCTTTAGGCCCGATTGAAGGTTTGACTGAACAATATGGTGTGATTTGCATAAAACTAAGGCTCTGAAAATCAATTTCACTGTAGGAGCCCTTTGTTTTTCCCTTAACAATTTACGACTCATTACGGGCATTTGTCGGCACATGCCGTGGATTTAATGGGACGCTACAGTTGCAGGAGTTAAGGTGCAGTTTTCTAATGTAAAATCTGGAAAAGATACAGTAGCACGCATCAGTGTGAGCGTGCCTTGTGTTTCTGTGTTTACCCTAACAAAGGGAAGTCATCTGGCTGTAATTTATGCATGGGTTTCAGTGGTGAGCCAGTGAATCAGTCGGAGGAGTGAGTCACTGTGGGCAAACAAAACACAGCCAATGCATTCTAAATGAGTGGAGACTTCTCTTTTACTTAAACCTCCATTTAGCCGCTAAAGGCTCTGGTACCATGTGCCACGCTGTGAGCAAGCGGAGGTCGGGTCAGATGAGCTCAGTTTCCGCCATGCGGTATTTGCGATAAAGGTCAGAGACTGGGGAATAATAACAAGACACCGTTTTTCTTTAAGAGATCTCTTGCCTTGCCCGACATTCTGCAGAGCTGTATTTTTCATATTCATTTCATGGAACATTTGATTTGGAACCTCTTTCCTCCCAGGGGCCTTGAGAGTGTTCTTTTCTTCTCCGCTCCTCCGCCGCTGCTCTTTTGTCATCACGAAGGTGGTGTTGTAATGGCAGCCTTTGGCATTCTGTAGCAGGGTGCACCGCCACAGCATTTATTTCTGCTCTTTATCTAGACTTGAATAGCTGACCAGCGCTTTTGCTTGATCAACCCATCCCAGTTGCAGATAACGTCTATGAACTGTGTCAACCAAGGAAAGGCACAATTAAGAACAGTTTCTATGCAGCAAAATTGCCCTTCATTTGTGTTTGCTATGCTGCCTTTTGTGCACGTTTCAATGACTCTCAGCTCATAGGGTACGTATATGAATACACGGACAGCAGATTGTTATAGTAGCACACATCCACAAAAGGGCCTGCCCTCATTTGTCGTTTTTTCCAGATTCATATTGACAATGAAATATTAATGCCCACTGCCACCACACAAAATATCAAAGTTTATTGAAAATGGTCGCTGCAGCCACCGCGTAGCGTACGGGCATGCTGTCGTATGCATTTGGTAAAGAGTGGAAATGGAAAGGCAGAAAACAGCGAATTAGCAATGAAAAGAGACTGTATGAGCGTCCTTATTTACACTAAATTTATGGGACATAAAGCACAGAAGGGCTAATACACAAGCAACATGGCACATTCACATATAATCTCACCCTCTAGGCTCAACTCAAATCTATGTGAAACATTCAAGGCCTCAGATTATCTCACCAATGTTCCAGTGTATCGATTTATCAGCAGACGGTGCAGCGCTCACTGCTGGCATGGTTCAGAACTGGAATGTTTTTCCAGATAACATCCAAATGAATCATTCTGTCTTAGCTATTGTTATTATTCTGTTAAAGATGTTACGCTGTGTTATCCTGACGAAGGCAGCTCTTATGTCTTGTAGATGTATTGGAAATGTGTTAAGAAATATTGAATGTGGAGAGCACAATGATTTGTACCGACTCGTTTAATAGTGTCAACTCACTGCAAGGAGAATTTTATGATTGAACACAAATTGGGGGGGAAACCTAAAACATTCACCAACCTGAGTTTGTCCTGAGGAGTAGAAAAGAGAAAAGGACAGGTTGGGAGGTGAAGGAAACCAGAGTTTGCTTTTTGTGACCGACTGTTACAATTAATGTTTTCAATTTTTTCATTAACCATTCCTTTAATTTTTAAATAGTCAAACTTCAGCCATATGTTACTGATGGTTTATGTGACACAATCTTACAAACACATATTTTTTGAGGCACTGAATGTTTGTTGGCTCTGAATGTTCAACTAAGTAAATAATCCAGGGTTTTCCCACAATTGTGCAATATTGACATTTTGATTGCTACTGTATCCTTAATATAACGTATTCACAACAGGAAATAATACCTGAATTAACTTTTTTTACTTCATATTCAGATAACATGTTTAATGAATGTAATGCAATCTGAAATCGAATTATTTTCACTGACAAAGTATATCATTTGTTTTCCCCCAAAAACGTCTGCTTGTAGCAACTAAAGAATGATTAACATCTTCCATGGTTGTATTCAGGACCTTGCAACAACTTGTTTATGCTAATAGAAGCACTCTGGGCTTAGTCTTTAATTTAGGCTTCCTTTGGCAGGATTTAAATCTTGTTTTTTATTGACATTTTAGCCCCAATCTTTCCCTTTCACAAACCACAGCGTACTCAGGATGCAAACCATTGTCTCTGGTGTCAAAGTCCTGAGCTTTGTAGTGCTGCTACACCGAACACCCGGGGACTAACTAAAAAGATGGACAAATAATCTTGAGAAAGTATAACCAAAAACACAGGATCATTGAGAGGCGACGTAAATGACTTTTGCATCTCCAGCTTGATGTATGATGAGCAGGACCACAACACTAGTGTGATTGTAACGTATTCACAAAAGGTCAAATGACAACAGGAATGGTCTTCAGGTCCACAATGGTAGGTGGGGTTTCAACTTGAAGTCTATTCTCTCTGCCATGAACTGTCACATTGAATCTGTTTTAACAGTGCTATTACCTCTTTTTGTGTAGGGACATGTCCTCTAACACAAAAGTCCCCTCACACCCCCTGTGTCTCCACATGGCATATAATCTGGTCCCGTGTCTGATTGGCTGATGATCTTAAAGGCAAGATCAATATCTGAGGTCATATTTTCAAAGTTCAATATTTCTTTGGTTTCTTCATTTCGATCAGTGACATTTTGATCAGTGTTTTCTAAATTAATTAATTTAAATTAACTACTGCGTAATCTTCATATATCTATGTAATCCTGTCTCATTCATTACAGTATAAACATCCCCATGCTGCCTGTTAAATTACATTTCTTGTGTAGCTACCGAGAGAAAAACATACTCCTCTACAAATCATCTTTAGATTAACTCAATCAGCCACATAAAATCCTAAATAAACAATAAAAAGCTATTATTGGTTTTATGTTAAATCATTTAAACTAATATTTAAACAACAAATATAATATGCCAATTCGTATATGATCGCAATCACAGCGTGACACATTCAAACATAAGGTTGATGGACCGTCGCACACAGTTTAGCTGGTTTTCATATGATTTGTCATGTGGACTGTAGAGCTGTGATTTAAACTCGGCTTCATTGTCATCCATATTGATAACACTTACACTCACAACTTATTTGATATCATGTTTTTAAAAGCAGGGGCCTAATTAACTAATCAATTAACCTTTGATAATCATTTTGATCTGACATTCATCAGCCAGTTTACTGACTTTATGACTTTTCTGTACTTGTGCCATAGTTACAGTTTTTGACCATTATCCTATGACTGTCACATAGATATCACAGAGTGGATTAATAGTATAATCATACTTTAAGAAACTGCACGAAAAGCTAAACCACATGGAGCCCAACAAGTGCTTATGAGGATATCAAATGTGGTATTAAAGACACAAGATTAACTTGAAAAAGAATGAAAGTTATAATTTAGATATCGTCTTTCCACTTTCTTCTGCAGTTCATAGAGCATTTTTTTTTATATTTTGTCGACATGGCTCATCTCCCCTTCTGTATTTTCATCTCCCCTTCTGTCTTTTCTCTTGTATAATCCAGCGCCCAAAATTATTTTTAATTTATTCATAAAGGTTTTCAGAAGAAAAAGCCTCAATACATTGATCCGGAGCATCATTTCATGTGGCGCTGCATAATTGATTTAATGCAGCTTCCTAACATTGGCCTCCCTCAGTTGCGTCTGACAGCCCTCAGGTTAATGGTGTGAAAACAGGGACCCTGCTTTTCCCCACCTGTCAAGTGGTAATTGGCCAACGGTTTCCTTTATTAGCATTCTGCCACAGGGACTGAAAACACCTCTTAAATTGTGTACAAAATAATTGCTGGAGCATGAACAAGGAGAGCTTGCAGTAAACACGAACGCCAGGAATTGAGAGCAACATTTCAATACCGACGTATGTAATAAATGTGCATTTCCTCTCCTGATAAAACAGTAGCCTAATTAATGTCGCCTTTGTGCTCTTCTTGTGTCTCCATTTTGCAGGTTATTCCTCCAAGCACGCGAGAGAGACCCAGGGAGGAAGACCGTGGCAGAAACAATAAGATGAGACCATTTAATGATGGTAACCTCTAAGGAGCAAAGCACAAGCCGAGCCAAGGTGGTGAATTCTCTTTTAAACCACCGACACAAGTTCCCTGCAGGAAACCCCTGATGAAAGAAACTCAGTATAAAGGCAGATACTCAACTTTTTCCCGACTGGTACATGGGGACAACACCATCCATCAATGAACAGGAGACAAATAAAAGGAGTGCTTCTGACCCTGAGAACAGTTGAACATCCAGCTGAATTTCCAACAGGATTGTCTCCTCCGTGCTGAAACCACAGTGGTATCGCCCCTTTCATAATTTTTTGGCCCCGCACATGACTCTCAGAGAAGCACCAATGGCCTGCAGCTTAGGCATGGTGATGAGTGCCTTGTTTTGGTCTGTAGCCATTGTATATTTGACTCACATTGGCAAAGTCAGTGGAGACTGCTGGTTGATTGAGGGTGAAAAGGGCTTTGTGTGGCTTGCAATTTGTAGCCAAAACCAACCACCTTATGAGGCCATCCCACAGCATATTAACAGCACCATTGTGGACCTTCGTTTGAATGAAAACAAAATCAAAAGCATCCATTATTCTGCTCTTAGTCGCTTTGCCAACTTGACCTACCTGAACCTGACAAAGAATGACATCTCCTACATCGAGGACGGGGCCTTTTCTGCTCAGTTTAACTTACAAGTCCTTCAAATGGGCTTCAACAAGATGCGCAACCTGACAGAGGGAATCCTCAGGGGTTTAGGAAAGCTGCAATACCTCTACCTCCAGGCAAACCTGATAGAGACTGTGACACCCAATGCCTTTTGGGAATGCCCCAACATAGAGAACATTGACCTCTCCATGAACCGAATCCAACAGTTAGACGGGTCCACGTTTACCAGTCTGACTAAACTGACCACCTGCGAGCTGTACACCAATCCTTTCAACTGCTCTTGTGAATTACTTGGCTTTGTCAAATGGCTCTCGGTTTTCCCAAACAGGACGAACGAGCGGATGGTCTGCGACTCCCCACCCGGCGTCTCCGGTTTTAGTTTACTGAGCCAGAATCCGAACAATCCGACCTATCGAAACGCACTCCACATGCTCAAAACTGTGTGCACGGATGACTATGTGACGCCATTTATTGCTTTGCCCACTGACTCTTCAACACCCCCGCCAGACTCAACACTCTGCGGGCTGGAAGACTGTCCATCAGGCACAGAGCCAGATGACATTACCATCAGTTCGACCTACACCACCATGGAAGTAACCCCTGTGATGAATGTGAAGCAAGTAACAAATACAGGTGCCATCATCACAGTTCAGATCCCCCATCCTTACAAAAAGATGTACATCCTCATTCTGTACAACAACAGCTTCTTCACCGAAATTCGAAATCTAAAAGATATAACGCAGGATATCGAACTGAAAGATCTTAAACCCCACACTAACTACACATACTGTGTGGCTTCAATACGAAACTCCCTCAGACACAACCACACTTGTCTGACTCTCACTACAGGCCTTCGGATCGAGAAGGACAGAGATGTAAACAATGCAACTGCTACTCATTATATTATGACAATTTTAGGCTGCCTCTTTAGCATGGTCATTTTTCTTGGGGTGGTCTACTACTGCTTGCGAAGAAAGCGTCAGCAAGATGAAAAGCACAAAAAAGCAGGGACCCTGAAGAAAAATATAATGGAACTTAAGTATGGACAAGAACTGGAAGGGGGGACTATTTCCCGAATGTCACAGAAGCAGTTGTTGGCTGGGGAGAGCATGGCCCGTATGCCATACCTACCATCTGCTGCTGAAATGGAGCAGTACAAATTTCAAGAGATGAGTGATACTCCCAAAATGATGAAGGGAAACTACATGGAGGTGCGAAGTATGGAACACCACGAACGCAGGGAATGTGACATGGGAATGCCCGGGAACAGCCAGGGGTCAGTGGCAGAGATTTCCACCATTGCAAAAGAGGTGGATAAAGTCAATCAGATAATTAACAACTGTATAGATGCTCTAAAGTCAGAATCAACCTCTTTTCAAGGAGTGAAATCCGGAGCCGTGTCGAACGCAGAGCCTCAGCTCGTTCTAATATCAGAGCACCCACAGAATAAGTCCGGCCTTCTGTCGCCAGTGTACACGGACAGCTACCATCATTCTCTGCAGAGGCATCGGAGCTCTGATGTCTCACCAAAGAGGCCCAGCACTGCCACAGGAGGGCCCATGCGAAGCCCCAGGCCTTATCGCAATGAATCCAAGTACATAGAGAAAACCTCCCCGACGGGAGAGACCATCCACACTGTAACACCTGCTGCCACCATCCTGAGGGCTGAGGCGGAGAAGATCCGCCACTACAGTGACCACCGGCACTCGTACCCCGACGCTCACATAGAGGAGCTGGAAGGACCTGACGGCCACAGGTCCTCCATGCTGGACCCGCTCACTCACTCCCGCACCAGAGACTTAGCATATTCCCAGCTGTCGTCTCAGTATCACAATCTAAGCTTTTCTTCCAGTCCCGAGTACTACTGCAAACCTTCACATAGCATCTGGGAGCGGTTCAAACTCCACCGGAAACGACACAAAGATGATGATGATGAGTACATGGCTGCAGGGCATGCACTGCGTAAGAAAGTCCAGTTTGCAAAGGATGAGGACCTGCACGATATTTTAGACTACTGGAAAGGAGTGTCAGCCCAACAGAAATCATAACCACTTTAGATTTTTTTTAAATGGACCACACGTTCCAGAAATGACATAAGAACTTCATCTGACTATTGAATCAATGGAAACTTCCATTATTATAATCAACTACTCACTCGCGTGTATAAAATTCTGTTTTCGACTGTGACAAAAATGGGGTAAACATTCTTTAAATTTGTCATATTATGTAAAGCATCCAATGGGAAAACTTTTATCTGTTAAAGAGAAAATATATATTGCAAATTTATGACATATATGTTACAATGGATAATAGGTTTTTGGGTATCGCATGGCCAAGTCCTGTGACAGTGGATTTGTTGTTGTGTAATATGAAACTACTATATGAAGATATGTTTAATGAAACCTCAATATTTTTTGAATAACTATCTGGACCTTTTATTGAAAAATAACTTTTTGGTTTTCCTTCCCTCCCTGAATTAATTTAATTTAACAGATCTATGTACAGATATGGGTTTCTATATTTGCAATGTTTGCTGTGTAAATGGAAACTTATTACTGGATGAGCTGGGTTTATCAAACGGAGCGCTGTTCATTTGGACTATCTTGTTGCTAAACACCGGCAAGTCCCACTACAAACTTGTCAGGACATTTGTCATTTTAACCTTTGCCGCCTGATGTTTTTTTTCATACATATATATATATATTCTCATCTTTCTTAAAGCTTTTACATGCATTTACATGATACAGATGGTTTCAGTTTTCAAGTCCCCTTAAATCACAGGACGAGATTTCCGCTGGCTGGTTAGTGATCGACTTCGTGAAGGCGAGCTGCAGTGAATCACACGTTGCACTGGAGCTCGGTTATCAGTGTTGTGAACCATCGTTTGTATCTTTAGTACCAAAGTAGAAAAAGCTGAAATGTTTACAATATCTCTGCGCAGTCTGGGAATCATATGAACATACAGCAGTAGGTCTATGTTGACTCCTCTTTTTTTTTACTGTATCAGTTACGTCTTAAAAAGTGAAAACATTGGGAAACAACAATTTACACAACACAACACGAGATGGTAATGAGTATTAATCAGTAACATTTCAAAGGGAAAGCAGCAGTACTCCATCACCTGTTGTGTGGGTACACAAACAGCTGCTCTTCCCGGCAGGAGAGCCCGATGGATGAATGTAACAGATACTTCTTCTGATCTGTCTATGGCAGCTTTTATGTGTTTTTTCAAGGAAATATTTATTTGCTGTTTTTGCCGACTGTTCTATTTCGTTTGTTTCTGTTTTGCTTTAATATTTCTTCCAGTGTATTATATTGCATAACGTTTGATCCAATACATGCAGGAAAGTAGTTTGTCATTCGGCCGGGCCTTGTTGCTTGCTGAAAGGTTTTGTTTTATTTCCAACTGCTAGGCTGTTAAATCTTTTTTGTATATTGTGAAAGCTACTAACCAGACGAATATCAACATGCTAGAGTAAAATTTGAGAATGTGAAACTGAATCCTCTGACTTACTGGCTGTGAATTTGTAAATCATGATTTTTTTTATTTTTTGTTTTTTCGAGGAAATAGAAGATTAGATTTTTCTTTGTAAGTTGTTTTTATAACTTATTCCAAACAGGCTCAACATGATTCATTGCATGTTCATGATCAAGTGATAAGTGTTTAATTTCCTACATTAAAAAAAGGTACTAGTTGTAGTAGTATAATAAATTGTTAGGTCCAGGCCTAAGGCGATATTGTAAGAAGAAATATTGACTGACATTGAAAAATGTTCTAACAATCACAATGTATAAATATTAGTCCAAATTCAAGGAAACAAACCCCCCAAGAAGCAGCAGATCTCCTTTATTTGAACAGTTCTGCTCCGGTTAGACAAGCGTGCGTCTAAGTTTCGTGAAGATTTTGAAATAGAATAACCAGCAAATCAGCACGAGAAAATAGAGATGAGTGTGTCTTTTAACAGTTGATGGTGCATTTAACAGTTGATGGTGCTTATTCTCCAGTTGGAATGCCATTGAATCATAGTAGAAGAAAAGGCTGTTGAAAAACTTAACAGATTAAACCACATAGTTGGTTCAATACATCGAAGCGACAACACATTCAAACACATACAACTAATTAATACTTCATTAAACAAACATCATTTCCCATGATTATTATTTCCAATAGTGTGATTTCAATCTACTTTTTGAGGCACAAATATGCAAGACAAGGACTTGCATTTAAATTTCTCTTCCCTTGGGTGTCAACAAATATTAAACACGCCTCATTAATTAATAAAAAAATCATTAATTATATATTGCTGTGCATGTGCTGTGAATTGAGAAAGCAGAGCTGACCCTATAGAATGAATCTGTCTTGTGACATATTTGTTCCTGTCATATTAAGTTCATTGTATGAAAGTGTGTCACGATGCTGTTATTATTCATTAATGTGAAATGAAGCATTCATGAGCCTGATGTGAATGTGTTATGTAAGCACCTTGTAAAATGTTAACTTGGTTGTCTGACTTAATATTTCAACCGCCTTAAGATTTTTGGGATACGTGTACAAGTGTAAAATCCCTTTTGTTTTATGTTGATACCGTTGATGAGTCTCCATTTGTTGTTATTTTTATAAAAAGTATTTCAGTATCCTCTGAGAGCTGTCAGGTTTCTAGTTCATTTAGCTATTTAGCGACATGTTTTTTATACTGCATATTGTAGCACTTATGTGTCTAATAAGAGTTTAAAGTGTTGAGAAAAACCTTTAGAGAGATCAACTGTTGTTGTTCAAGTGCATCAAAAACAAACAAGAGCACAAAATGTGTTTATTTTGTAATTATTTCCTAATACTATGTTATCTGCTTTCAGACAAAGTACTGTGAAATAAAGTTAAGGGTGCACATACAGCACACACTCTTTATTATGACTTCATCACTTTAAAGCTGCTCTAACGGGCACTGTCCGCTGGATCTGGCTCTGACACGTTCAAGGCCTGTTGCAGGTGTCGGAGAGCGAAGTGTCACCAGTGTAATAAAGTCCAACATGACTCCATGACCAGAGTTATTTTATGTCTAGGAGCATTTCGAGGGACTTTGGGGACCCCAGCAAAACGGACCGCACTGCACTACAGATAGAATAATTATGTTATGACCATGACAGCATCACACAAACAGAAAAATACAGGCTTAACCTTTGGTTTTGGTCTTGCCTCAGAGACTAAGAGTCTCCAGATTTCATCTGTGCAACGCATTTTAGGATCAATATATCCACAGCAACAGCTGTTGACACAAGGGGGGGGGGGTCCAGAATTGTGGCTACGACTCCAAAATGTTTTTAACTCAAAAGTTACGACCACAGGCCCAATATTCCACTTTATTTATGCCAAAACATTTCTAATGTGTTAATGTCTCTGCTACTTTGATTCAGTGTCTCTCGTAGTCTTTCTAAATCTTTGGCTGTAAAATTTAAAGAGTTACCTTTCAGAGGGGGACCAGGGTTATGGCTGCAATCAAACTTGATGAGGACCAGTTACTTTTTATATTTGCAATCCATTATTCTGGGGCTTGTACACAAAAATGAGGGTGTCCGGTGTCAGATGCCAGGTTACTGACAGATGTGCTGTGTGATAAGTTATATTTGCCATTTAAAAACAACAAGTGGTGGCAGTAAAAAAAACATCTGTTGGGCATGGAATGAGCTGTAAATGGGATTTTTTTGTATGTCGTGATGGAGGCTTGAACGAGCCAGAGGACGACCAGAAGAGAGATCTACGGAAAATTTAAATGTAGCAAGGCCTTACTTTCGCAAAGTAGGAAACATTGGAGGTCCTCAGCAAAAGGGACCTGAGGGGCAACAAACCAAACCAACCGCCAGGTACAGAAAACTGTAAATGTAAAGTCTGGATCCTCTCAAAACCGAACAATGGCGTCGTTCAGTGCTTTCTTACATTCATACATATACACATACATTTTTCTCCAACTAAAGTAACGTCAATAGAGCATAGCATAATGCATCCTCATGTAGCAGGAGCTGTGCTATTGTCAAGACTGTATAGTTCCATCTGTAACAGATGCTAAAAGGCTTCACTTGAAGGCTTTTACTAAACAGGAAAAGTTCAAGCCCATACACAAAGTCCAAATCATCGTATTAAGGATTCTACGACTGAGTTCATCTTCATTTCTGCCTACTGAAGCGGAATATGAGTTGTAAATATCTGCAGGGCTGTTTATTAGTAGAGGCAAGTAAACAAGAAGACTGTCCAGACCGCATTCAAAATCACAGGAGAGGGGCCAAAAGCTGTTTCGTTTTTTATGTTGCTTAAAGATCTCACATAGTTCTCTTACATTTCCTGCCTACCACAGACTTAAAATTAGCGCATTTGCTATCTGTTAAATCTAAAGATAAACAACAGTTCAATACCTGAAGCTAAAAGGTGTCTTATCAATACGCTATTTACTTCATATACTGAACCTGGGAACTTATCATTACTGCGTTCCGAAAAAAACAACAACAACAACAAAGCAATAAACAGAAAGATGTACATTACCTCCCCTCTGTCATCGATGGCTCGTTGTTGCTGTTGCCACCTTTCTATTGCAATTTGCCTGGTCAGCTCGCCTGGGGGAAAATGGAGGGGAGAGACGTGAGAGGCATTGACTTTGATTTGCTCTTGTTACTCACGTCCCTGAACAACAGAGGTTAGCACAATAAGGCAGAAATTACACTCTGACTCAACAGGTAACTTAATCTTTGTGTGGCAGACACGATGCTGGACAAACCTCCCAGAGTGGAAAGGTTTCAGTTGTACCCAGTTTATAATGTCCACCTTTACCCTTATTTGCTGGATTCGGATTAAAAATGAACTATTAATGATAATAATATTAATACTGATGAAGTAGTTTTGACAGAGTGCAAAAATGTTGTTTGTAATGGATTTTAATATCGCAAACAAGTTTCTACCCATCATTTTATGAAGCCACAATATTTCAGATATAAACGCTGCCATCTTGTCCGAATATTCTGTGCAGTGCAATCCATTGTTTAAATTCAGATGTAGCAGCTACATGGTTTTCTGTAAAGATCCACTACAAATCTAAAAATAGCATAGTTAATACTTTATGCTAGCAATCCCACAATGCAGCATAAAATTATGAGAAGTGATGCTATTTCAGTGATAACTCAAAATAATGATTAGTCGGTGTCCAAAATTGGGATTTACTGCTCACTACTGAGAGAAGTGTCTATTATACAGCGAGTAAAGTGACCAATGGGGCTGAGGGATATGAAAAAAGCCACATTATTCAATTTAGCTCGACGAGTGAGGCTGCCTAATGGGAAGTGGTGACTATCAGAGTCAGGATACATCATCAGTTTCTCCATATAAACTTTTACTGATGAGATATTTGGGGATAATTTCAAGCAACCAATCCAGCAGCTGATAAGACAAATTTAACTAATAGCTTGTGATGTTGACCTATGGTGGTGCTATAGAAGAGGTCAGCGCATCATCAATGTCTCTATAGGATACATCCCATTGAGTCTGGAGAGAAGGCCAATGCTTAAGTGGCTGCAACCTGTCTTCTTTCAAATGGCCAGCAGGGGGGCGACACCACTGGTTCCACAACAAATTCTGTCTTTATAGAACTCTTTAAGAAAATAATCCTATTTCTCACTTGACCATTTTCATATGGTGTTGATGGCCTCAGTTGCCAATTTCCAGTCTTCTTCAACACAGCATAAGGTTCATTTTATGAAGCATACTCCCATTGGAGAATAAAAGGGACAATGAAGTACAATATGCATTAGAGCATCGATAGGTTACTTTTGGTCTCAAAGAACCATGAAGGCGGCATAACGCCAAACTCGAGGCTTCGAAATGGCCGTTCAGTAACCAAGGTGTGATGTCGCAGTGGGCTGCAACTAGATTCAACCGTAGAGAACCACGAGTTTCGAGAAATTTCACAGCAAACCACTTCACAGTATTTCAAACAGGTACAAAGTGGTGAATCCAATGACCCTCCATCACGCAGACCTGCTCCACCACATAGGATCTGCCATGGAGAAGTGTCAGCACGGAGAAAAATCTGATTTATTCTCAAGACAAGATAAGAATCGTAATACCATTTATTCTAAAGGATGAGTGGTGCTCACTGGCTGCCCGGGTGGTACCGCTCTCACTCCGTTTGAAAACAACAGCTCAGTCGGCACTCAGCATGAATCATGAATCACCAAATGTAAACACGGATCCTTGACATGAGGAACAAGAGCAGAATTTCCGGATTTCACCTTCGAAAACCAAAATCCCAGCTGCTGAACAGCAGCTTCTTATTAATAAATGTCCTCAAACTCCCTGCCCTGCATTTAATAACCCATTGAGCGTTTATTATGTATGTAATGAATATAAAACCCGGTGAGTGATTACAGACTCCACAGTGTCACGGTTGAGAAAACAGGGCTCAGTACACTGATCACAGAACTGGGGCTTTACCCAAGGGTTTTGGTTGATACTGAACAAACAAATATTTTGGGGGACACAGCATAACAGCTAGATAATAATGAGAAAAGAAGGTCAAGCTAATCCCCACGCACAGTTGTTTATGTTGCTTCTGGTTTTCTTCTCTGGAAGAGCAACAACAGGAAAAGACAAAAGATCATGTCCATCATCGAGGTGCAACATGTCTTGAATATTACATTTCAAGACATGTTTTTAAACATCTCCCCTTCATTGTACAAAAGATCATTTTGCACAGAAACAGCCCTCTGGCCATCCCACCCGCACAGTTCAGTGATAGAGACCCTCCATCCCCGGACATGGCACAGAGTGCATTAATCAGCTGTCAGCAGAGCATGACTAAGGCTGTGAGTTTAGAATACTTAAGGAGAAAAAGGCTGAATTTTCCCAGCTCTTGCCAAATGTAATGTCTAATTGGATATGGACGATCAGCTACGAAGAACAGAGCGTTCACAGAGGATTCTTTAAATGAGATCTGCATAAAGATCAAAGCTCAAATCACTGGGATAATAAACATATTGAGCTGGTATAAAGCTGCTCGGTGATGAAATAAAGTGATAGCATTCTAGGCCTGGACAGTGACCAGCCGGCTCTCAGGGGAAGATACATTTTGCCAATACAATTTCTGTATATATTTGGATGTAATTCATACATTTAAATATTGAATAATACAAATATGTATCCTTTTTATTCTCCTTAATACGTTTACTCAACTACCTGTCAGCGGGAGATTTGAATTGTGACTCCACTGTTGACAGGCAGTTACTAATACTTTGTTATTTACAATCCATTGCTAAAAATGAAACTGCTGCGTCTGGTGATTGAACCTTTACAAAACTCAGTGGGACCCCACATCTAAACTTTTTATAATTAAATTTTGAACAAATGTAGAATTCATCCGACGTTTTCACAAAAATACATCAGAATACTGTCAAAATAGCTTTTGCATGTTGTAAAGATGATGTCACCTATTGTCTAATAACAATCTACAACCCAAAGTTATAAAATGTAATACAATGCAAGTTTTGTGTCACTCGACAATACATCAACATTTTTATTGCAGCTTCCATGTATACATTTTGTGCAACCCTTTGAAAAGGCCCAGATCCACAGATTGGGAACCTCTGATTTATAAGTAGCCTGATTGAATTTGATCAAAACTAGATTCACTTCAATGAATAAAATGAAAGGTAAAATGATGCTTGATGTCTCTGCAGAAACAGTCAGAACTCTCACAGGAAACCGTTGTCTCGTAACAGAGTATTTTAACATCATGGTGTTGGTGCTTTTACTTGAGTAAAGTACAGTAACACCATCACATGGAGCTAAGTGACTGATGACTGGTGCTGTGGCTCATCCCCACAGAAAGAGCATTATGAATGAGTCTCTGAGAATATACGAGGGGTGCTGATTCCTGTGATCTATGTGCACCTTCATGTTGACGGGCTGAAACTCTTCAGTCTTGTTAAAGGAGATTTATGCTGATGGTTGATTCTGATGAGCCGCAAAGACCGAGGACCCCCTCATTAATACACGGAACGGCGGCTGAGCCGGTGATCGGCGAGCAGAACAAGTGAATGATCCTTCAAATGAGTGCCGCGCACAGGCGGGTCACAGGGACCAGTCAACACTACTGGCAGGAAGAGGAAGAAGAAGAACTACTGAGCTCGCTGCATGTTGGAGCAGGAGACACCGAACGGCTCATTATGATATGAAAGTGAGAGCAAATCAAAGAGTCTTCACACACTAGAAAATATAAGACATGTGCCCACACAGGTCACGTGACTTTTGTTCCTGGGACTTTTGCTTCTGGCGTTAATGAGCCTGCCTGTCTCTTCCCCACATCTTTGGTCCTCTTCCTTTTTTTCCAGCCAAACAAAGACGGCTCTGATCATCGTGAAGTATTATCGAGAAGAGGCTGAGCATGAAAAATAAGAGGGGGGGGGGGGAGGAAAAAAAATCAATGGTTCCATTCTTGTGGAAGATAAAAGGCTTTTAGGCTTTAATTAACAACCTCTTGTAGCTTTATGAATTTGCTTACCACTCAATTCAGAGGTGAGGACTCTCTTCAACACACTTATAATAGCCTGGATCACATCATCTCCTTTCACCACATAAAAAGTGCCATGCTAATTTTGTCTGTAATGTATCAAATGTATCAAAGAAGAGCAATCTGTTTTGACACAAACTCATATTTCATGAGAGACATAAACAAAACAAAAGTCCAAAAGAATATATGTATTTGTTGTTCTTAAACAACTAAATAAGCGAAACATTAAATAAGTAAGAGAAAATCTGGATGCAAAAAACTCAGTGTTTATTCGTCCATCCATTTTCTATCCTGCTCATCCTTTGAGGGTCTTCTTAGCTGACATTGTACGTGAGGCGGGGTCTCCAGCATATCACAGGACTGACAGTGACAAAACAAAATTGACCCTCTCATCTACAGACAATTTAAAGTCTCCAATAAACCTATGATGCATCTTAAAGCCGGTAGAACACAGAGAAAAAACAATGCCGCAGTGAAAACATGCAAACACCACAGAGGAAGGCCCTGGTAGCCATCATTGCAGAATGGTGGTTCAGCATAGCAAGAAGGTTTCTAGGTAATCTGACGTCAGGGTGCACCCCTCCTCTCGCTCATTGTCAGCTGGCTCCGGCCTCCACGAGACCCTCAAAGAACAAACCTTGTATGATAATGGATGGACGGATGAATAAATTCCATTTGGAAGTTTTAGGGTTCTTGTATTTTTTCATGCTGGCTGACTGTCACATCACTTTTTGAGACACCGGAATAAAGCAGTGCTACATTGTTAATGTTAGTCGCACCTGGGCTTCTCCTACTGCAACCATGAGTCAAATGTCTGATGTGGAATCAAATTAAATATCAGGATCAAATATGACACCCATATTAGACCATTGATGTCTGTTTATTAGATGTGTCTCCTAAAATAAAGGTAATGGGTGTGAGCCGATACGTGGAGATGACACATCAGACTGACTCAGCCTAAGTGCAACTGGCTGATTGTCCCATCCATGCGTACTTATGTGGCTGTGAAATGTCATGTCTATGAAATTGTGCAAAAACAATCTGTAAAGAAAGTAATCTCTCAGAGAAACACACCATAGGCACAAAATCTAACCCTAAGCCCGGCTGTGCTAATCATCAAATTAATTTGATCTAAAATAAAATAAAAAAACATATATTTAGACTGTTTGTTTTTTATCTGAAGTAATTTCTTTTCTCTTCCTGTATCACATTTAAATAACCCTCATGAGTCATATTGAACAACGGGGGTGTGTGCATACATTTCTTCCATCATACGTGGTTCGGGGCGAAATATAAAACAGTTCTTAACCGTTTGCTCGTCGGCGGCTCCAGCGGAGCATCGTCAGGGGCAGAGGTGCATGTTCGGGTCTGTCGGCAAAAACTTTGTGTACATTCCCAAAAGATATGTGGCTGAGGTCTAATTTAGTCATTCCTCTGTCATCCTCCTCCTCCTGATTTAACAATGCAGGTGAGGGAGGTGTGGGTGCAGGCCAGCAGTCCTCTTCAGCTCCAGCTGTAATTATACTCCACCCACATACTCTCCTTTCGTCTCACTCGAAAAAATACTGTTTGTCATATCAGTGGAGGTAAAGACGCTCCAACAGTCATTTCACACCGACTTTAAATTGTTTGGGGATTGTTTTTGTTCAATTTAAAAGACCGTGGAGGTGATTTCTCTTATTTTGCTTGATTAGACCTGTTCCACCTGTTAGTGACAAGGATTTATTATTCATGTTGGTCCATGAAATTGGATCACCACTTGTTATTCCTGCATTACCCTGCCAAACATCAACCTGAGCTGAAATATCAACTATTCAGAAAAAGTGAAACTATCTGTAGGGGTTCAAAGTACCTAAAATGTTTTATTCATCTAGTAACTTTATCATTAGACTGGTGCGTGGCCATAATTTTTGACCTCTAGTACCACTAAGAAGTATTGATTTTATGAGCGGGTCTTTGGTTTGTTTGTTTTCATGGACGGACATTTATATGAAAAAAACATGAAGATACTCTTGCCTGTAGTTTAAACTAACCCACTGATCAGGGCTGGTGCAAGAAGGTAGGCAAAGCAGGCAATTACCCACTAGAAACCCTTATTACACAGACCTGTCAGCAAATACACAACTCAATGTACTGATCTGATACCGGGTCTTTAAAGTATGTTAGTTTCACCCTAAAAATCACTTCTTCTTTGCCTCACCATGGCAGAAGCTGCGCTGTACTGCCTGTGGCAAGTATCGTTCTCAGGGAGGCTAAGAGGAAATGATTCCCAGTAATGTGACATCAGCCAGAGCTCACACTGGAAAGTACCCCAGTAAAATGTGGACGTGCACCATATGCAAGACTTCAGTTTAGAGCTATTTAAAGAAAGAATGTTGCCCCCAGATCTAGTTGTTTGTGCTTTTGGTCCGTTCTGACTGTCAAACTAGATAATAAGAGATTTTCAGTGGCATTCATTCCCTGAACACATTGATTATCCAAGATTTTAAATTCGAGCCAGGCCACACAACAATGAGAGCAATCATGCCTTACATACATGGCTAGTAGCATACAGCTGTTACAATACATAATGTGAATAGCTGTCGATCTTTTTTTAAATGCATCGTTATCATATCTGTACCCTGTATTGGCCGATATGCAAAGTTTAGGTATCGCTATTAGGAAAATGGAAAAGTTTTATCGGAACATCTTTAATTATCTTAGTCCACGTCAACGATAATATTATGATGCTACAATGCTGCACTTGGTTCATAATTTTGACAATTTAAATTGTAATGGGAGGTTTCTCATCATTTTTTCACTGGTGGAGGGTTTTGGTTTGGTTCACTGTGGGACCCCCCCCAGGTCCCTTTTGCCTGGGGCCCCCAAAGTCTCTTGAAACAGTCCTGCCACTGATCCACAAGGGACTGTAACAAGCTAAGTAATGCTGCAGAGTTCCAGCAAAGACAGTGAAACAGAAATTAACCATGGATTCAAGCAATGCAGAATATTGGTGATCAAAATATTTAACAAGCAAGGAAATGCATTTTACTTGTTTCCAGGCCTCAGGGATACAGACTGGGTATTTTAGTAGGATGAAATTATGTTAAAAAAATTAAATGTTGACATGTACATGAACACAAAATATCAGGACCTTTTCTCTGAGATTTCTCTGCGCTTTGCATTTATATATAAAAGATAGTGTGAAAAATGCTTAGGAGATTTTGCTGTACACTATACAGGAACATTTCAGATTACACCCAGGGAGTAAATCATTGTGTGAATGAAATGATGTCCTGCTGCTGTGCTCTGTTTTAAATGTGTCATTGCAAGATCTTGAGCAATGATGTCCTCACTTTATGAGATTTCTTCTGTCACACTTTGTTGGTGCTTTTGTCCCGGCTGGGAATTCACTACAGCTTTGTCCTCAGTGTGGTATCTTTTAATCTTACAACACTGCAATCACAGTTTTTCCTCTCTCATTCGTACTTTCTTTCTCTCCTGGAGGGAGCGTTTCTGATTGCAGCGGCACTTGTTATTTCCTGAATGAGGCTCTGGTGCATACTACAGTCCTCTAATCTGTCCGGCAATCATAAAGTCTCTGGATGCTGTCACTGATTGCACCCATAGTGACATAATTTTAGAAGACATGTGAAAAATGGAATTATTCACTCGCTGTCATTGAATGCGACTTAAAACCACTATCGACTCACGTCCAACAACAGCCCATGGATTTGATAATAACCGTATACTTACAATAAACATAAATATAATTTGTTTTCACTGCACTCCAGGGCACGGCTGAATTTTTCTGCTGCTCATGTTCACGTTTTAAAGCACAGGAAGTACATTTTTATTTGTTTAAGTGATAATGGGGCGTTTTTTTCTATTATAAACACTGAAATGCAGCTTTTGACACGAGACATGGCTGTGGTGCAGAGAAGAATGCAATTAGGCGGAGGCTTCACAACTTTAAATAGCTCCGATTGCTAAATGACGCCTCCCGTCGTATGCTAAATACAGTTTTAGAATCGTCTGAATACGTAACACTTTGGTGTATTATTGTACCTCTTCAGTGAAAAACAATTCTTTATTATGCCAGTTGTATTGACTCTAATCACACAGAAATGTAAGGAAGTGCCATGATTTTCTCTCACTCTGCGACCTATTGTGCACAAACACCGACAATTCCAGTTTAATATTTCGTCCTTTGTAACAGATGAATCCAAGCATTAATCAGACATTCGGAAGTGAAGAGAGAGAGAGCGTGAATGGAACATCTGCACTGAGTCACTCTGAAGGAGAATCACTACCTGTGTGCGATGTGATGCAGCTGTTTTGTAATTAAATTTGTATTAGCACATTGTCATTCACTCGTAAATTTTCCGGACCCACGGGTCAAATGGGGGTTAGAGCGTATCCCAGCATGCACTGGGCTGAGGGCCCAGAAACACCTTGAACAGGTTCCTGGTCAGTCAAAGGACAAAAATATAATCAAGTAAAATTACCGTTGCACGTATTAAGGGTTTAAAATCTTTAGTGGGGGACTGGGGTTAAAAGAAGCTGGATACATTTTATTTCCCATTTTAAAGCCACTGTCAATTGCAATAATAAACTGCAAACTATTAATAGTAACACTGTTTATTCATTATAATAAATTAATGCAAAATAAACAATTGTCTCCAAACAGCCTCCAGCCTTCTGCACAGTAGCAAGACACCTGAGCTGCAATAGATTCCAAACAACAACACTAATCCCTCTCAATGCTTTGTGGTCACTTTGCATCACATTGTGGTCATTTTACATTCCTTATAGTCCCGCCGGGGCTTTTTGTGGTCGTTCGGTGTCTCTTTAGTGTCTTTTTCCATCATTTGATAGTCATTTTATACCTTTTTATGGTTGTTTGTCTGAGTTCCCTACAGACATTCTAACAGCCACTTTGGACCATACACTGTATATAAAGACAGACAACGCCTCCTCATCCTCCCACTATCAAGAAATTCAGCCAAAATATCCTGGATACAGACGTGGCCATCTTACGCCCAAGACATTATTTGGAGCCAGAGTCTGCACAGTAGATCTTACACGTGCTGGATACCATTTGTGACTCCGTGTCAGCTGTCGATAATGCATTTCACACCATTTTCATGGCATCAAATAACTAATTAAAGTCAAAGTGGGAGATACTTGAAAACTTGAACATACATCAGTGTGATAATAACTACCTATAATGACAGAAACCATCATCAAAATGTATTTGAGTTTGATAAGTGTCCTGTGAACATGCACTATGTGAACTATGACCTATACTGCAGCCAGGCACCAGGAGGGGATAAAGACGCTTCGGGTTCACTTTTGGGGAGCTGTATTGGCGGCCATCTTTATGTAGACTATGCTTCAGAAAGATGTTCTGATTCTAACAAACCAACCATGACCTTTATACTATAGGAGGACGGAGAGCGCCACCTCTGGCTATGGGTTGTATTATTTCCTGTGGGTACTTTAGTTTGGAAGAATTGAAATCAGATGTGAAAAAAAAGTATGGCGTTCAGACTGTGGTAAAATATTATATCCAAATATAGGAAAATATTCAGCGTGTAGCCACAACATTTAGAGGTTCAGTGTCTAGAATTCAGTGACATCTAGTGGTGAAGTGGCATTTTGCAGCTGAATACCCCTCACCTCACCCTCCCCTTCCAAACATGAAGGAGAACCTGTGGTAACCTTCAGTTGTCATAAAAACTCAGAAGTTGTTTAGTTTGTCCAGTTTGGGCTTCTGTAAAAAAACATGGTGGGCTCCATAGAAAGGATCCGCTCTAAATGTAAATATGAAGTATCTAAATATAAAGGGCAGATTCTACAGTCAAGAAACAACAATTCAGGATAATCATTACTGCAAAAATATCCTTTTCACCTAGATCCTACACTCTGAACCTTTGAAAAATCACACTTTGCACATGTGCATGGTTGGACTAAAGAAGGTGCTTCGTCACAACAGCAGAAACTTGTTTTTGAAGGTGTGGAGAAAAAAAACTAGATAATTTGGACCTGAACCTTGTCTGCATTCTGCTCAACAACAACGCCCTTGCTGAATAGATAATGAGATGCATCAGACCAGGGGATGGTGTGTTAGTATGCATTGGGACTGAAATTAAGCTTTGTTCTTCCCTTTGCATCCTTGGCATGCGGGGAAATCGGAATTCTACGGAAATAGCTCCTTGTAGGTGGCTGTGCAGAAATCCTTTGCTTTTAGTAAAATAACAGGCGTGAAAAGAGATCCCAGCGTTTTGTTCGTGCTGTGCAGTGAAAAAAATGAGCTCAGGGTTCGTGTCCAACAGGATTACTATTTAGTGATTATGTGAAATCAAAGAAGGAAAAGTGAATTCCTTACAAGAATGTCCACCATTTGTTTTGGCGTCTCACGGTGAAAATTGTTGTTTTTCCTGTTTTGGTGTGACGGTGGATGTTTGTATGTTCTCTGCGTGTGTTCCCTCTGCGTGCTCCGAGTTCCTCCCACAGTCCAAAGACATGCGGGTCAGGTGAGAGAACTCGAAATTGCCTGTAGGTGTGAACGTGAGTGTGAAATGTGCTTGTCTGCCTGTATGTATTAGCCCTGCCATGAACTAGCAACCTCTCCTGCAGCGTACCCCACCTCTCACCCTGCAGTACCCACCCCCCCACCCCCCTCTGACCCTGAGCAGTATGGGGGTGTACAGATGTGAAGAACTCACACAGAGAAAATATCATTTTAAACCAATTTCCTCTTTCATAATAGAAGTTCCATAAAACACAGTTTTCCAAGGTTGACTTAGTACTACTTCTTCTAATTAAACAAAAAAAAAACAGTAACACAGGTGCTGCTAGGACAGAATGAGTCCAGTAACATGTTTCAAATAGTTTAGTGAATAAACATTAAAAGATATTTGCTCTAAATATGTTATAGAAAACCATTCAAATAACTCACTATCCAACCTCTTGCATGAGAAGGACCCGGACCTCACAGTTCCTAAGTCATTCATCCATTCATGCATAAGCCCATTATTTTGAGGGTGCATTATCGAGACAGTAATATGCATTTATAGATTGTTCGCAATGTGCATACACTTTGCTTGTTGTATAAACATGTGAAAGTTGAAAAGTGTGAAGTGTTTTAACAGTAATACACCAGTTGCAAGCACATCTGGCTTCTAAAGGGAACGGGAGATCAGCAATAATCTTTGTGAACCATGCACCCGGTCCTGCAGCCTCATTTTCTGCCAAAGTACGGAAGGTGGACATGGACTATAGACTGTATATATAGACATGGACACGCCCTAAATGCTCTTTAGACCATTTGTCGGAGGAGTTGTTGTTTTGTTTAGTTTTTTGGGAACCTTCTCCCCCACTTACCAATAAAAACACACAGGAAAGTACAGTTTGGGTAAATAAACCATGAGCACAGGGTTAACCTGGTGGGAGTTCTTGCAGAGTTCCTGAAAGTTGTAAAGTTTTAAAAATCTATCAAAGTCAAACTTGGCGATGCAACTGTGGTGGTTCTTTAAAAGAGATGCACTGGATTTGACATAATATAAAACACTATACGATATTATACTTTGGATTCCTCCCACAGTCTAAAGACATGAATGTTATGGATTAATTAGCGACAATCAATTTAAACAGGAGCCAGACTGGTTGCTTGTCTCTGTGTGTCGGCTCTGTGAGAGACTCTGTCCAGCGACCTGTCCTGGTCATGTACCGCCTCTTGTCTTGGATTGACTCCACGTTGTTGTGTCAGTGCTTCACTGCCTTTTGTCATTAAAGAGTTCTCGAAACCTCCCAGCAGGAAAAGCATAGTCATAAATAATCAAATTAATGAGGCCTAAATTCCATTAAGCAGACTTGTTTTTTTTAACACCGTGCACGCTGACCCACTGTCATGGGCTATGTGTAATAAAATATAATAGATAATGAAAAGTTTGCTTCCTAGTGGGAAGTAAAATTTTGATTTTTTTTTTTTTTTTTGGGGGGGGGGGGGGGGGGTGCTGTAATTAATCAGTCATTTTCCGGTCTTCACTAGCAGGTCCTCGGAAAAAATATATAAATAAAAGAGCCATCATTTATGTTTCCAGGGACATCTGTGCAGTTTTGAGTGACAGTGATTACCAGTCCTGCAACAAAAGTGAATAAACTGTGTATTAACGATCCTCAATCTGTCCAAACATAAAAAATGTCCAGACATTTGACAGTGTCGGAACGATAGAGTTGGATCAATTCCCCGTTACTGTGCATTATCGCTGACACTTTCCTGGGACAAATTAAATGTGACAGAACGCCCTTTAATATTTTCAGTCCTGATCTGATCTTTTCCATAGGCGAGCAGAGCCGGGCTGTGAGAAAAGTAAAACAACTTGAGTTAATGACAACCATCGCTCTTTTCGGCAGTTATGTCACGTAAATGAGAAAGTAAGAACAACAATCTGAACAGTTCAATGTCATGTGTGCCAGGACGGCACTGGATATCATTTAGACAATTAGATCCACCTGTTCTCCAGCGTCCCCTGTGTCCCTAATGTTCCCCAAACCCAACCACACTCTGCGATCAGAGGCCCAACGCAAATCCCCATCTAACCGAGCGGCAGACGGCTTTGACAAAAATGTGTTTTTCCCTTCAGGTAGTCGAGGTTGTACAGCATATGTTATTGCAGTCAGACTGGTTGATCCCCTCTTCATTTTCTTCCCTGTTTTTTAGGCCAGACTTTATTGTGGAAAGGTTTTCTGAGTGAGACAGATATCCAGGTGTAGTGGGATAAAGTATATTCACTCAGAGTGTGGCTGGCCTAGGGAGACAAGTCAGAGGAAAGGACGGGAAATTCATTTTGCTCATCTTTGGAAAAAAAATCGAAAACAAAAAAATATTTAAAAATCATGATAAATTGAATAGTTTGATTTTTCCAATTTTCTCCGAACCACACAAACTATTTACAAATGTCACCTTGTACTTTTAAATGGGATACAGATATGCAATTGATTTTCTAATTGTTTATGCTGTGTCTGTGTATGTACATATATTTTTATACATGCATCTGTATGTTATTTGTTTGTGCATTATTTTCAACCTGCCAGAGATTGCAGATGAAAAGTATTCAGAAAAGAAATTTAAATCTGGTACATTTACAAATTGGACTTAAGTCATCACTGTAATTAATGTGCATTGACCCCTTTTCAGTAAATAAACACAAACCTGAATTCCATATTAACCTTTGACTTCTTCACTGCAGCAGCACTCAAGACAGATCGTCGGTCTCACATTTATACATTTTTCAATGCTCTGCTTTGACTAGAGGCACTTAAATATTTTCCTGTGGCTAATCTGTCTTGTTCAATCCGGTCGGTTCCCATTGCACTGGGCGATGTGTAAAACATTCAGCAGGGCCGTACAATTAATCGAAGTAGGCTATTATCGAAATTGCAATATGGCCAAGTGCAATATGCGATTCGCAGAAGCTGCAGGGTTGTTGTTTTTTGATAAAGGCATAAAGTGTCACAACATACTATTATAAATGAAGCTTTGGGCTCCCACAGAGATGCTCTCGCATACAAATCCTATAGGCAGACGCAGGGGAACATGTTTGCTAGGTACAGAGACATAAATCACATTATCTATTTTTTCTGAGAAAACGAAATGCATGTGTTACAATTCAGAGGGAAATTCTGACTCTTATCGCAAGGATAATGACAAACTATTGCTGTTCATCCTAAAACCATTTACAAATACTGAACCAACTACCAAATGTGCAAAAACAGTATATTCAACACATGGCTAAGATTTATTTCCCATTGGTTTTATCCTATATTAATGTACTGCAACAGTCTCCTTGTGTCTGATATTCTGCATGTTTATTTACCTCCAGCAGCTCACAGGGTGCCACTGTTTTCATATATTCGCTACAATCCCAAATCCCTTCAGCAGAAGGGAATTATGGAAAAAGTGATAAAAGTCCCCATTAAAGGATCATTAGCTGAGTACGATAACTCTAAGGAAGTGTAAACCTGCTGTTTGTTTGTTGCAGTAAGGGTTAAAAAAAGCAGGAAGGTATTTTTAAGGTAATATTCACCGATATGGTTCAGATAAACTTGCCCTTGCTGTTTAGTTTTTTTTCACCAGTCATGAAACTTCTGAACAGTTGACATATGCTGATTAGAAAAGCAAATGAAGAGCGGTGGATAAATTGCCAGGAGCAATTAGAGTCAAAGCCACTCTGTTCACCCTGAGCATATCTACTAAAAGATGTTATATCATGAAAGAAGCTTGTTCCGCTGCTTGTATTATTCAAAATAAACACATCTTATACTCACTGAGGATGTTTGTTTTGGCTGCGCTTAAGTCTGTGAATTTTTTAACTCTGACCTCCACAAAAAAACTATCCTTGTGTGTATATTTCGAGCAAAGACTTTAAATCATACACAAATGGGTTTCTCCAGGACTTGTAATTGGACTTTTCTTTTCAACCCTCTCATCCAGGATGTGGGCAGTTCCAGGCATGTAACCCCTTCCGGGTAATTTCCAAACTTTGAGAGCAGTCGTGTTCAACATGCAGATCGTTCACAGATGGAGAGAAAAAGAATCTCAAAAGGTGAAACAATAATTCATGATATTCTTGCTAACCCTTTGACAGGAATCTATACCTTCTACCTGTGCAACGTGGACAAGAGGATGGAAACACTGGTCACACGTTGCCAGTCTGTGACAGATCTAACAAAGACAAATGCCTCAGATTCACATCTGTGAGCAAGAAGATGGATTAGAAGCTTCAGCTCTGATTTACAGGCCAAAATCCCCCCTGGTGTTCAACATACCTCCAAACACATCACATTTACATTTACACTTTTAACCCCAACTGTTTATGGCAATTACTGGGAGTAATTAGAATGGGGAATAATGTTGTCACGATGACAGCTTTGACTCCAACATCCAATAACATAAAAAAAACATTACACAAAGTTCACGGATCAAACGCTGTGGTGCATTTAAACAAGATCAGCCACAGAGCGCTTCATAACTGAAATGACAACAACTGATAAGAAAAGGAGAGACAATATAAACCCTCTGTGTGCATCGTACCCGATCAGGCAAAGCTAACTGATTTATTTCATTACAATGCCATTTCATAATGATGCCATATCGTTGGCATTTATATAACATGATAACAAAAGATTGATTGATTGATTAATCTAAATGAGCTGTACAGCTTATTTTACGATCTATATAAGCTACTTATCATACAGCATCCTATGAAGGGGAATCATTTCTGATCCATAGTTGCTTTGGATGTTTCTACATTTATGGAGGTATCTCGTAAAATGTTTTTTTCTGGCCAATGATCAGCTCCAAAACGTTGTCATCTAGTGTGACACACCCAAGTGAGAATTCTGCCAAGTTTAGTGACAATCTGTCAATGCATTGTTGAGTTATTTTGAACACACACACACAGACAAAGACAAAAACAATGTCCTTCTTCTGGCTACAAAGGCTAAAAGACACAATACACTGCTAATTAATAATAATGACACAGCGAGTTGAGTCTTCTACTAATATGCTGTGCTGCTATCAAGCAAACCCTGCTGATCAGTGTCAACCGTCTCCAAAACAAAACCATGGTAACCAAATTTGCCTTGAATTCATTGTTTTGGTCAGTGTGTCAGCCACTGAGGAGATTTGAGTAAACTCGGTTTTATCAACTTTCTGAACACATTCGTTTAATTTTTGACTCCTTCAAAATTTATTTTGCAGGTGAAATGCAGCAATAAAAATCATATTCTTCTCAAGCAGCAGCAATAATAAGCATTTTTCCAACAGAGAACCAACTTCTGACAAAATCAAAATTTCCTAAATATTTCAAATGCACCATATGGGAACTGAGAGATATTGGATAAATACATGTCAGATTGAAGCCTCTGGCGCAGCAGGGAATAGAACTGGAAGGTCTGGGGTAGAAGGAAAACTATCTGTATCCTCTGAAACCTCAATAATTCTGGTATTATTCTTATAGGGTCAAACCCATTTTAGATCTAATAAATGTCATTACACTTTCTCAGCATGGAAGCAATGAATAATCGATTCTGAAAGACTCAAGGGGTGTTGATTGATTTCAGATAAGACCATGATGGGGTAACCTTATCACTGTTTCATACGAATTCTCTACAGTGATGTTAGCATGCTGCAAAGTCATGTATGAATGAGGAAAACAATTGTGTTTCCTATGATAAAGACAGAGCTGCACAATCTGCTTGGGCTGCCGTATCTCACATTTCAATATAAACACAATTGGCTACATATGTTATCACTGTCTCCGGTGTCATAGCACTTGGTCTATGATAAATGTTAAGAGACAGGTCCCTGCTCACATTAATGAAAAGTTCACAAACTTTTCTGTTTACACAATGAAAGAAAATGTTATATTTGCATAATAACTTTTATGCAAAATAACATGTTATGTTGGGATCCTGTTCTGTGTCGTTATAAATATATTTAAAAGTAATAGAGCTGAAATGATGAAAAGTTGAATTAGTGAATCCATCGTTGAAAAAATACTACGCAATATTTTGATAATCAATCTAATGATTTCGGAAGATCTTCCAAGACCTATTCTGTTAATCCAGCTTTTAAAAACGTGGATATTAGCTCTTTGTCTTAATTTTATATCACATTGGGACAGATGTCAATTGGTTTTGAATAAAAAAATATAAATTTTTGGACTCTCTGCACGATTTTTTCATTCTTTAAATTTGAATTAAACATTTATTTACAATTATTTGCAGATTATTACATTGTCAAAATAATATATCCAGTTATCAAATTTACAGATATTCTGAGAGAGAGGACCAATCCCTCACAAACTGAGGATTTATCGCCATACTCAACTATTTGTCAGCTCACACATTTTGTGCACAGTTAACTTTATTTCGTTTACTCTGTTTGAACCAAGAGTATCAGCCTCTGAGTTGTCACGAGCCAAGTCGGTTGGTAACCTGACGACACGACTCGCTCTGATGAATTTTTAACCATATTTGAAGGTGGGGGTGAGGGTGCTAATTTCAAGCCCTGGTGGGCAGCAGTAAACACAGTTTGAAAACGAGCACAGAAACCAGGGGAATCATCGTCTCATGGTCACTGGCAGCGGCTGACACCGACTGCAAAGTAAAGAGGAATGCTGGGCTGCAAACTCTCCCAATATCTCCTTAGTTTGATAACATCTCCTTTAACAGAGCTGTTGGCCAAAGCATTTCTCGACTTTACTGCAAAATAATCAATTTTGTAGATTTGATCTGGGTGTAATAATAACACAGTGCACATAACAAAAAAAGAAACAAGAAACAAATGAGAGATCTTCATTTTGATTTAAGCCACTTCAGTTTTACTTACTTATATAGTTTCCAATCATAAAGGAAGTTGACTCAGGGAACATTTCATAGAGAGCAGCACCGTGCTCTTTCTGAAACACATCGACAGTTCCAACCATGAGCAAGCAGTTTGTGACACCGGCAAGACAAACGTGATCTTAAGAGACAGAAACCTCGAACTGAACCAGGTACAAAGACAGGAAAAGAGATGACAGTTAAAAAAAAAGGAGAGGGACACAGGTTCATGTACATTGAAGTTAAGTTTACAGTAATCCTGATCATTAAGATACTGGATGATAAAAAGTGCAAGGCCTAAGATAAAAGAATAATGGAAACTGCATTTCACAGTGAAGTGATGGCACATTACTTATCAAACCATTAATTAGGCAATAAAGTTAACATTGTCTGCATAGAAATGCATTGAATCAGCATAATGATGACTAAACTAAACAAAAGCATATTATAATAAAAACAAAAAAACACTATCTTTACAGAGCTTCAATATCATAATATTATATAATCAATATTTACCGGCTTCAATCTAAAATACTGAATATGAATGTTTCTGTTAGTCATTAAAATTATATGATATGTTGGAGTTTATCATTCAATATTTAAAGGTTGAGCAGCAGATATTTCTTATAAAGGGCTAAGTGAGCAAAGTTTGTGTGAGTTCCACTGAGTAGAAGAGTCTTGTTATTGCAAATAAGAGTGTAATTAAGCGAAAATGCTTTAGTTCATTTGGCTCTGATCTACATGGGGGTTTATATCCAGCGTGAAATCACACAGCATGTTTCCTGGACGGTCAAAGCACTAATGATTTTATAATGCAAGTCCATTAATAACAGAAAAACAATGTTTCTTCACAACAGTGTGTCCGCCCAACACTCAACTTAAATTGTGTTTTGTGAGTGATTAAACCACGACCGACAGTAAATCTTAAGATGTGTGTCGGGCTTCCTTTATAGATTTTACGTCTAGGAAAAATGCTTGTTAACAAACACAGCTAAAAATAAAAAATGTTAAAGCAGAGGAATTGTATATTTTCCTCTCGACGTGTCATCCACAGACAGTTTTTTAGAGATTCAAAGTTGTTATCTGTCTGAGTTGAAGCTGAGGACAGCTCTCTCTCGTCTTCTTTTTTTATATAAACACACTTTCATTCGTTCCTCACTTTTTCTTTGTGGTCACTTCCCACACCTCCCTTGTGCTCTTGTACCACAATCTAACACCCACTGCAATAAAACGCCTGGATATTGAATCGTTGGAAATACAGGAGCAGCGTTAGATGGGCTGCGAACATGACTTGCTTTGAGACAGATACCCGAGCAGATCTGCAATAAGGTCCAACAGTGTTTGCTCTTCTCTGCACAGAACAAACGGCTTAATCGTGTGTGGCAAAAATTACGAGCTTGTCTCACTGAATTAGTTTTAACCTTTCTGTTGTGAAGTCTTAGCAGCTTGACTTCAAGGAATAAGAACTGACTGGGGAGAGAAAATTACAGGGTTGTCTGATTCTTATATTTGAGCCGATGACCTCGGGTCAACACTTTCCAGAGTCTAGACCCAAAGTATACAAGCGCCACAGGCTCACGACTGAGCAGTATTCACTGAGAGAAGCATATATTTCCTTTTATGATGAATGTTGTGTATTCTTAGAAAAGATACAGGGATGGAGCTTGTCCTTAAAAGACATGGCTTCTTGTTTAAATGCTTGAACACATCAAGGTTTTTTCCTGGCAAGGGACCCAGTGTTTGTGTGTTTGGATGTCGTCTCCAGAGATACAGCTCTATTGGTCATATTTTTCAGACAACTGGGAGGAAGGCAAAACATGACAGTGATTCACTGCCACTACCAACTGTTAGAGAGAAGGTCGGGTGGAAATACGTGATTTAGAAGCTGGAGAAACTTCTCTCTTTGTCTCCTACAAACGACCAATGCTCGCTTTTCACAAGGAAATAACACCATGAAACAATGGGTTTTGTTTCCTGAAAAAAATATTTTTTGAATTAGCCTTCCATTCCGAGTCTCTGAACTTGAGCTGTTAGAAAAGGTTTTGGTATAGGGTTTTAGAATCCCACCACAACTGCACAAGCTTGTTGATTTCAGATTCAGGTCAAAAAGTTAATAAAAGAAAGTGTAGACACTGATAAACTAAATCATTATAGACCAATATATAAATTGTTCTTACTTGCTAAAGTGTTGGAGGAGCTGCCCTATACAAAGCGCATATTGTTTCTGAATGATCACTTTGAAAACTCACCACAGCATCAAAAATGCACTTTAAATAGCTAGCAATAAAATTTTAGTTTATATGATGGTGGTTTTACTGTTTCTGATTAATTAGACTACACTCATGCCTGTTACACATTTGATCACTGCATAACAAATGTGGACACTGACAGAGACTGCTTTTCATTGGTTGAATCCTAATCTGAATAACAAAATCCCCTTATCTGCCAATAAGTGTTATTTATTACCTTTGGAGTACCCCAGGATTTCAATCTTGGCCCATTATTGATCCCAGTACATGCTGCTTGTGCAAAATTGAAACCATCCAACCTTTTGGCAGAGGTCGCAAATTCCTCGAGGATATCCAGTTTATCATGGGGAATATCTTCACAGTAGAATCTGAGATGTTTAATATACTGCTTCCTTGCAGTGTTGAATGTTCACACAAATATGTGTAAAGCCTGTATCACTTTGATGCCTTTAAACTCATCAACAAATGCATGCTTTAAGTCCTGCTCCTCAGGGTCCAGGGTATGTTTAGTTTGGGTCAGAGTGGCTACAGAGGCTACACCATCAGTGGGATGTTGAAATTTCTTTGACACAAATTTTGCCAGTTCATCGCTGGCAGCTATCTGATGGTGTCTAGGTCAGGGCAGTAAATCTGTGTGCTTCATTTTGCTCCATAATGAGCATAGGCCAGTAGAGCTTTGTGGTATCCACCGTCCAGAGAGAGAGAGCCAGGGCACAGTGCAATGTTGTTTTAGGCTCATCATGTCCTTGTTGCGTGAGGTGAAACTCGGCTGATGAAGACCATTCGTCATGCTCGCCAAGGGCTTGTAAAACACTGAGTTCACTGCGCACTAGTCAAAATCTGTTTGAACAGCTTTCGATGCATCAGCTGTGGCCAGTGCCTCACATCGGGCAACACAGTGCACTTGGAACACAAATGGATTCTCCTTTCCCAAGATGGAGCCAACTCCACAGTGTAAACCTGTCGCAACACTAGCGTCAGTCCAAGGGCATGACTTTGGGTTTAACACGGGGGGGGGGGTTTGGGGTCAAATGGTATGGTCAAATACTCTGTATAATTCCTAAATTACTATTTCTGACCAGTGAATAATGGCTTTTATACCATAGAAATAATAATTTCCTCTGTCATAGTTGGCAGATAATACCAATAAGCTAGTTGCAAAATACAATTGAGGGGAAAAAGTAATTTTTTGCACTGAAAATGTAATTTAATAAAGAAAATCGACCACTTTACCATGTTTTGCAACAGTCAATATTTTCCATGATTTATGAGTGTTGGGGGGGGGGGGGTCTTACAGGCTGATTAGTGCAGGGAATACAGCCTCTCCATCCCCTTTTTGCTCTAGCTATAGACTGATCTAGGACCTGTCCCTTGGCTCATATGCACACCTCTCTCCTCAAGACCCTCCACCACTTTATGTAAATGAACTCTTATCTGATTCCCGCAGGAAGAAATTAATATCTCCATCATGAATATATCCTCAAATATTTAAATGAACAGAACTTTGTCACAACCTATTTTTGCTGTATTCATCAAATTTTGAGATATGTTTATAAGGTTTTGAGTTTTGCTGTCCAACAGAACAACTGTTAGACCAAGCTACAGAAGGTCAATGTTAAAGGTCTCAATAACCTGTAACTGTGTTGTTGGGTTGGTTTTCATGTCAATTCATTGTTAAGTTTTCCCTTGTACATGGTTATTAGATTTTACATTTTAACCCTCAACAATGATGAGCACATCGTAAACTTTTTTTTTACATCTTTCATCAAAGTCATCAGAACTTAATATGTCTGGTTCAGACCCTTAGACATGCATTTCTGTGCCAACTTGTAAGAACACAAAATAAAATCAGGGCTTTTGAATTGTTTTTACTAGAGTCCTTATTGTTTTAAATGTTGTGAAAATAGGTTTCTAATCACACTATATAAAGTTTTGTCATTTCCAAACTTTAAATAAATAAGAACGTACAGGAAGCTACAGACTAGAGAAAGGTACAAATTTATATCCTCACGCCGCCGTATAAAAGAGACACGCTCACCTCTTCTTCTGCGTCTGCTGTCAAAGTTTTCTTGAGCAAAGTATTAGCATCACTAACTGCTCCAATGGAGCTGCTAATTGGTCTAAAGTAGACACAAGAAAACAATGGTTCTCTGAGGCAGCTCCCTGATGTGGCCGTTTGAAGCAAATCCGAAGCTCGATGCTTCTCAAAGAAAGGACACACTGGCTGCCTCTTTAAACACCAGACTCAGTTCAAGCTGAAATTGAAATACGACTCAAAAAATTGAATGACACACATGCTCACACTTGCATGAGGGATTGTACGGCAAGATCCACCTCTGCATTTGATGTATTTTGTTTAGACTCATTTCACAAGTGCTATAACATCCAATATCTCCATTTTTTGTGTTAGAAAAGATTGCAAAATTGTGAATGTAAGTAAAAAGCTGCAGCCAAAGGCAATTGTAACGGGCCCCCCGCTTCTCCATACAAACTTCTGAAACTACCTGAAAAGGGGAGATGTTAATAACGTCACTCAGACACGGTGCTTCTGCTTCAGTAGCTGCATCAAGAATGACACCCGTGCCCAGAGCTCCCCTAATCCGGCCTCTGCAGGTAAAACTAATCGATCAGCAGATCAGATCAGCAGATCATTCAACCAGGCTATACTAATAGAGTGCAGATGGAAATCATTCATTCATTTTAACTATCTATCACACACTCCCCTGCAACATTAGATGTCGTCCCGACATCACAGCAGTTATGAACTAAGGGTTCCCAGCTTGGTATGTCTTAGTTATCTTCACTGTGTCTTGAGAGCGATAGCAATATAGTGACTGTTTTTTTTGCCTAACGATAAATATGACTGTACTGCCTATACATGACTCTACTATATGTAGTGATCTTTTATTTTTAGTCAAACAGACCCCTTATGTACCGAACAGCCTAGATCTATTTTATACTTAGTATCACTGCATGAATAAAGGTTGGTAAACGTGCAATGGGTTTGTCCACATGGTCACTGGTTGAACTTCTCTATATAGTAGAGGCTGGTACTGGTAGAGCGTTTCATTTGCACCTGCTACACTATAACATGCTGGAGTTCCAAGTTGGTCATAGGTAAAGTATTTAGGGGCTCGTCTTTCTCTCCTCTGTAAGTAATGTTCTTGTTCCCTGTCATCCTGGCCTGAATCCGAATACTGAGGATCCTGGATCTCGTCCTGTGCTTCTCCAACTGGTAGTGAATTTTCACTCTGATTATCCTCTTCCAGTAGCTCATCCTCTTGCTGTGTCTCAGACTCATTTGTGTCTGTTGTGGACCTTTCTTCAACCACTTGCTCGTCAGCGTTTAACAATGGTGAATCTCGATCCTCATCCTCCTGTGCATCAGCATACTCAATGTATCCACATTCGTCTTCCTCATCTTCTTGATTTGCATTTTCTGTAGCTGTTTCCGGCATCCTTTTCTTTTGCTTAGACGTTGTTTTTGGCTGCAATTCTAAAGGTAAGTGATCACACGGTAGCAACAGGTTGCGATGTAAGGTTCTTGATCTTCCTCTTCCCTGCTCAGGCTTGACTTCATAGACTGGAATGTCTTCTCCAACCTGGTGGATCACAACATGGATGTTCTCTTCCCAATGATTACGAAGCTTTCCAGTGCCTCCTCTAGGTGTCATATTTCTCACAAGGACACGATCACCAGCATGCAGAACTGAGCTTCTCACTTTTCCATCATAATGTCTCTTACTTCTCTCTGTTGACTTGTTTGCATTCTCTTGCACTATGCCATATGCCTCCTGCATTTCTCGTTTCCATTTCTCCATGTATGTTCGATGGTCTGCTTTTCCTGTCTCAGATGTGATGCCAAAAAGGAGATCAATGGGTAACCTTGGTGACCTTCCGAATAGAAGGTAAAAAGGGGAGAACCCTGTCACTTCGCATCTTGTGCAGTTATATGCATAGAGCAGCTTGTTCAAAGATTCTTTCCAGTTTGTCTTCTGTTTAGTGGTCAGTGTCTTTAGCATTTGTAGCAATGTTCGATTGAATCGCTCAACCTGCCCATTTCCTTGTGGGTGATAAGGTGTCGTTCGTGATCCTAATACACCACAGTTCTTTTTCAGCTGGGCGAAGAGCTGGTTCTCAAATTCGCCGCCTTGATCGTGGTGTATCCGTGTCGGCAGTCCAAACTTCAGGGCGTAATCATTGAAAATGCGATCAGCAACTGTTTTGGCAGACTTTGAGGTGGTGGCGTAAGCCTGTGCAAAACGAGTGAAGTGGTCAACGATTACCAATATATACTCATATCCACCTTTACACTTGTCCAAGTGAAGAAAATCTATCGACACAAGTTCAAAGGGTTGTGTTGTGACAATACTGGTAAGAGGTGCCCGTGTTTCTTTACAAGGTGTCTTTTGTTTCAGGCAAGTACAAGTCCTTGCCACATAATGCTCAATTTCTTTTTGCATGTAAGGCCAAAAGAATCTGTCTCTGATCAGCGATGTTGTTCGATCAATGCCTTGATGGCCCATCTCATCATGCAACTCTTTGAGTACAGTGGTCTTATACCTCTCAGGTAATACCAGCTGTGTTTTGTTTGTCGTCTTCCTGCGGAGAATGCCATCTTCATCAATATGAAGTCTTTCCCATCCACGCAGTAGACACCTGCTTTGTACACTGAAGCTGTTAAGTCCATGTCCGGTTGGTTTTTGGTTCCTCATCTTGCACTGCATGACTGGACCAATGTTCTTGTCGTCTTGCTGTGCTTGTTGAATCTCAGCCCCTGAGAATGGTTTGTGGGTCTCTTCACTCACTGCTGTACATTGGAGAGAGGTAAATACTGGACAGACCCATGGTGAACTGGAGTCTTGGGTCTCAACAGCTTGGGTTGTCGCTGCCACACAGTCTGATGCCAACTCTTCAGTACACTGTCCCATTATCCTCTCGATATCTAAAGGCATTCTTGACAGACTGTCAGCATCCACATTTTCTTTCCCTGGCCGATATTGAATCGTAAAATGGAAATCTGCAAGCTCTGCTACCCATCTGCATCCAGTTGCGTTTAACTTGGCACTTGACAGGACATAAGTGAGCGGATTATTATCGCTAAACACCATGAAAGTCGGTGCATAATATAGGTAATCTCTGAATTTTTCTGTGACTGCCCACTTTAAAGCGAGGAATTCAAGTTTTCCTGAGTGGAGATGGTAATTCCGTTCAGAGGCTGTCAGTGTTCGGGAACCGTAGGCTATCACGCGGAGTTTATCATCCTGTTGTTGATATAAGACTGCTCCGAGCCCTTGGTTTGAGGCATCGGTATGGAGGATAAATGGCAGTGAAAAGTCTGGAAACCCGAGAACTGGTGGTTCGACAAGACAGTCTAAAAGTCGTTCCAATATGTGTTGATGCTCTTCAGTCCACACAATTGTTTTGTTTGATGGCAGTCCTTTACTCTTCACTGTAACTCGTCTGGTGTTTATCCTATTTTGTGGCACATTGTTTTCTTCTGTTGCCCCTTTCAGCAGGTTGTACAGTGGCCCCGCGATACGGGAGAAGTTCTGTATGTATTGTCTGTAATAGCTTAACAAGCCCATAATAGCTCTTAGTTCTCCTACGTTGCTAGGTCTCTTTTCTTTCAAAGCTCTCACAGCTATGGTGTTGGCTGGATCGATCTTGCTGCCTTCAGCTGAAACAACTCTTCCCAGATAGCGGACCTCATGTTTGAATAATGAACACTTGCTGGGTTTTAGTTTAATTCCGTATTTCCTCAACAGCTGAAGCACTTTTCTGACATGGTTAACATGATTTTCAAATGACTGACTATACACTAGTGTGTCATCCAGGTAGAGGATACAGATGTTGTCTCGCACGTCTTCCAAACACTCCTCCATACAGCGTTGAAAGGCTGCAGGTGCGTTCATTAATCCAAATGGAATCCTTATCCATTCATACAGGCCCCATGGAGTCACAAATGCAGTCAAAGGTCGGCTGTCTTCATCCATAAAGCCCTGATGATAGGCCTTTCCTTGGTCTAATAACGAAAACCACGAGTTGCCACCAAGACTGTCGAGGATGTCCTGCACTCGAGGAATCGGTTGTCTATCAGGATGAGTCTTTTTGTTTAGCAGTCTGTAATCTATGCAAAGGCGTAGGCTGCCATCTTTTTTCCTAACACACACAACCGGTGAAGCATAAGGTGAATACGATTTCGTCACCCATCCTTGCGCAATAAGATTGTGCAGATAATCTTTCATCTCCTTATATAAAGGTTTCGGCACCGACAGGTAAGTGCGCGCTACAGGATCCATATCCTTCAACGATACGCTTAACTTCAGCTTTTCGATGCATCCGATATCATCATCTGATTTAGAAAAAGAGGAGCATTCTTCGCGAAGCATGTTCTTTACTACTACTCTTTCAGGTTCATTTAGATGGTTCAGGTCAATTGGTGGATTCCATGGAGTTTCAGTAACTTGCTCACTCTCTGTATTCACTTGACTCACTGACACTGAGGAGCTATGACTGGGTTTCTCAAACATGTTAGCTGGGTACACAGCCTGAACTTGCTGTAAGGTACCCACGACAGTTCTTCCTGACAACTCAATATCATGATCAGTGGGATTTTGCACATCCAGCACAATGTAAGGTGAAACACCACTGCAGAGCTTCACCAACGTCTCACAAAACTCAAGGCCTTCAGCCCACTGTGGGTTTATGTCCGGCTCAAAGAGAAGGGTAATGTCTTTCTTCAGTGGCAGTGTCTGCGCTTTACAATCAATCTGAACAGAGGTGTGTTTAGGTACAATTACCTTCTCTTTTATCGTTTTCACAACATAGCCACATGACTGCTCGACAGTTACCAGATCAATGAAGCCGGTAACATCTTTTTTCTCAAGGCTAGGGAAAGCTACTCTTAATGTCTCATGCAACTGCTCTCTTCCTGTAGCACTGTTTTTTAATATTTGCTCAATAACATTAAAGCCTAGGATTGGCTGTGAGAGACTTCCACCTCTCATCACTAGCATGGGGACAACAAGTTCTTTAGGGTCGGCTCCCTCTGCAGCTAATCCAAAAGTGACCTCAATGAAACCCTTATAAGGCATGCTCTGTCCGTTAGCTGCTGTGATTTTCAAATCGTCGGTGGCATCAAGTAACTCAGAGACATCTCTTAATTTTTCACATGGCAAATGTCTCCTTTTCCACTTTTCATCCACAATACAGACTTGAGAGCCTGTGTCCCATAATGCTTGAGTCCTACGTGTAACCCATATTAATATCTCCCATATTATAAAGTAATAATATAGATATACTTGAAATATATAAATATGCATTGCAATGTATACTAAATAAATAAATAGTCCACATTAAATATCAATCATTAAATAGTTACAATATAGATAAATGTGATATAAATAAATATAAAAATGTATTGTAAATGTATAGATAGATAAATAGTCCATTAAATTAATAAATAAGTAAAACTGGTTAAAGTCAGTTAAAACCCATGTTAAAGATCATTTAATGGAGAAATATTAAAAGTCTTCTGACTAAAAACGCTTTCCCTTTAAGACAGGTGAGAGTGCTTTCCCCTTTAAGAGATTTTCCCTCTGTGGAGGTGACAGGAAGGGGAGGCACATAATAGAGTATAAAAGGGAAGTGAGGGAGGAGACTCGAGAGAAGCAAAAGGACAAACAAAAGGAAAGAGGAGAGCGAAGATGTTTGGCTGCTAAAAACCATGTGTTACAAAGATATGTTAAGACTTAAAAGCAATACCCAGAGTTTGTTGAAAAGTGCTTTACATGCTTGAAGAGGTTCCACGATCAGGGAACCGGTGAGGAGACACGTGTGTGTGTGTTGGAGGATACACATGCAACCGAGACAAGATGGCGAGCGAGAAGATCGGCGGACTCCGGTCGTAAGGGCTGAATCAACCCTCCCTTTCAACCTGGACTGGACTTCTGCCACTGCCCGGATTGGACTTTACTCACTGCCAGAGTGGTAGGAGTATCAACATTTTCTTTTTTTTGAATTGAACTAAATAAGGATTTCGAACGGAACTTTATTTTGAAAAGACTATCACACCGAACAAGAGAATACAGGGAAGAAGAGTGAAGAGCTCCACTCGTCTAACCCCTCCTTTATTGTTTGAATTATGTGTGTATATGTTTATTAAGTTTATTATGTTTATGATATATACTTTATTTATTATGTTATTTGTTAAGTGTGTTCAGTAAAGTGCCGGCTTTGAATTTAAAGTACCTGATCTCTGGCTTATTATTTATGCTTTCACCCCACTCCTTAAAACCCAGAACCTAGAACTAGTCCAGTATTTGGCCCATTAGAGGTAAATGCTACATTTGGCGAGCTAGCCAGGAGTGGCCAAAGCATAGATTAATAATCAGAGACCAGATAACCGCATTAACTTAATTAATTCATGATGGAAGTAATTCAAACTTTGGATGTTAAAATTACAAACTCTCTACTAGTCAGTGGTTTAACAGATACAGAGACTGATGAAGAACTTTATGACTTTTTAAAATTATATGGCTCGATTCAAAGAAGAATCCACGTAGACTTGCCCCAATCTGAAAAGCAGATCATTATAGAGTTTACGTATGATACAGCCCTAGAGTCACTCTTACCCTTACTACCATATAAACTGATAAGCAAGACTCAGACAGACGTGACTTACTTCATCCAGGCCTTAGCAAGTGCCTACACACCTGCAGATACTAAGTCAGCCACCAGGATGTTTCTGAAAGGACTGAAGGAGATTGCAAAGCAGAGCGGCAAGGACTTTGCAGATGTGCTCAAAGGAGAGCTCTCTCGCATTAGCGAGACTGTTCATCAGGAGTTCTTGGATGACCAAGATGAAGACACAGATTCAGATGACGCCCAGAGACATCCTCTTGTGACTGCAGCACAGGTGAACCCTCAGCCCAGTGTTAGTTTCCCAGAAAATATTTATGACTCTAAATCTGATGTGAAATTTGATCCAACTCAGTATCAACATCCCCCAAAAGAAAAGACACAGGCCACCCTGAGCTTTTCTAATCTCTGCCCATCTGAAATGCAAAAGGTTCTCGTTGAGCACATAGTCAAGCATGAAGATTTAACAACCCAAACACATGCTTCATTTAGACTCCGACCCTTCTCTGGACGCAGTAACCTTCACTCTGAGATACAGGGCCTGAAAAGACAGATAGCTGAGTTACAGTCTCAACTCTCACAAATCAAACAAAAAGACAATAAATCGTTTTCAAACAAACCATCTTTCAAAGCTACAACCACACAGTCCCCAGCTCAGAGTCACAGACCACAGCAATTACGGTCCAACAACTCTGATGTGAACAATAACTACACAAACAAACCAAGACCCTGGTACTGTTTCAGGTGCGGTGAAGATGGACACATCAAACCTAAGTGTGAAGCTGAACCAAACCCTACACTAGCAGCTGCAAAGAGGCAGCTGCTGAAGAAAAGACAACTAGAGTGGGAACAGAAAACCGGTTCCTCTACATCCAATCAGTTAAACTGGCATCAGTCACTATTGAGGAACCAAAAGGCTAAGACAGTGGCTAAGTGCTTATGGGATCACTTCCTTGTCCACTATGGCATCCCTGAGAGACTTCATAGCGATCAAGGTCCCGACTTTGAGTCCCGTACAATTAAAGAGTTGTGTGACCTTATTGGCACCCAGAAAATAAGGACCACCCCCTATCATCCTAGAGGGAATCCCGTTGAGCGTTTCAACAGAACCCTGCTAAACATATTGGGAACCCTTGAGAACAAGAAAAAGAGTCATTGGCGTAATTACGTCAAGCCTTTGGTACACGCCTATAACTGTACAAAAAACGAAGTGACAGGCTTTACCCCTTATGAGCTGATGTTTGGGCGACAGCCTAGATTGCCCATAGACCTTGCCTTCGGTCTACCAGTCCACCACCAACCAGGATCACATTCTCAATACATCCAGAACCTGAAATCTCATCTTGAGACCAGTTATCGAGTTGCTGCTGAAAATGCAAAGAAAACAGCTGCACGCAACAAAACAAGATTTGACAAGTGCATTGTTGAGTCCACCTTGAGAGTAGGCGACAGAGTTTTAGTAAAAAATGTCCGCCTAAGAGGCAAGCACAAGTTAGCTGACAAGTGGGAGTCAGACGTGTATGTTGTCCTAAAACAATGTGGAGACGTTCCAGTGTATGTTGTCAGACCTGAGACCAGAGAGGGTCCACAGAGAACCCTTCACCGTGACCTTTTGCTGTCATGTGGTTTCCTCCCGATGACCTCGGCAGAGAGTGAAACTGACACAATAAAGACGGCCAGGCGGCCAAGAACCCGACAACATCCGAGAGACAGCTCAGATACGGCAGATGGGAGTGAATCTCAATCCGACTCTGAAGAGTACTATTATGACGGTCATAGAAACCAACGAGTGGAGACCCTGGGTTTCAACCAAGTCCCAGAACCCGCAGAACAAGTTCCAGACAGGACTATCCCTCAAGATGCTCCAGCAGAAACTTGTGACTTATACCCACCTGATCCTGATGAAATCTGTTTTCCGCACCAAGATGAGAGTTGCTTACCTGATCTTGGAGGAATCATCATATCTGATGCTGCAGACATTGACAGACTTGAACCTGAGGAAAGTAACTCATCTCTACCTGAGGAGAGCATCTTACCTGAGGAACAGAATACTCAAGACCTCCCAAAAGAGGACCTGAACATTCCCTCATCCCCTAATCAAGCCACTGAAGAAGGGAATGACATTGAAACTTCTCAAAAACAACCTGACACTGAGACAGAACCCCCAAGACGATCCACCAGAGACAGAAAGCCTATTGATCGACTGACTTACCCTGAATTAGGAAATCCATTAGTGACAATAGTCCAGTCTCTGTTGCAGAGTTTGACTGACGTATTCACAGACTCAAAACCGCATAGAATTATGATAGTATAGTATAGATTCAGTATTTTGCACAGGGACGTGCAAAAGGTAAAGTGGGGAGGATGTAACCCATATTAATATCTCCCATATTATAAAGTAATAATATAGATATACTTGAAATATATAAATATGCATTGCAATGTATACTAAATAAATAAATAGTCCACATTAAATATCAATCATTAAATAGTTACAATATAGATAAATGTGATATAAATAAATATAAAAATGTATTGTAAATGTATAGATAGATAAATAGTCCATTAAATTAATAAATAAGTAAAACTGGTTAAAGTCAGTTAAAACCCATGTTAAAGATCATTTAATGGAGAAATATTAAAAGTCTTCTGACTAAAAACGCTTTCCCTTTAAGACAGGTGAGAGTGCTTTCCCCTTTAAGAGATTTTCCCTCTGTGGAGGTGACAGGAAGGGGAGGCACATAATAGAGTATAAAAGGGAAGTGAGGGAGGAGACTCGAGAGAAGCAAAAGGACAAACAAAAGGAAAGAGGAGAGCGAAGATGTTTGGCTGCTAAAAACCATGTGTTACAAAGATATGTTAAGACTTAAAAGCAATACCCAGAGTTTGTTGAAAAGTGCTTTACATGCTTGAAGAGGTTCCACGATCAGGGAACCGGTGAGGAGACACGTGTGTGTGTGTTGGAGGATACACATGCAACCGAGACAAGATGGCGAGCGAGAAGATCGGCGGACTCCGGTCGTAAGGGCTGAATCAACCCTCCCTTTCAACCTGGACTGGACTTCTGCCACTGCCCGGATTGGACTTTACTCACTGCCAGAGTGGTAGGAGTATCAACATTTTCTTTTTTTTGAATTGAACTAAATAAGGATTTCGAACGGAACTTTATTTTGAAAAGACTATCACACCGAACAAGAGAATACAGGGAAGAAGAGTGAAGAGCTCCACTCGTCTAACCCCTCCTTTATTGTTTGAATTATGTGTGTATATGTTTATTAAGTTTATTATGTTTATGATATATACTTTATTTATTATGTTATTTGTTAAGTGTGTTCAGTAAAGTGCCGGCTTTGAATTTAAAGTACCTGATCTCTGGCTTATTATTTATGCTTTCACCCCACTCCTTAAAACCCAGAACCTAGAACTAGTCCAGTATTTGGCCCATTAGAGGTAAATGCTACATACGGCCTTGTATATAGCACTCAACCATACATCGTTTCCCTACCAGAGCAACAAGGCTGGAATGACTGTCCTTCTTGGTGTGGCTGGCATTTGTTCTTGGGTGGGAGAGCTGGTTTATTTGTGGGTGAGGGTGCTGGTTGCATCGTTTTCTATGTTTTGGCCAATGTTCAGCCTGACAGCTTTTAGAACAGTAAGTGTCTTTTTTACAGGATGCACATGCTCTTAGTCTTTGGTCTTTTCCATGGACACCACAGTTGGAGCAATGCTGTTGGGACATTCCACTGTTGACGGTTACTCCATGTCCCGTGGGGGTAACCCCCTTCCGTTTAACGGAACATCATTTTCTTGTCTGGTTCCTCTCACTCTGCAACCTGCGAGAAAGTGTTCGCTGCTACCACATCTGTAGCAATGAGTGCAATATTCACTTCCACTTTGCTGGCAGCCATTACATCTTCTCAGGCGTGCACGATACGGAGCAGGATACTGGTGCTGTGGTAAGAAGCTTTGTTGATATTGGGCTGCATCTCCTCTTCGTCCTGGTCGTGGGGGAGGCCAGTATCTTTGTGGTGCATTCTGGAACTGGGGAGGGGGAATGCATTCATCGATCACAGGTGAGGCAAGATACTGTGGCTGTGAGGGGTTCGGCTGTCGAATTGACTCTCTGATTTGTGCAACCTCAATGCTTAAATTTTTTAATAATGCCATATCAGAACGCATTTCTTTTAATTCATTTAGTACATCAGCCTGGATTTTGCTGGTGTGTTCTGAATTAGGGTTTTTTCCTTTTTTATCTACAGGTTCTTCATTAGACTGAGCTGAGTGCACAGTGGTTGGCCGCTGTTGAATAAAAAGCTTCTTTTTATTCTGTCTCTCTGCTTCGTTTGCGCAAGCAATGTTTAGTTTCTCGAGGAGCAGCTCATCACTTGTTGTTGTCTGTTGCAGGTACGGTTGGAGGTCGCTCCTAATGCTATCATTTTGCAGGCCTGTTAGAACAGAATGGAGAAACATACTCTGTACGAGGACAGGATCATATCTTAGACCAGATTCTGTTTCCTGTGAAGCAAACAAGATTTTTTGTCTCAAATCTAACGCACGGATCAGAAAGTTTTGTGGGGTTTCCTTACTATTTTGGACCTCTGAGGTGAGCTGTTTATACAGATCTGTTGCACCCTTTTCTTGGTAATAGGATCTGAGAATTCTCCTCAAGATAGGTAAGGTAAGGTTGTTTTTTCCCTCCAGGTAGCTGCGTAACTGCAAGCCTGGTGCTATTGCCAGAATCACTGCATCAACTATTTCTATTTCAGGAAATCCCTTGTTGATGCCTTGCTCGATTTGGTGTGCTGAACTAGAGAAGGTAAGTTTGTCCTTTTGCCCTGGGTCACCAACCTGACCTGATATTTTGAATTCTCTACTCCACTGTAAGGAGACACGAGGTTGTGGGGTCTGTTGAGCTGAGTCATGTTCTTGTTTAGCATTATTACCTTCCCCACTCACTGACGTTTTGACTCCACCGGTTTGAGTTGGTCTCTCCTGTTGTGATAATAATAATGCTAATTGTAGTTTCTCGATATCTTTTTGCAACCGCTCTCCTTCAGAAGGCTGAATGACTTGCTCTTGTGCCATATCTATCTGCTTTGCCTCTGAGGCTGCCTTTTCTAGTGCAGAATTTTGTGCAGCCTGTTGCAACTCGATAATTTTATCTCTCAAAATCAGTAGCTGTGCCATACCCTCATCCTCAAGTTTATCCAACTCTTCTCTATCTAAATGCCTTGTGACATGTAAAATGAGGGAGGAGCGATTTTTGCCTGATACCTCTTCAAATTCTGGACCAGCAATAGTTAGAAAATCACAAACTTGTCACGGGTATGGTGAGGACCCAAATGCAGCACAGGCAGACGAGATCTTAATTGGTAATGAACTTTATTTTTCACTGCAGTCTAAAACAGTTCTTAACAGTGGCAGGGTGAAAAGTCTTTGTTCCCAGTGATCTTCAGCGAGATCCGGCAAGGAGTGAGTCTGGTGTTGCTGAGTGGAGGCAAGGTCCACAGCAGGAGGATTACCTAGATGCAGACAGGTTCAGTGGTGAGCTGTGTAGCAGGCCGGAGCAGGTAGCAAGCAGGTAGCAAGCAGGTGGCAGGCAGGTAGCAGGCAGATAGCAGGCAGATAGCAGGCAGATAGCAGGTAGCAGGCCGGAGCAGGTAGCAGGCAGGTAGCAGGCAGATAGCAGGTAGCAGGCCGGAGCAGGTAGCAGGCAGATAACAGGTAGCAGGCCGGAGAGAGAAATGCTGGAGGTCAGGCATTTACGCAAGACAATCTGGCACTGAAGCAGAGACAGGAGCAGGCTTATATGCAGCCAGGGCTGTCACAGGTGTGGAGAGTTGGCCTGATGAGGGGGCGTGGCTAACAGGTAGAGTGGAGCAGAGACAGAGTGGAAAAATACCAGCAGTCAGGAGATGAGCAGACTGTGACAGAACCCCCCCCTCAAGGGACGGCTCTCGACGTCCCAAGACGAATGGACCAAACCGGGTGGGAGGCGGGGGCCTGGAGGAGGGCTAATACTCGTCCGAGAGCCCAGTGTCCATCTCCAAGACCCTGGTCCCGGGGAGACTGTCGTCGCTGTCGTTTGGGGACTCCGACGGAGGATGTGGTCTGGGAGGTGGCCTGGTTCTGGACGTCTGGGTGGGGTTGCGTCGATGGAAATCCCTGATGATGGTGCGGTCCAAGATGTTCCTCCCAGGAACCCAGAACCTTTCTTCAGGGCCGTAACCCTCCCAGTCCACCAAGTACTGGAATCCCCTCCCACGCCGGCGAGACTGCAGGATACGACGGACAGTGTAGGCGGGACCTCCATCGATGAGGCGAGGAGGCGGTGGAGGTGGTGTGGCAGGAACCAGGGCGCTCTCTTGGACCGGTTTAACCTTGGAGACATGAAACGTGGGATGAACCCGCATGGATCTAGGGAGTTTGAGCCTCACTGCCACTGGGTTGACGATCTCCTGGATCTCGAACGGGCCGATGAAGTGAGGAGCCAGTTTCTTGGATTCCACCCGGAGGGGAAGATCACGGGTGGAAAGCCAAACTTTCTGACCCGGCTGGTAGTCTGGGGCCTTGGAGCGGTGGCGATTGGCGGCCGCGGTGTAGCGGTCAGCGGCCCGGAGTAGAGCCGCCCTGGCTTGGGTCCAAGTCCTGCGACAACGGCGGATGAAGTCCTGGACAGAGGGGCAGGATGTTTCTTTCTCAAGTGCCGGAAAAAGCGGTGGTTGGAACCCATAGGTGCACTCAAAGGGGGAGAGACCGGTGGCGGAGCTGGTCAAGGTGTTGTGGGCGTATTCTACCCATAGAAGCTGTTCGGACCAAGAAGTAGGGTCTTGAGACGTCATGCAGCGTAGTGCCGTTTCCATCTCCTGATTCTTGCGTTCGGTCTGGCCGTTGGACTGGGGGTGGTACCCCGAGGACAGGCTGACGGTGGCTCCCAGGAGCGAGCAGAACTCCCTCCAGAATACTGAGGCGAACTGGGGACCCCGATCAGAGACCACGTCCACTGGGATGCCATGGAGACGGATGACGTGGAGGAGGAGTAGTTTAGCCGTCTCTTTGGCAGATGGGAGTTTGGGCAGGGGCACGAAATGTGCCATCTTGCTGAACCTATCTACCACCGTCAGGATAGTAGTGTTGCCGCTGGATGGTGGTAGACCGGTGACAAAGTCCAAAGAAATGTGCGACCAGGGACGATGAGGCACAGGCAGAGGATGTAGAAGACCGGCAGGGGCATGATGAGCCGGCTTGTGCTGGTTGCAGGTGGGACAGGCATTGACGAACCCCCGAATGTCCTCATCCAGTGACGTCCACCAGAACCGGCGCCGCACCACGTCCTTGGTCCGTTGGATCCCTGGATGACAGGTAAGTTGAGAGCTGTGGGCCCATTGTAGAACCTCGGACCGGAGGTCAGGCGGGACGAACAGACAGTTGGGAGGGCAAGCACTTGGTCCGGGCTGGTCTTGGGCGGCGACCCTGACCTTCTCCTCTATCTCCCAGGTGAGTGTGGCCACCAGACGGGAAGAAAGCAGGATAGTGTCTGGGTCGGTCCTGTCCCCCTCCTTTTCCGAGAACTGACGGGACAGGGCATCGGGCTTGACGTTGCGGGACCCCGGTCGATAGGAGAGGGAAAAGTTGAAGCGGGTCAGGAAGAGTGCCCATCGAGCCTGGCGGGAGTTCAGTCTTTTGGCGGACTGGAGGTACTCAAGGTTTTTATGGTCAGTCCATATCAGAAACGGCAGTTTAGTCCCCTCGAGCCAGTGTCGCCACTCTTCTAAAGCCAACTTGACGGCGAGGAGCTCTTGGTTTCCAATGTCATAATTCCTCTCTGCCGGGGTCAAACGTCGGGAATAGAATGCGCAGGGGTGCAACCTCTGGTCGGAGGCTGCTCTCTGGGACAAGACAGCCCCCACTCCCGAGTCGGAAGCGTCCACCTCGACCACGAACTGCCGTTCAGGGTCCGGTATTTGGAGGATGGGGGCCGAGGTGAATCGTGTCTTCAGGGCCAGAAAAGAGTCATTGGCGGCCGTGGACCAGAGAAACGGAACCTTGGAGGAGGTAAGAGCTGTGAGGGGGGCCGCCACCGAACTGTAGCCCCTGATGAACTTCCGGTAGAAGTTGGCGAAGCCCAGGAAACGTTGCAGCTGCTTGCGGGAATCAGGGGCGGGCCAAGTGGTGACGGCAGAAACCTTGGCTGAGTCCATCTCCACGGTCCCTCTCCCTACAACGTACCCCAGGAAGGAGACAGACGAAACGTGAAACTCACACTTCTCGGCCTTGATGAACAGGGAGTTTTCCAGCAGACGTTGGAGGACCTTCTGGACGTGATGTACATGTTCCTCTCTGGAGCGGGAGAAGATCAGAATGTCATCAAGGTACATGAAGACGACCTTGTTGAGCATGTCCCTGAGCACGTCGTTGACCAGAGCCTGGAAGACAGCAGGAGCGTTGGTGAGGCCGAAGGGCATCACCAGGTACTCGTAGTGACCAGTGGGGGTATTGAACGCCGTCTTCCACTCGTCCCCCTCGCGGATCCGGACCAGGTGGTAGGCGTTGCGCAGGTCAAGCTTGGTGAATATGGTGGCCCCCTCTAGGAGCTCGAAAGCTGAGGAGATGAGAGGCAGGGGGTACCGGTTCTTGATGGTAATGTCATTCAATCCACGATAATCAATGCAGGGGCGGAGTGTCTTGTCTTTCTTCTCCACGAAGAAGAAACCTGCTCCAGCCGGAGACGAGGAAGGGCGGATGATGCCTGCCGCTAGACCGTCATTGATATATGTCTCCATCGCCCCCCTCTCAGGAACGGACAGGGAATACAGGCGTCCTCTGGGCGGCGTGGCACCGGGCTGGAGGTTGATGGCACAGTCATAGGGCCGATTTGGGGGCAGGGAGGTTGCCTTGGCCTTACTGAAGACCTCCCTGAAGTCCAGATACTCAGCCGGGACCCCCAGCACATCGGTAGAAGAACTGGTCGTGGCAGAAGGTCGTGGTGTGGCGGCTTGCTTGAGGCAGACCTGGTGACACGATGAACTCCACCCCAGGATCGCCCCTGTGGTCCAATCAAGGTGTGGATTGTGACGTCGGAGCCATGGGAACCCCAGAAGGAGAGGATGACGAGGAGAGTGCAGGATGTGAAACTGGAGTGTTTCATGGTGGTTCCCGGAAATTAACATCCGTATAGGCACTGTCAGGTGGGTCACAGTTCCCAGAAGTCGGCCATCCAGAGCGTTGGTGGAAACTGGAGCTGGCAGGGGAATCTGACCGACACCCAGCTGCAGAGCTAGGTTAGAGTCCATAATGTTGGCATCAGAGCCAGAGTCAATGAGGGTGGCGAGGGTCTGGGATCCCTCAGGCAGTAGCAGGCGGACCTGGCACAGGGATCGTGGGCTGGAGGAGGAGCTAGATGTATGACTCACCAGGAACTCCTTCCTTCCTGATGAGCCCGACCTTTTAGCGGGCACCTGGAAATAAAGTGTCCCGCTTGGCCACAATACAGGCAGAGGCTCCCCTCGCGGCGTCTCCTCCTCTCTTCTGGAGTTAGACTGGCCCGACCCACCTGCATGGGTTCAGGCTCCCCTGAATACCGGCAGCCAGAAAGCATCGATACGTCGGAAGCCGCTGGTGAAGGGGCGGGCTGGCGTCGTCCTGCGAGCCCCTGATGTTTCTCCCGCTGTCTCGCTTGAATGCGACGGTCGATGCGGGACGCCAGCTCAATGATGCCGTCGACAGTGGTGGGAAGGTCGTATGAAATCAGTTCGTCTTTAATGTAGTCAGCGAGCCCCATCAGGAATGCGTCGCACTGGGCAGCCTGGTTCCACTCACTGGAGCTAGCCTGGGTGCGGAAGTGGATGGAGTAATCGGCCACTGAACGAGACCCTTGCTTCAGACCCAGAAGCCCTCCAGAAGCGTCCGGACCTCGGGAAGCTTCTCCGAACACTTTGCGGAGCTCAGCGGCGAAGGCTTGGAAAGTGGAGCACGCTGGAGTGCGACGCTCCCACTCGGCTGTTCCCCACAGCCGAGCGCGCCCCGTCAGATGATTCACGGTGAACGCCACCCTGGCGTCTTCCGAAGCGAAGGTGTGGGGCTGGAGGGCAAACAGGATGGAACAGTTCGTGAGGAACGGGCGGCAGCCCTCCGCGTCTCCGGCGTAGCGTTCAGGAACCCCCACACGAGGCTCCGAGGCGGAAGCAGAGGCAGCCGGGACTGGTAGAGGCTGGACTGGTTCTGGAGGCAGAGGGACAGCTTGAGCAAAAGCTGCGGCGAGTTGTTGGACCTGCGAGGCTAGCAAGGTAAACGCCTGCTCCTGCTTAGTCACCGGCAGTCGAACATCTGCTGAGTTCGAAAGCAGCAGCGCCTCGTGGTGCTGGAGCATCGCCTCTACCTTCTCCAGGCGATCCATCGGCGTGTGCGCTGGGTCCATGTCTGGCCAGATTGTACTGTCACGGGTATGGTGAGGACCCAAATGCAGCACAGGCAGACGAGATCTTAATTGGTAATGAACTTTATTTTTCACTGCAGTCTAAAACAGTTCTTAACAGTGGCAGGGTGAAAAGTCTTTGTTCCCAGTGATCTTCAGCGAGATCCGGCAAGGAGTGAGTCTGGTGTTGCTGAGTGGAGGCAAGGTCCACAGCAAGAGGATTACCTAGATGCAGACAGGTTCAGTGGTGAGCTGTGTAGCAGGCCGGAGCAGGTAGCAAGCAGGTAGCAAGCAGGTGGCAGGCAGGTAGCAGGCAGATAGCAGGCAGATAGCAGGCAGATAGCAGGTAGCAGGCCGGAGCAGGTAGCAGGCAGGTAGCAGGCAGATAGCAGGTAGCAGGCCGGAGCAGGTAGCAGGCAGATAACAGGTAGCAGGCCGGAGAGAGAAATGCTGGAGGTCAGGCATTTACGCAAGACAATCTGGCACTGAAGCAGAGACAGGAGCAGGCTTATATGCAGCCAGGGCTGTCACAGGTGTGGAGAGTTGGCCTGATGAGGGGGCGTGGCTAACAGGTAGAGTGGAGCAGAGACAGAGTGGAAAAATACCAGCAGACAGGAGATGAGCAGACTGTGACAAAACTTCAATCAATGCATCTCTTGTCAATGTGTACAGAGCACCACCAACTTCTATCTTCAAGTTCTCTCGCTGTGATGAATCCATTTCAGTCTCTGATCTGTGGACAATGTCTATGTGATGTGGAACCTTCTCCTTGCAGAGTAGACAACGCAGTTCTCCTGGCACCAGTGGTTGACCTCAGATCGCATGCAAGTCTCTCTACGCAGTTGTTGAACCACCACACGTTACTGTCCACCCTGGCTGTAGATGTGAGGGGTTGAATGATGATCGGGGACGTCTATCCGGGACAGCTGGTCCTCGTCATATTCTTCCCAGCGGTGCCTCCAAATGTTGTGCCCTGAAAAGGGGAGATGTTAATAACGTCACTCAGACACGGTGCTTCTGCTTCAGTAGCTGCATCAAGAATCGTTTATAATTCACAAAATCAATTTACAACATTACAACAAATGAACATGTAACAGTATATATATATATGGCCTATTAATCTTTGAACAGTAACTTAAATTATTGATAATTAACAAAATACCTTATCTCTTATTATTTACAAACATAACATACTGAACAATAATCATATACATAGACATCAGCAATATAATACTTTCTTTTAGCTGTCTTGCTAAATTAAACATGTGAACAATGCACACAACATGTGGTGCACTCATGCTCACCACGTGGTGCTACCTGCCTACACTACACAGAGCAGAGCTACATAAAAAGTGTGAACTAACTGCACAAACAGGACACAATCACAAATTCAACCATACAAACATTATAATCTTGTTGCTAAACAGGTCAATAATGTATTCACAGCACATAAACATTCATTTCCTACCTGAAAAGGGGAGATGTTAATAACGTCACTCAGACACGGTGCTTCTGCTTCAGTAGCTGCATCAAGAATGACACCCGTGCCCAGAGCTCCCCTAATCCGGCCTCTGCAGGTAAAACTAATCGATCAGCAGATCAGATCAGCAGATCATTCAACCAGGCTATACTAATAGAGTGCAGATGGAAATCATTCATTCATTTTAACTATCTATCACATTATCAGGGTAAAAAAACTTTTTAGATATATAAAGCCACATACATTTTTTTTCGGGGGGATATGCTCTTGGCATATCCTGGCAGACAGCAGAACAACACACCCAGGGCCACAAAGAAACATCGCAGGAAAGACATTCTTCATTTCCTGGGACCTTTGAGGCCTCTGAGTTACACAGGAGTCATTTCAAATGTGCCAATACGATTATGTTTACTATCTGAACATTCACATTGCATTTAAGTACAATGTCTCTCAGGAAATTACCACTCCAGGTTGTTTCAACATCACACTGCTGGCCCACTTTTTTTGCGCATTGACCTTTCCAGCCCTTATGAAAACCATTTATATTATACAGTATTCCCTCAAGCGCAGTAGCATTAATTCATGCTGAAACTCTATTTTAAGCTCGGGATTTGAACTCGCTTACACTCATTGCAACCCTTCTCACCTCTGCTGGCTTTCTCTCTCAACAACAGCGCAGCCGAATGACTTAAGCCCAAAGCCCATTTAGTTTATCTGGCTTCCCGCTGCAGCTGGCTGGGCCAAGGCGGCCGTCGCAGCAGCTTTTCCTGCAACACCTGCACTCTCTCCAGATTGGATCGTGTCACGCAGACGAAATATTAGGTGTCAGAGTTCATAAAATGCATTGGTTCCTGCGTAGTCAATATCATGGTGCTCATAAGCCGCTGTGCACTTTGGGTTTCTTCTCATTACTTGAACATCAAACCGTAAAGACCGGCAGGGCTGACTTCATTACAACCTCAAGAAGATTAATGGCTCCAGCCACGATGGTGCCCCTTACATCCATGAGGAAACTGAGCAAAGGTGCATAAAATAAACACAAAACTAAGAGAAAACTCTCAGTACGCCTTCTTCGAACAGATAACGTCGTCAAGAGATTGTGTGCAAAGTCATTTATATCTGTAGTGTTGATTAACATGAGACAAAACATCTCCAATTAGTGTTTGAAATTAGAGGTGAGAGCATCTTCACTGCAAAAAGAAAAGATAAAAATTTCAGGGAATTTATGTAATTTGTTTTGTCCTTATTGTGTTTGTCTGTGCAAAGATCAACAGGCAGCTAACAGGCTTCAAGAGTAAGTCAGGGGCTGGGTAAAGTTCCTTTCTGTTGTCATCTTTCTCATGAAGAGATTTCTGTAAAACTATAAACATACAAAAGAAAATAACGATTAGTAAATGCTATTTCATCTAACATAATATAGACCTAAACATAAAATTATGTCAATAACTATAGCTACAACTCACAAAATCTACATTCAAGTGATGTGTTAATTGGTGAACATAATTTGTAAACAATGTATATAAAGTTCATGAGCTTATACAAAATAAACTGATATACTCTATATATAGCTATCAAAATGACTATCAAATTTCATAAAGTAACTTTAAAGTTGTGCCTGCTTAAGGTAACAGAAACACTTCACCACATGTAGCAATATTCGTTACTTTTTCATATTTAATTATTTTGTAAATATAAATATATGAAAGATGTCAAAGTTAAATCCAAATGTTAAAGTTCAACCTGAATGTTAAAAGTTGAATCTAAATGCTAAATCTAAATGTTAAAAGTTCAATCTTAAATGTTGTATCAAAATTTAAAGGTTACATCTAAATGTTCATATTTAGCATTTAACATTTCACATAGCCATTAAATATTTACATTTAACCTTTAGATTTAGATGCAATATTTAAATTCAGATTTAGATTTTTACATTTAGATTTAAATTTTGTATTTTTGATTTGACACCATCAGCACATGACACTTGTGTGTTGCTTAATTGTAAATGTACTCACAAGACACACACAAACGATAGAAAGGAGCTGGAGCTCCACAATGACCACATGTAACTTCTTAACTCTCGAACTTCCTGTTTTTCATCTTTCAACTATGACCTGCTGGCTGTGTCACATGACTAAAATAACCAATGACAAGAAAACAGTGGGTAAAAACACACTGCATTACTCACAAACGACCACAAGGGGAAAAATACAGAAACTTAGATTTGACAACTCAATCTTCTACGTTTTGAAGAGGATTTCCTACAGTTATCTTTCATCTGATCATTTATCTTGCATAATTGTAAAAACTTACCATTTTGAATCCAATGGATTTAAACAGTAAATTAATTTTTGTTCCTCACAATTACAAATGGAAATGGCGTGTGCTACAGTTTTCTTGTTATTGACCATTTAAAGCACAAGAGAGCACTTCTTTCTATCACTCGATCCTTTACACCAGCTGCCACAGGCAATGGTTTTAGTTTCTTACCCAAGGACACTTCAAGGAGCCAGGGATTGAACCACCGACTTCCTGGTGAGTGGACAAACCACTCAACATCCTGAGTTACACTATAGGTGTACCCACTGCCCCATCACATTTCCCTTTAGGAGAGATGAGTCCTTATATAGTTTTTTTTTTTTTTACCAGGAGTGAATGTAGCGGTTTTAGCTGCAAATGACTGTTGTCACATTATAATGATGAATGCTTTTCTTCTTACCTAAGCAGGACGCCTGCTGTGCATTTACATTTGTATGAATGTAGATTAATGTACATAGTTCCTTGTCAAATAAAAAATAAATAAAAAGGTGGTCTCGCAATTTTACAAACGAAACCTAATAAAGCCACTAAATATCCTTTTTTCACTTTATATAATAATCACCTAAAAACCCGAGCAATTTCAACTTTTGACATCACACTTCAAAAGTGAAAAAGACAGAAAGGGCCTTGCTGCACATGGCTGCCATGTTATCTTATCACAGTACGGTGCATTCAGGTCCGAAAAACATCAAGGAACTGACCATGTATTTCAAACGGCGTTGCAGTCAGACCAGCGTGTCGGCAGTGTAACTGTGATTAAGCATCAGGTTGTAATAGCCATGCTGCACAAATGTGTATCTCAGATTGCTATAAAGAACGTGATGATAAGACGCCGGGAGCTAATCATTTTTCTTCAACATTATGCTGAGCTGCATTATCAGCCGACAAGCGCAGAATGAAGGTGCTGCTCTAAATATCATCCGTCCTCATTTACATCCACAAGTGCCTGTCCGTCAAGAGCTATGTCAGCTGCTTTCTGCAGCTTTGTTAAACACGCCGAGTGGCTCATTTATATTGTCACATTCAACCAGGCTCAGCTGGATACTTCCAAAGTGAGGGCACTCTGCTTTTTTTCAAAAACTCTGTAGGCTAGTAGTTCTATTAGTGACACAGTCAGCAGCCATATTTCAGTATCCGCATGTGTTCCCACTCTTCTGCCGCCCATAACAAACACCATAAAGTGTCAATTGAATTATGAGCCATGGTTTCTGCCTACTCATTTTGATAATAGATTTTCAGATAAATCATGCAGCTGTGTTTGGTGAGTAATGCTGTGCTGACAGAATAACAGGGGACAAAGCCCCCATCGTCTGTAACCTCTACATCATGTAAAGCACTAACAAGATGCTGCAGGATGCTTCTCGCAGCAACATTTTACACAGGAGACCCAGGATTGAATTTTTACACCGCTTCCAAATCCATGGGCGTTAACTAGAGACGAGGCAGAGAGAGAGAGAGAGAGCGGCGGCGGCGGCGGCCACCTAAGTACTACAAAACATAAATACAAAGCAGGATGGGAGCTCTGCTGCACCTGGTAAATGGAGCCTGTTTAAAGTGCTCAAAGTCCACAACTCTGCAGTGACAGTTTTGCATTGTTCATTCTCCCCAATTAATAACTTTGCTGAGAAAGTTTTGCGGGCAGCACGCATTGATTCCGTGTTATTAAAACTCCCAGTGCTCCCCACTTAGTCTCTCAGGCCTCGCCTGCAGACTGCTAAACAGGAACACCCCCACCACCACCCCCTCCTCCCACTGTCTGCTCTGCTAATTTGGCATGTTGGCTATCGATATTGATTGGCTCTTGATATTCCCTTCAGCTGGCCTGTCTGCGCAGCTCTCCACTGTAAGTCATTGCTCACCCACATGTCAATTACGTTAGAAAAGGGAGAGCACCACTCTGTCTTAATGAAAGCAGATGGGCTGCGGAGTTACACACTTCGCCTTTGCTGCAGATATAAAAAAAGGGACTCTGGTGTTGGGGAAGTGATAAAGTAGTGTGTTGTGCAAACTGTACATAACTGCCGCCAGAGATAATCTGAAACTGTGATGTATAGTGCGATCTCAGGGCCGCCTGAGAGTGTGCTCATCTGACTTAAAGTGAAAACACTAAGGCTGAAGCTGACATACAGATGAATAGTGAAGCATTTAAAGAGAATAACTGAGTCATTATATTTGGGGATTCATATTATTTCCGACACATACTCTTCTTCTCCTCCCAGTCAAAGGAGTATTTTAGGTACATAATAATTTGTTTAATATAATTGTTTAAATCTCACTGCACTGATGACAAAACTCTAAATACCCTCTTACCTTCAAGCAGAAACCAAAGTATTTTTATATGATCAAAACTGGGATGGATGTTTAAATTCATATCAGAGTTGCGGTCACCCACTCTTCCCTCACTCAACGTCCCGTGTTCTTAACAAACACAGGACGATAGATAAAGACTTTCTCCAGCCTGCACGCTTCACATCTCCTTAAAAACTAAAATCCAGTGCCCAACCATCAATTTCTGTTGGAAATGGTCAGAGAAGCTGACTGATAAGCTGTGGCGGTGCCTCAGCTCTGCTTCCTCTCTCACAGGTGTTTGTGTGTGTGTGTGACCCATGTAACCACAAGAAACTAGCAGCAGAGGCCAGGATTGCCAGCTTGAGGCCAAATTCACATTTTGGTGCAACAGCCACTGAGATGAATGAAAATACAGTCAAAAGCTCTGGGCTTGTGACATTACTCTACATCTGCTACAGTAGAAGTTAAAGAAGAAGCTAAAGAGAAGAAGATGTAATGATTCAGTGTAAATCATGCACTAAATCAGCATCGATGTGTCTTATTACTGTATCTGACTACTTTCAATTATCTGTCAGGCATCAGTATTTTATAGATGCTCGGCTCGGGAATTAAACGCGGCTCTATTAGACATCAGGACCTAGAAGCATGTGCAATCAGGATTCCTGTTATCAGTTATTAGTACAATTTAGTCTGATGAGCTATTAACACATGTCAATGGAGATGATTGCTGAGATGCACATTTCCTCGCCACCTGCTGCACTTGATTATCATCGACAGAAAGGCAGGAAACACCACCGCGAACTTCAAATGGAAATCCTAATTTGAAAACTTTTCAAACAGGTACAGTATGCGTGACAACTCCAAAAGCCACCGACATTCTTTGATTACTCGAATCACAAGTTTTCTGTTTCCTCCGGAGCAGGAACAAAGTTTTTCAAATTGGTTGTGGATGTTTTCTTCCGCGGCGGAATTAAATGAGGGCATTTTTCTGCACACCCTATCTGAGCGGAGTGATGGGCATGCATGCATGAGCAAGGCTGAGGAACAGGGAGGTGCTGCATTCAAGGCAAGAGAATGATAGCGGAGGTGGGGGGGACGTGAGCTATATGTTCAGTTTCAAATTAAAACCCAGCCCCCCCCCCCCTAATATCGAAGCGGATCATGAACAGGAAGACAATTTGGACGACAGGAGCAGCGGGCCCTGGGGTCACTACAGGCAGAGTCCAAGATATATATATATATATATTTATAAAAAAGAAAGCAGCAAATTATACCTTAAAAGCCCCCTTGTCTTCTGTGATGTACAGGAGGAGAGAACATCAGAGTGATGCTGAGGATTCAGAGGGGAGCGGGGTGGTGATAGAAATGGGTGTGAGAGCTCTCCATTCTCAGCCATTATAGATAAAGGCACTTTTACCAACCTCCCATCACTAATATGTATAGCCCTGCCTCTTCTCTATTCCACTACATCACACTCATAGCCTCCATTAAGAATGCCCTTTTGGGCTTTTATGGCTTTTATGCGATAGTTACCGTCACATTTGTGCTGTCGGAAAAACCTCTCAACAAAACAGTGAACACGCGAAAACCAAAAAACAAGGAAGAGTCCCAGAGCCTCTAGCTGGTTAGGATGGGAAGTTAGAAGTGAGCCTCTGTAAACTTCATGTCCATCACTATAAAAGGTGTGGGCAAAAATAATAAGAATAAGAATAAGAATACGAATAAGAATATAAGCTTTACTTGTACAGCACAAACACAAGTTAAAAACAAAAGGATAAATCAACAATCAAACTGAATAAACATTGAATGAAATAAATGTATATTAAGTCAGGGATTATAGATTTATGTAAAACAAGTAAAGAGATGGGGGGCATGTGCTGCAAATGAAAGATAGCCTTTAATCCCCAATTGGGCTCTGACAACAAACAGAAGATACATTTCTCTAATTTAATAATATGCTGTACAAGGAAGAGAAAACTATTTGTATCACATGGAGGTTATGAATTTTAATGATGCAGAAACACAAATGCAAACTGAAATGATAAGATTCAATTCTGCAAGTCAACATTGTACTTACACTCTTCCGATGGACACAAACACAAAGCAAAGTTCACTGCGTCAACTTAAGAGGTGATTAGTGGCTGATGTTGTGTTTCTTTCAAGGGGCCAAAAAACTGTTCCAACAGGTTTAAATTGAGCTATGGGATGTTTTAATAGACTAGTCGCCATGAGTTAAAGCCACCACTCCTGGTTCAGAGAATGTTCTGCATCTGTCACCTCGCCACTTGCAGATACTCAGAAATCAACTTCTGACACACAGCGACACAATCAGAGCTTCACTATCGGCACAATCTGCATTATTTTGTAAGACGTCGGCATGTTAAGGAACAGGTTACAAACAGCCACGGGGGGTGAAGGTGATGGTGATGGCGGTGGACTTGTCTGAGAAGCGGACTGCTGGGCAATCGATCTAGCACAACACATCAGCCCAGCTCCATTTACAGAACCAATCACAACCCCCACTGATTGATGTGTGGATAATTGAGCTGTCACCAGGGTTCTCATGTTTCTCCTCCAGCTTGTTCCACACTTTAGGAATTGTATTGTATTTTACTTTAACACCATTTACAACAAAGGACATCCTGATTTATATTTCTGTCAATATTCTGCCAGACTGCTGTCAGGGAGACGGAGAGAAGTGAACTCCAGCACCGGGCTTGATAGACCACTAGCTTGTCCGGGCTAATTAACCTCAGGGGCCAGGCCTCCTGCTACCCTGCAGGGTCAGCCAGTGTGGCAGCTGCTTCCTTCCTGACACTACACAGTCACACACTCTTCTCTGGCTCAGTCTCACTAACCCAGTTTTCTCACTAGTAAAGCAGTGAACTTGAAGTTGTAAAAAAATAGTTGTGTTAAAGCGTGAATTAATCTTAAATGAATAGTTTTACTTATTGGGGAATATGATGGAAGTACTTGAAGATTGAAACCACCCTCTAGTCTGTACAGTAAACACAGTATATAGCCACTTACCTTTGATTAGAATTAAGATTGGCAACAGGGTGATCTACTATCCTGATCCATTTAACCCTTCGACTCATCTCATTGTATCCCATTTGTTTATCATTAAAAAACAAAATATACTAATGGAAATTGATGTTCATGCGCAGTTGCCAGGCAATCAGGTTCAGACCCTAAATTACAAAAAAAATGTGTGTTATGGGGAAACATTGTTAGCTACAGTACAATACAGTCAGGTTCGCTTTTTTGTGGTAGCTGTGCCCTAATTCATCGTTCCAGCAAAGGATGAACCAAAATGCGATGGTCTGGTCTACGGAGGATTACATATTTGTGTCACAAGTTTATCCCGCCCTTGCCACTGCACTTCCATAATGTTAGACACTCACATCGCTAGCTCGATAGCTTCATCAGCAGCATGAATGAATCCTGGGACAGGTTGGCATTTGTGGGCCATGTCTGAAGGAGCCTTAACAGCCCCGGTTGCACCGCTGTGACCGGTGGTCTTCAAATGCAGTCACCAAAGGATCACTCCTGAACTGGGACACAGCTGCTGTTTCCAGCCTTTATGCAAAACTAAGCTCATTGGCTGCTGGCTCATTAAGCTTATTCAAACTTTCAGCAAGAAAGCGAATAAGCATATATTCTATAAAATACTGAATAATTCCTTAAGGAGCTAATCTGGATTATACAGTTTTCATGAGACTCGTATTTATCATGCTGTTTGGCTTGTGTTCTCCTACTTGTTAAAACTATGTTCTTTTCTTCGTTTAGCATCGCCTGCTGTTTTACCAACGGGTTGTTTTATAGCCACTGATCACCTTTTCTTCGGGTTGTAGGATTTTATTGGTTCTGCTGATGTTGTGCTTTATGTGCAGATCCAGCCATCTGTAAAACCTGCTTCTGTTCTTTGCTTCCTTGTCCTTTCAGGGCAGCCGTTCATGTCAAGTCCGCTCATTTTACGATATTCTTAGCTGTATTTGCTCCGTGCACTCTGCACTCGTTTTGTGACACATGCACTTATGCACCATCAGCCTGGTTTATAATTATGTTTGCCTCATCTCACCTAACCAATCCGTTAGCCTTGATGTATTCCTTTTTATTTATTTTCTACCCAGTGTCATTGTGTCAGTTAAATTACATGCCTTTTTTATTTAAGGCCAACCTGCTCCGTGTTGCTCCTTCAAAATAATTTGTGGGTTAAACAAAAGTATTTGTACTGATAAAAAAAACAGATACAAATGCAGAGGATCTCGCTAGAGCTGGGTTATGTAAGTACTGTGATTATTATGTAAATATGTGGTCTTGCTAAAATTATGCTTCAAAAGCTTCAAAACAAAATGCAACAAAGAGACAACAACAAAGGACACAGGAAATCAGAATGGGTTTCTTATTAATTCATTGTGCTGGTGACAACTAGGCCAGATGGCAGTTTACAAGTGTCTGGGGCCATCTTCCCCAGCTAGACTTTACATGAGTCCTGTCATAATGATGATGAAGATGAGTTTTCCTCTGTGGTCTGAGCAGTGGCACTTTGCGGAGCGCATTAGTGCACGAGAACCTCCTGTGGTTTCTTTCCGCCAGTGAATGGCCGAGCAGCAGGTTAACGCTGCCCGCATGGAAAAGTATTAATAATTAAAAAGGCTCAGCGTCTCTCTCCGTGCATTGTTCCTCTCATGATGGCCATAAACGAGATCATTATCCTTTTCATCATCGACTCGGCAAGATTATCATCTGCTGCCCGCTATTGCAGTGGCCATCACATAAAAGCTTGCTTTCCAGCAAACCGCTCTACTGCTCTCAGGCAATGGCGGCTTCATCAGACGACTCAGCCATTCACTGAGATAGCAGGTGATAATGCTTTCGCACAGCAGGCCACATTTTGGAAACACTGCTTTGTCTCTTGCTCAACTGTGTAGCAGGGGTCCTGGCTTCTTAAAGCCTGTCCTCAATATCAATGTCATCGCTTTCATTTACATACACTGAATTATTCATAAATGCATAGAGTAATTTAGCCAGAGAAATGATTTTGTCAATATGACTGCTGGCGGTGGTTTTCAAGTAAAAAAGACCATTTGGACAGACATACCACTGGTGGCAGGTCTAGACAGCTCAAGTGTTACTGTGAACAGCTCTGTTGTATGGTCCAGCATTTCAGAGCTGATCCTGACCATGACCTCTGGCCTCTATGGGGGGATAAAACAAAAAGAACAATTTTCCAAGGATTGATGACATAAATCTTTTGTTGCTTTACGCAATGATCCACCTGGCTCTTGCCAGAGACAGGAGTATCAAATGAAGTGATACCAAGCACCAGTGAAATTGAGACCAGGTCAAACAATAGGAGTCAGGTGGTAAAGATTCAGCTCAGCTGCAGGGATGAGGGGGCCTCAGAGGGTCACTGAGTGCGAACAGAAGGTGCAGAAAGAAAGTTGGACAGTAAAACACAAGGAAAATCCGGGTGAGAGCGGACACAACAGCTTTTTAATTATGTTGATCTCATTCAACAAGCACACTTGTGTTAAAAGCAATTAAATATGACTGTTAGAGCGAATAATTGTGGTGTTTGGATGGTGACCAGGTTAAAGGTCAAAAACAAGGGAGAAGGATGAGAGGATGTAGGTCCGAGTACTGTCGAGCTACAATGTATTATAAAGAGAGGTTTTTCTGTTATATAACCTACGCTCCTTAATATAAATGAGGTGCCAAAATAATAGAAACACCTGTTCGCACAATGGAATATGATCCAACAACACCAGAAACTGCGGCCGTTACATTGATCATATAGACAAATCAACCTGTTTTTAATTATTTCTATAAAAACTGATATTAACTGTCATGATTTAGTTCAGGGCTGTTTTATATTTGTGTCAGATGGAATTCATCATCACTTTACTAATTAGTACACAAAGTAATTTCCGAAATTATATAAACACTGGAATTTGCCAGTTGGAAAATACATTCACCTGCAGGTCATTGACGAGTTGCACAAAAAGCTCTCTCTCTGTTTCTGATGCTGAACAGCAAAACAATCTGCACACTGGAAAGAATGAATGTCCTCAAATGTCTGAGGCCATGCTGGGAAAGATGGCTCAGCCTAGTTCAGACCTAATATCCTTAAAAATAGGCCATTAAAAAAACATGTGGCGCATCTGCTATTATAGAGATGGATGCTGGTGACAGTGCTGCTTTTGTGTGGTGCTTTCAGAGACACTGCGAAACAAGAGGCCACATGAGGACATGATCTTCTAGATGAGGAAATCATATGTCGTGTTGTCATTAAGCTGTGTTGTAAGTCTCAGGCGGGAGCTGAGAGGGTTCTCCAGGAAGAATGATATGTCTGCACATTCATGCCAGATGCCCCTGAAGGAGGGAGGCCAACCACTTTCATGTAGATGCTTGGCATATACGTGTGATTCATGAAGCATGTGACACTGTTTACAACGGGGCCCTTTAGTCTCCATGTGGCCCTTTAATTTGAATGCCTGACCTCCCATCGCTACCAGCGATATGGACACGAAGAATGGTGGTGCTTGGAGGGAAGGAACGGATGAGAATGAATTTGACATTTGTTTCGGGTGTTGTCCCATTTCAGCATGGATCAGTGTCCGCCAGACATCAATTTCACATGAGCTGGATCCAAAAGCAAAGCACAGCCGTAGGCGCTATGGCTGTCTGGTGCTCAAATCTTTTGGAATAAGGCCTGTGGACATCATAGTCCAAAACACGTACTCACAACATATGCTCGGCAGCTTACACCCCTCTCATGTTAACACAGGCTCTGCTGCTTTAACAGGTTTATGGTCACACAACATATAGGTTATAATCGAGTGTGGAGTTCCTTTAGGAGCCAAGACACATCTGAGCCCTGACTCCTATTTCTTCACATGTAATTTAAAGTTGAACAGATCGCCTCCAGGCAATTATTTGAATAAATCAAAGGCTAACATCTGTTTATATATTTATAAGCGTTTAATAACACTATTCCTCTTGTTGACATTGCTTTTATTGGTTGCGTGTATCCTTACTAAAGAACGTCTGGAAATCACATTAAAACAGCAGAAACGAGTGTGCTTTGCAATCTGGAGTTGCTCCCTGGTTGCACATAACTAGAAGAGAGACTTGGAGTTACAGCTCAGAGATGTTTACTGCAATGGGCACAACAGGAGAGGGCTACGTGAAGTGGAAAGAGATAACACCAAGATGTGTTTGATAGTTTGCCGGAGTTCTACAAATTAAAGGGAGCGTATGGCCCTCAAGTGAAATAACAAGTCTGATGTGCGCTGGACAAATACGCACTAGTCTGTGGAACAAAGTTACAGAGAGGCCAGAGCAGATAGACAGGGAACCAGCAGAGAGAGTCACATTCAGCTCCGTGATGTTTTTTAATATTGTGTTACTGCACCACATTAAGCTCCCTGTGTACACTTTAGTTTGTATTCTTTCTTTCTTCTGAAAAGAAAATTATCCAACATGTTTCAAACAATATTCAAACCTAGAGAAATCCCCAATTTTATCCAAGGTAACAGGAAGTTTTCATATTGGTCGCTCTTTAATTCCATCATGTCTGCCTTTCCAGTTACTTCCCCCTTCTCTGCTTTAACTTCCGGGGCAAACGAGGTGACAAAGGAAAAACACACAGCTAGCCAGTTAGCCAGTTGGCTGTATTTTCCTTCCTATGTTTGGCCTGGTCACTCATCAAGGATCACGGTTTTTCAATGCTGTTTTCTGCATAATGTGAACAAAAGTTTGATACATTACCTCATCCATTAATATAATTTGCACAAGAGTCACGTTGGGTAGATTTTCATCGGCAGTGATGGTAAAGACAATAAACCCCCATGATCCCACGCTGCTTCACCACATCATCAAACTGGGTTATTGTTTTGATTGAGAGACCCCTAGGGGCTGAAGTGACATATTGTCAGTGTAGATTCATTTTAGTAAGCTAGAAAATGCTTCATGATAAACAGTATAATTGCTGATATCAGACATAATCCAACAGGGTTTGAATGATGAATTAATGATATACAATTCATAATTTTACACATGGGTAGTTGATAATGTGACAGCACATATCAATTCAAGTTTGAAGAAATTCCGTGTAATTTGCTAGAACTAATTCTTCTTCACACATAAAAAAACAACAACTCCCCAGATAGACGACGATAGTCGTAGTGCTTGTCCTCACTAAAGAAATGGAGGTAATACAAACCAGCTGATTTTGGTGATAAAAAGTTTTCTATCCTTTTATAAAACTCAGTTGCAGGATTAAATCACAAGACAGGGATTGAACTGACAAAAAAATGGGCCGGGGGTGCAATTTCAAATCAGAGAAACGAATATAACAAAAAGTGGATTCTTAACAAGAGCTGCCAAACACCCTAATAGCAAACCAGAGAAAAAATACATCCTCACACTTCCAGACAACAGGTTCACATTACTAACGAAAATAACACCCTGCTCCTAATGTCTTTAACACACGATTCTCAAATATGCAATTGGGTATCAGTGATCAGTATGAAAAGAACCCTAGTCTTGCCCAACTCTCAGGCAACAGAAGCAAGTGCCTCTTGAAACAACAGCGGGAGAAGTACAAATACGTGGCGAGCTGTTCACACACAAATTCAGCCGCCTTGACTGAGCTGCTCGACAGAATTTATTCCGCCATTCTTAAGTTCTTACTCATGAACGGAGGCTTGGGGTTGATGCCACTCCAGTCCAGACCCTTGTCTCCACCACCAGTTAGGAAGGAGGTGGAGCACCTGCCAGGATTCCACCGGATAGAGAGATACACAACATACACCGACGTTGTTTTTGTTAGTACTTTGCAAAGAAATACTTCCATACATGTATTGACAGGTGCTACATGCTTAGGTTCAACTGATTATTCCACGCTGGCATTGTCCTCCCCTTTTATTCATTAGTTTAGTTTATTGATTGGTTTATAGAGCAGCAATAGTTGAAGAGATGAGTGAACTTGAGAGTATCCTCTGATGCCACAAGGCAAAATTCTTCGAGCTTCAGTCTAATGCACCTATTCAAACATTAAAAAGGCCATTACAGTTTGAATAGGTTTTTTGAATAAAGCATAAAAGCCCTACAGTGTTCATGGCTGGTCGTCCCATGGTAGTTTGGGTTTAAATATGCAACTGAGGTGTAAAGATGAAAATTACCCACTGGAACCATTAAAAATACATTGCTCAATTCCAGCTACCATTACTCAGAAAATGTCTAATTTTTTCCCGAACTGCAATCAACTTTAAAAGCTCACAGGTAGCTAAGTGTCTTTTCACAGAGAGCTTACTTTGCCCGTAGGCAACCATTGTACCTAACAGCTTCTGTTAATCTTGACATGCCACAGAAGAATACCGCTGTGACTGAGCATTGCTATAATACAGCTGACAGTTTAAAATAAGTGTCACAATCAATGCAGCAGAACAGAATTTCATTTCAATAACGTTATTGTTCATGTTTCTTGTCAAAACCTGGTGCCTACATTATCCACAATGCATCTCAAGTGCCTGCAGTTAAGTCATGTGTTCAGGAGCGTTATGTTGGCACCCTTCATGTGGTCATGCACCAATCAGGAGCAGACTACGGCACTTGTGGAATCCTCCTTCTTTCTGACTCCACTCCTCCAGATTGTGTTTTTCACATAAGTCATGTCTGAGATGTTTATTGCAGCAGCAGAACGCAGAGTTTGGCATCAAGGCTCTGACTTTATCACTTCCCCAGATGTGATAACATAGATATAATGGGGAGTGGTGAACAAATGTCTTGAACCCCCTCGACAGAGCCTGCAGGGGGATGCCAGGGTGGGGGAGAAGTCGACAGGCAGCAACACTGACGCAGGGCAGCCGAGGCATTGACAAGCAAAGGGAGAGATGGGAAAATCTGTGCAGCTTGAATTCACAGACAAATTATGAGGGTGTGTATGATAGAGAAATGTGGAGAGGGAGGAATGTCACATGATTAGATCAATGCAGTTGAGTTGACCGCCTGAACTGACTCGCTCCAATTTTTTTCCAGTTCAGATTCTCCAGACTGAACTGACTGGACTTCATGCAGCTCGCACTTGAGTCACAGCAACCAGCAAACAAGTTTGTCCCGGAAAGAAGGGTCAGACACTCGATGACAAGCAACAAAGGGCCCCAAATAATATGATTTAGAATTGAAAAAGAATTTTCAATGATTTTACACACTGCTATTAAATGTACTTTTGGCGGTCTGACTGAGAGGATCACATCAGCTCCAACATCAGCTTCAGCCAACTCATCAACTAATCACACTGGAGTTAATGCAGTTTGAGTCTGTGGGAAGTTTATACGAATAAAAATGTTCAGTGACTCAAAACTGTTGATATAGAGAGTACTTTACCATTACAGGTGAAACATTTTAAACATCCACCAATCATTCGATTTGATTTTCAATTAAAAAATTTAAAAAAACTCCAGCCCTGTAAATGTGAGGATCTGCTGATTTTCTTGTCTGCTTTAAAACACAACAAACTGAATCAATACATTAATGACCTGAGTGAAGGAAACAATAAGGAAATACATTTCAAGGCCACACATTTCACAAATTCCAAGTCTTTTATTGACAAAATCAGACACATCAACATTTCATCTACATTTTAATGAAAAATGTTAATAGTTTCAGCTCAGTTTAGCATTAAAACTATGTTGTGGCCAGTCCTCATGGTAAATGCATCCTCTGCAGCTGAGGCACCCTCACTATAAATGCCAGCCCCTCAGTCAGGAGGTATGGGAGGAGAAGACCTGCAGGTAGCAAAGGATGGAGAAGAAAGTAAAGAAAGCAAACCAAAGGGGACACATGGGAAGAACATGCAACGACCAAAATGTCCTTCGAACAAAGTTCTCCATTTAATTCACGCCTTTTATACGAACCCGATAGAATCAATGTTAATCAGTGTCATTTAAATTGCGACGCCCTGTGTGTTGTTCCAAAATGAACGAACGGAGCGATAAGTCCGGCAGAGTCGCACGCGAAACAACTCCCGCTAGTTTAAACGGTTCTGGCCTAATGAACAGGGACACAGAATAATCTCTGCAGCCAGGTTGCAGGTGCACACTCCAGGCTACTGTTAACTCAGTCAATCAGACAAACATTGATCAAAGTCACACAGACTGGTAGACGTGTGGCTCAGATCCCACAATGCACTGCTTCTCTCAGGATCCAGCGGGATCGCCGTGGTAAGTTCTACCAAGTGAGAGAGTTGCTCGAAAATTAGCATTGATGTAAAGAAAAAAAAAAAAAAGCGGGTATAAATGCTGTAGGATGCAGTTTATTATGAGTTGCATTAAACTGATAAATTCATTGAATGCAAATCTGCTTTGGTGCTGCAAATGACCACATTTGTTAAATCGCAGCAGTCACATTTCAAACTATCCTTCAGGGAAGTCATTAGCAGGGAGCTGAATAAGTTAAGTTTGCCTTAACTATGGCTATTTGAATTTTTAATTACCTTAATATCTCATTTGACTTGTCAGAGGCAATGTTACTCATTAACAATCATTATCCCACCAATTGGCTTCGTATGGGTCTTTTTCAAGGAGTAGTTTCAGCGCGTTCATCTCCATCTAAACGTTCAATGGGTAAGATAAACCATTGATTAAAAACATTTCTGCTCATCCTTTGAGAACAATTAAAGGGAATCATTAAGTTTAATGAAATACCGGAGTGGTGGTCCACTTTTTCAAAGGTTTCCTCATTAAAGTGGCCCCACAAGGTCAAGTACAATAAATGTGATTCTGCTCCCTTCACTTATAGGAGTTAAAGGCCTCTCTCAGATCCACATGGAAGGTCCTGTCAGATTTATCCCTCCAACTTGCTGAAGGTACACGATAAAGAGTCTGTACTTGTGGCAGCAGCATTGCTTTTATCGAAGTAAAACCTGTTCCAACCCTTCAAGGAATGACGCTCAATACTTTTTATTGATATCTCAAATTGCTATCGATAGCTCATCCATGCGATTCATGGATACATTTTTTGCTGCATCAAACGAGATCCAGGACGGTGCTTTGTTTTTAGTTGGCACTGATTCTCATTTGGCGCTTCTGGCCAAAGTAGTGCAATCTTTCCCCTATAGAGCTACTTCTCTTGAGCCTGCCAAGGTGAAGGCCTGAGAGGATATTGAGGGCTGTACACTCAAGGAAATTGAAGCAGCAGCAGCTCTGAAATGAGGAAGAACAAAATTCTTGACAGTATGATGTTGAAAAATGGGGGGAAAGTGGACTCCAGGTCAGAAACTGAATTATGTTCCGACACGGAGGGTGCCCTCCCTGCTGGCAAGATTTTCACAGAAAGGATCGATACCGTTTCCAAATCCTTTTCTTTACAAACAACCTTTTTTGTCCACCGGCCTGGTTAGATTTTGATTTGTGATAAATGTAATTGCACTGACGCTCCTTGATGGAGGTTGCCTGGTCCAAAGCCTAAGGACGCTAATTAGGAATGTAGGAATAATCCAATGCCAATATTAGGTTGCCCTGAGCAGCAGCCCCGGATGAGCATTTGTGAAGGTCATCCCCCTCAATCAGCCCTGCATGGTTATCATGTCAGAGCAGAAATCGTGTTTCAGAGTTAGAGAACATCTTAACCTGTGACTTTCAATTCTTTTAATTTAGACAGAATAAAGAGATCAGAAGGTAATTAGATGAAAATAAATGAGGGGAAAAGGTATCCCGTGGCAAATAGGATTCTCTAAGCTCTGGAACTGCTGAGAAAAAAAGAGAGTTAAAAATAAATAATCTATTTGTAATTGATTTTGAGCAGCATGTGTTTAATATCCATTAACCACTGCATTTTTTTCAAACAGTATTGTCCATCCCTCTTTTCACTTAACTTATAATCCTCAACTTTGACAGTTTTCACCCACTTGATGCATCACTCTTACAATTTTGGTTTTCAGAATTGCTTCCATTTACATTTAATTGTCGGTAACTAATCTAAATCTGTCCAAAGTTCACTCACTGACATAAAGCTTCAGAAAACATGGACATTACACCCACCTTATCTGTTAAATAAACATTAACAAGAAATTCTTCTGAATTCACAAATATGAATTGTGAGAAATATGGACAACTTCTTTTTGCCAAAGACAAAGTTCTCAAGAACTTCTTTTAAATTCCCAAATGTGATATACTTTGAATCTATGCAGAGTCGCAGAACCCAAAAAAATCAGTTGACTATTTATGTTTTCAGGCTCATCCCTCCCCGAACAAATGTGTCACTGCCGTGGGGAAGACAAAGAGGAGAACGAGCTGGGACCTGACGATGTTGACTGAGAAAAATGTGTCACTGTTATATTACCTTGGTCCAGTGCCAAGCAGCAAACAGCAGAGTCTGAATACTGAAGCAGGTGTGCAAGCTCCTTTGTTGATGCTGACTTGCAAAAAAACTACTTTAATCAAATAAACACTCTTCAACTAAGCTGAAGAACAAAGTCAATATGTTGAAATATACAAAGTTAGAAGTGTCAATAGCTAATTTTCTTTCCTTTGATGCCTGTATTGATGTCAATTTGAAATGCGACTCTACAGCCATGCCAACACTAACCTTAACCCTAACCCTGTATGTACAGTATTTATGATTTCCCTGTCGTTCCTGTTCCTCAAAGCTTTCTATATTGATGAAATGACTGAGTTATTATTAATGTTCCAAGTCAGCTCTTTTTGCATTGCTCAATTTCAAGCAAATCGCAAACAAACTAAACAAAATTGTTTGTTAATATCTTAATGAAATCCGACAGGAAGCTTCAGTCAGAGTAACCGATTGCGGTGTAAATAGATGATTATTGAATAAACAGGATAAGTCTTTGCAGGAGCCTTTAGTGTCTAATTTCCATCCCCCTTGAAGCGAGGAAGGACGGCCCTTGAGTTAATGCTTCTCCCCTGCTGTGGCCCCACACTACCAGTGGTGATACAGAGATGAGACAGACTGAACAGCAGTGTTGCAGGCTTTAACTTTTATAATTATGTATAAATATTTGATGAGGATAATTGGAAAAGAAACTTTGCTGCAGTAAAACAAACATAAAAAACATCCAGTTGCCTCTGAAAAGTGAAGCTGTCGGGGAAAATTTTTAACTGTGGCCTGAAATGCAACACGTCGGGATCTTACTCTGGATTTATAAGCTGACAATAAGGTTTTGAGCTTTTTAAATTGATTTTGATGAATAATCATGCAGGTGATCGTACAAACTACCAATTTAGGAATTAAATGTGAACATAACTTTACAATCTCATAAAAATGACTGACTCTAATTGGAGCCAGGACACAAACAGCTGCTTGTTAAATCTTTGTAGAATCCGTCTCCTTAATCTGTTGTTGTTAGTAAAGCATCTACTGCGAATTCAGGACAAACAACAGTTTTGTCTCTGGTGCCATGTGATGTCAAAACTAGAGCGAGACAATAAGTGAGCGTGTACAGGTTGTAGATCACTTAGTACACATGGCGACCTAAGATGAATGAGGGTCTGAGGGCTCCTGATTGACAGCATCCTGCTGGAATGATGGAGGAGCTCAGTCAGTTGTTAAGTGAACAACAAAATAAATGGATCACTCACTAACGGACATTATTGGTGTAAAGGATTGAAGTCAGTTTAAGATCAACAGGTCTAAAAATAAGTCTTATACGTATTTAGCATAGTACAGTAAAAAGCTGTTGACTAAATGGTGTTTTATTCTGGAAATTTGTGTTGTTTAGTCATTAGTTAAATTTTACTTAAAATGTATCATTAGTCTTCATCTGTTATACAATATTGCTGCTAACTTGGACGTGAATTGACTGGCAGCTTGTTTCTACTGAATGAATCTGTTTATCCACTGTGTCCCTATGGGAGACAGCGTTGGTCTGGAGGTCATCCGACCCTGGCTATAAAAATCAATGATTATTTCAAAGAGGTAATAATAACACATTTATGTTTCCGATAGAGATTTGAGGTTGGACAGTGATTTTGGTCTATGACCAAACACCTGCAAGATTTATATCATTCCCATCAACCTCAAATCTACAACAAATAATAATACAAATAACTATTTTGTGACCCGCTTAAATTCTATGTTTGCCTACATACAGGCGTCTGTAACAACATGGCCAGAAACGCCTTAATTGCTATGAAATTTTAGAGATTTGGTTGAAAACGAAGAAGAAGATTGTTTTTTTATTTGTTTATTTAGGGCCCTCCAATTCCCTTTGCACTGGGGGCCTACAAAGTCCCTTGAAATGCTCCTGTACAGTGGTGAAGCTGGTAAAGTATTTCCTGGTAGAACAGCACAAACACCCGTCTTTAGCCTCCGGTGCTTCATGCCATGAACAATGAAAGACTGAAAAAAATAGGAAACAATAAAAAAACAAAACTGACAGGTACATGAAACCAATTCTCCTGAGACGAGACAGCCACAAACAAAAGTTATCTTGAAATTTACTGAAATCAAGTGTTTTAACTTTTTCTTGCATCACACAGTGATGAAGCTGGTTTAATACACTTAAAAAAAGTTACTGCTGTAGAAGCAATTATCCTTGCCATGTTACTTATTGAGCTTTATTGTTCATCCACCTTTATCCTAATTACGCTCAGAATAATGGCTTGTGAGGAGCACGGCCTTATGGGAGCATGAAACAGAACATTGTCATCTGGAGCTTTCATAATGATCTACCGGGGCCTATAATTTATAACTGAGATTTGTATTGCTGTTCAAGGAGATAGAAGTACACGGCCATTCATTAACAGCAGGCAACACTGGCAGCGATATGCTTCGGCAATATTTCTCATTTACTCTGTGAATTTACATGGAAAACCAAACATGAGAAAGTTATAGTTAAAGTGAACGGGATACTGACTCCTTTTCTAAATAAGTACCATCAGGGTGACTTTGAGCAACATTGGTCCAGGAGAGTTCCCCAAAGAATATCAACAACACTGCAGACTACATAATTTAGTGATATTCAGATATATTCAGACTACACTACGCTATAACTAACCATGCCAAACATGACTGATTGCATATCAGTCAACCAATTCACTTTGTAAGGACATGAGGGGGGAGCATTTCCTATTTTTGGTCCCAATCGATTTCACAGTTTCCGTCTGATTCATTCACAAAGGCATCCAATCTATTATTAATAACGTGCACTCGAGCTGTGGGACTGATTTCAGGTGTTTTTACTGTGAACTTTACCTCTCAGGAAATAAATATAATAAATATACAAGCTGCCTACACACACACACACACCCATCTTCTTCAGGTCAAATCATTTAGTTGTTTTTTCTTAGAAAGAATTATCCTAAAAGATGCTAGACTCAGATAAACCTGTGAAAACTTCAGTAAAAAATAAATTGGATTAATTAAAATAATTTTAGATTTGTCGTTGACATTGATGATGGCATATGGTTTTTGAAGATTTTTTTATACAACAATTACAGTAATTTTTCATATTCATATTTAATCTTTCACATTTATCAAGAACATTCAACATCATTATTACCGTCGCCAACGAGAATATGTTATAATTACCGTGCGTATGATTGTCAGCAGGATTACGCAAAAACCTACAACCTTCTACTACCATTTTTCTTGAAACTTAGTGAAAGATGAGATATGGGCGAAGGCAGTACCCATTAACGTTTGGAGCAGATTCGATAAACGGTGCAGATGCAGGAGTTTGTTTACTTCCTTTAACATTGCAAGATAAGGTGTAAGGGGTGTTAGTGTCCTATAGTTGTTAGATTAGGTTGAATAAAATAACTTCACTGGGAAATCCTCAAATTGAGCCACTTCTAAAACCAAACCTTCTTCTTGTTACCATGGATACAGGTGTCAGCCTTGAACGTTTGAGTGAGTCCTCACAATGATATAATTCGACCCGGAGATATGCAGAGCCCACAGGATCTAGCGTAACATCATTTGTCCTACCCGTTTTACATTTGATCTGAATCAGTATCAGTCGTGCTCTGCTGAAAGCTCAGTGTCTGAATCTACCTTTATAAAATACTCAATGAGAACTATTTATTGATCACTGTGTCTGTCAAACCCCTCTTTGTTGGTTATTTCCAACTCGCTGGTTGTGTAAATACAGTTTAATTTAGAAAAGCGATTTGCATGAATTTTTCCCTCTGCTTATTAAGTAACTTAACAGGATTTTAAGAGACACACCTGCAGCTGACACAGAGGATGTGGCCTCTTTGAAGCTTGGTTAGTCGGCTCATCCTGCTTTAAAGACTCATATCAAAGTGCTAATTGCCAGATTTTACAGATGATAAATATTGTTAATTGCCTTTCGACATCGTAAAACCCAGCGTGTTAAACTATTCGTAACCGAAAAAAATACATAAAAGTGAAAGTGTCTTTGTTATTTTGTCTCTGTATGCTTCCAGCCGATCTTTGTGAAGTATATTAGGATGAAAGCTTTAACTAAAATAAATAAAAAAAAGTTAAATGGAGCCAGCATGTTGGAACAACCATCACTGACTGTATTTGGCTTTATAAAATTAACAATCTGCTCTCTGACCTCTAAGTTATGTCTAAATTAATGACACTGCTGCTACATGGAGGGAGGGACTGTTTGCTGCAGTCGTGCCGCTGCACCCGTGAATAAGCGAACGACACTAAACATCGGGGAGCACTTCCGAAATGTAATCAATTTAGTTTACAAGCTACTTCTAATTTGCCTGCAGTTACAGGGCGACCACATTAACACTCCCCACAAATGTATTTAATGCTGATTTAAAACTGTCCTGAGGTTTGAACAACTGGATCACATAGTTTTATTGTCTTTTGAAAATGTTTTTACTGCTGTTCCCCATAAACGCTTCTCCTTTTCTAAGTTAACGCTTTCCACTTTCTGCCAATGCAGGAAAAACCTGATCGGAACATCTTCTCTGCAACTGCTTCACATTGTTGTGACATGTATTCAGCTCATTCAAGATTTGTAACATGACAGGGGTAAATTAAAACTATGAATGCAGCCAACGAAGAATGCAGCCCCTAAATTGAGACAAAGCTTTAGGCTCCATCCATTGTTTGAAATTGGCATTTTTTCTCTGTCCGAAAGCCTTTTTTCTCTCCGTCTATTCGAACACCCCTTCAAATACATATCACAGGATCATTCACGTGCATGGTTGTTGATTGCAGAAAGAGCTAGGCTATACAAACAAATTATAGCTTGTCTCCTGCCTCCTTGTCTCCTGTAAGCAGCTGTATTAATGTAAAAAACTGAATTTAACTGCAAAACAGCTGTTAGCATTGACAGCAATGTCTGAAACGTTTGTAATTGATTACCCATGTAAAAACATCGCAGTTGCTGCTCATACAAACTCAAACGCTGCCCTGGAGTTTTCAAGCTAAAACAGGGCCGGCAGCTAAGCTAAGCTTTTTTTTTTTTTTATTCAAAACATCAGGAAAAGAAAGGGATGTAGCCATAAGAGGCTGACTGACTTTCACTTTGCTTTATTTAAGTAATACTTTAATCCGACGATGGATTATATCATACTTAATTTTGCTCAAACACAGATTTGAACTTTCACACCTGTGATTCAGTTTCTGTCACGGTTTTCAAATGTCATTGTGAGCTAAAGTGAGTAGTTAGAGATAAATCTTGATTTTTAAAACGACACATTTAAGAGAGTTGGGCTTTAGGATTTTGCAATATATGATGATTCCAACGCTATGTAACTGTAGCTCTGCCTTGATCAATGCTCTTCCCACGAGGGCTACAACTCAATAATGAATACTTTGGGTCACAATCATACCTTCAGTTAAATTCTCAGGAGCCACACTGACTGAAAACAGCATGTAGGGCATTAGATGTGGAGCAGTCTGATAAGCAGTTTGCAGAACTAATAAGAGCAGAACAGCTTTGTTCCCAGTTATCTTGGGAGGGGCAACGTTCAGCTCTTATTTCATCAGACCTATGATTGCAGGGATTAATTAACTCTGCAGTCCTGGCGTCTGTCTCAGAAGAGTGCTTCGATTTTAATGTGGGAATTCTTGATGCAGATTTACTGTATCCTAATTGGTTTTGGCAAGATTATATATCAGAGATTTTTAACTGACATTAAGAAACACATTTTCAAGAGGCCAAAACCGCTGAAGCTGCACAATCTGCTGCAACACTGCATTGCACGGGTTATGAACCTGCCTCTCACTATGTGCATTTAACTAATGCACTAGCATTAACTTCTCAGGACATATATATATATATAATTATAATAATATAATTTCCAAGCACTATATCAAATGTTCAGCTTTGCTGGTGTGTGGATGGAGAAGGCAGACATCCCTCTGGCCAGTAATATTTGGACAGACAGTATTTAACTCTTGACTGTTCCTTTTCAAGCCGCATGGGTCATTAGCCCATTACCCATCACGCTACGCCAGCTGACACTGATGTTCACTTTGGGGAGTCCATATACCGTCGGCTAATTCTGAACCTCAAGGAATGCATACTGCAGTAAATATATTGTGCTGCACCACCAGTGACTGCCAGGGGTAGATATCAATCAATCAATCAATCAAGTTTTATTTGTATAGCCCACATTCACAAATAACAATTCGTCTCATGGGGCTTTAACATTGTGTGACATCCTCTGTCCTTAACCCTCAACAAGAGTAAGGAAAAACTACTAAAAACCCTTTTCACAGGTAAAAACATGTAGAAACCTCAGAGAGAGCCACATGTGAGGGATCCCTCTCTCAGGACGGACAGAAGTGCAATAGATGTCAGGTGTAAGAAAACATCATCAGGATTTTTAGCAGCATCCATTAGGCTAAACATTTTTCAATACTATGTGTCAGGCAGTCCCGCTGCAATCACAGTCTCTGGCCAGCAGCAAGACCACGATCCAGCATCAGGATGGGATCCACTATAATCCACAGTCATTGTCCACCGCCGCCAGTTAGAATCCATTATCAGCTGCCGCCTCGGTCGTGGTCCCTCATCATCCGATGCCAACGCGACAAAGGATCCTCCATTACAACGACGATCAGCTGGCACGATACAGAATCCACCGAACTGGATCCACCATTGCGACCTCCGACACGCGATCCACAATCATAATCCATGGTGCGGCCACAGCTGTGGCCCTGCATCCGCGGGCGCTAAGGCACAGAAACTCCGGGAAAAGGGGTCAAGTTAGTAACATGTACTGATCAGATAAGAATTATCTTGATGTGATAAATATGGAGAAAAGGAAGGAGAAGCAGGAAAGAGAAGCTCCGTGTGTCTTGTGTCATAAATTCCCTGTGCGTCTTAGCATCATCAGGGGTTTTTGCCATTTAATCAAATTTGGAACATCGCACAAATTAGCTCTAACTATAAGCTTTATAAAAAAGGAAGGTTTTGAGTCTACTTTTAAACGAACAGAGCGTGTCTGCCTCCCTAACTGAAAGTGAGAGATTATTCCACAGCAGTGGGGCTTGATGGCTAAAAGCTCTGGCTCCTACTCTACTTTTAGAGACTTTAGGGACAACAAGTAAACCTGAGTTCTGGGATCGGAGTGCTCTAGTAGGTTGATATGGAACTAACATCTCTTTAAGGTAAAGAGGTGCCATATCATTAAGGGCCTTGAAGGTGAGGAGGAGAATTTTAAATTCTATTCTAGATTTAACAGGAAGCCAGTGTAGCGATGCTAATACTGGAGAAATGTGCTCTCTTTTCTTAGTTCTCGTCAGGACACGTGCTGCGGCATTTTGGACCAGCTGCAGAGTCTTTAACGACTTGCTGCTGGAGCCTGATAATAATGAATTACAATAGTCCAGTCTCGATGTAACAAAGGCGTGGACTAGTTTTTCTGCATCTTTTTGCGAAAGGACATGTCTGATTTTTGAGATATTACGCAAGTGGAAAAACGCGGTCCTAGAAATTACTTTTAAGTGACTATTAAAGGACAAATCAGGATCGAAGATCACTCCCAAGTTCCTGACTGTGTCATTGGAAGCAAGGGCAATGTCATCTAGCGCAGCTATATCATTAGATAATGTATCTCTAAGGTGTTTAGGGCCGAGTATTATAACCTCTGTTTTATCTGAGTTTAATAAGAGAAAATTGCGGGTCATCCAGGTTTTTATGTCCTTGAGACATGCTCGAAGTTTAGTTAATTGATTACTTTGATCAGGTTTTATTGACAAATATAACTGGGTGTCATCCGCATAACAGTGAAAATTTACCGAGTGTGTCCTGATAATGTTTCCTAGTGGAAGCATATATAATGAGAATAAAATTGGGCCGAGCACAGACCCCTGTGGGACACCATGGTTAACTTTGGTGCGCACCGATGACTCATCATTGATTTGAACGAATTGGGAGCGATCAGCAAAATAAGATTTAAACCAGTTTAAGGCCGTTCCTTTAATGTTAATTAACTGTTTTAGTCTCTCTAATAAAATTTGATGGTCAATTGTGTCGAATGCTGCACTGAGATCTAACAGAACGAGGACAGACACAAGTCCCTGATCTGAAGCTATTAGAAGGTCATTAGTGACTTTTGCCAGGGCTGTCTCTGTGCTATGATTGGTTCTAAACCCAGACTGAAAGTCTTCATATATATTATTTTCCTGGAGAAACTCACACAGCTGATTGGCTACAACTTTTTCTAAGATTTTAGATAGGAAGGGGAGATTAGATATTGGCCTGTAATTTGCTAAAATTACAGATATGAGGGTGGTGGCTGTGGGACAATTAAATGATGAGCCTCCTGGAGGCTTTTGGGTCCATGTCAAGCCTCTTCAGGCCTGTGACCTAGTTTTACAGCACTTAAGACAGTCACATCAGGTCCCGTGTACTATTTTTACTTGGTAGTGGAGCAGTTCAATCAACCAGAGTAACATTAGTGAAATGCAAGGCATGGCAAGAGATGTTCAACTTCAACTGTCCAGGGCAGTGGCCCAAAATCCAGGGCTTGGGGGGGGAGCGGCAGAAAGGAGACACCGACTTTTAGCTGGGTGGAAGTTTTGAGACAGACTGATGAGAGAGACATACATCTACTTGGCCGATATTAACTTTTCCCAGACACTATGTCTGTTTTAATGTTGGCTGATAAGTGTCAAGAGAATAGAGTAAAAAACCATAAAATAAGCAGGAGATAATTCCGAGATAATGTCAATTGTATGAAGTTTGTATGAAGTCATAACCCCAAAAACAAAGAAATCTGAAGAATCATTCTTCACATTGTGAACTTTCAGGGTTTTTCAAATCCTGTCTCATACTGATATAAACCACTATTCATGCGTTTATTTACAACTATATTTGGTTTAAACACCCACTAAAGGAGGTTTCTGTGTTTGCCAGGACAGGACATTGTCAAAACTGTTTTACCTTGTCCTAAAATCAACCTTTGAGAGAGTATTCACGCCTTTGCTCTGTCCGAGCATGAACCCGACTTCCAAAAAGGGTACAATTTCCAAACCAGCCAAGAGGAGGTCATGTAGTCTCACGTAACCACAGAAGTTCAGCTACCCAGTGGAAGGACGTATCTGACAGTTCACGTCTGGGCCTTGACCAGTGAGCAGACAGGACAGGAGTGGTCCCCCCTCGGGGCTGCCAATCTCTGCTGTCTGCTGAGAGGATGAGGCACCGTGGTGGAGCCCCTCTGCACAGCCCCCCAGGGACTGTGAACGTTCTGTCACAGGCAGTGAGCACCCAGCTCAGGCTTGGTTTGCTCTGTCATATATATTCCAGCAGGGGCTGCAATGACTCAATGATTCAATTTTGCTTTATATTATCAGATATTTTCCACCTACAATTTTTACGAGTAAAGGAAATGAATAATTTGGACCACTTTGCTAAAAAGTTATGGTCCTAGGGCTTCTTCAATGTTACCCAAATGAAATTGTCAATTTATTAAACTGAATGAATTTAGTTTTAGAGAAGTTTTGATACCGTTTTTCTTTTAAATTACGATACTTAGACTTCAGTATTGGCCAAAACCAAGAACCGATCTGATACCAGAACATTTGTAAAATAACAACTTATGGGTGTTTAACAGCCGTGTGCAACTAACCCTTTATAGTTGTGATGATTGATAGCATTTTTGTATGGCCTATTGCTAGTGATGTAATGACAACACTTATGCCAACCTTGTACACGGCACACATCACAATTTTAGTTGTGGGACTTTCCAGAGTGAAAAATCGCCAAATTTGTAGCTAGCTCTGGCTAACGCTACACTACCAAATATCACCTCTTCGTCAATGCTCTACAAACTGAAAATGGAGCAATGCTTGTGAACTAGTTCAGGCGGCCAACTTGAGCTGCGCTGCTCCAATCATGTGACATGCATCACTCTCCATCCTCTACAATAGCCGACACACCCCCAATATGGCCGCCTGTTAAAGCTACAATGATTTCCCCTCACTCACTTTGCTTGCCTCCGCTATTATTGATGGCTTCAGCCCCTCACCACCCCAGCATCCACCTGTAGGCTCCAACGGAGGGTTATGGATATTTGCTCATCACTCCCATTATATCTATGTAATCATATCTGGGGGAGTGATGTAGTCGGAGCCTCGACGCCAAACACTTACATGTTCTGTTGTTGCAATTAATGTTTGATATGTGCGTTGTCTGACTGAACTGCTGTTTTGAAGCAATGGGAGAGAGGGATCCCTTCGGAGAGAAAATTGAAAAGACGTGGTATTGGATCGGTACTTAGATTCCTGTAGCTGCTTGCTGATGCCCGACCTGAGAGTATATCTGAGGCATTCCAATACTGGTATCGCTTTTGAAACATCTGAAACAACAAAGTTAACAGGTTTTTTTACGACTTACACTTGACTATTATGTGTCAATAAGCTTCCTTACAACTTCAGACAAAAATGTTTGCTAAAGGTCAAATGGTGCTGAATCAAACCGCCCCAAAAAGGATTCTCTCTGCACCTGTCACACCAGTGTGGGTTAGACTGTTAATGTATAATATTTCCCAAATGTCCACAACAACATACAGGCAAACGAGAAGAAGAGCATTCAATACTTTTTTTACTTAATTTAATGTCTTTGAAGAATTTTAAAGACCTGCAGCTATCCCGTTATCTGGTCAAACCAATTTCCTCAGGTAGACCTCAGGCCATAGTCGATTTTATTAGAGAGCAAAGGAATGTTAATGAAAACCACAGCTGCTTTACAAGAATAGATCTGAAAATAAAGCTAGTCAGTCCCTTAATCCCCACCCTGTTTTCACCTAGGGCCCAATTAGAGGAGTTACAGTGACAAGTCAAGCATTACTGGCCTCCGCAAGCCAAAGAGATCTGGGCTCTTGTTTATCTCTTATTTCAATTGTAGAAACCACATTAGAATTCTCCTTCAGTGTCCTATTAATAAGTGCCAAAACAGCGTAAGCTGCATGGCCAATACATGTTCAATTAGGATTACCCAGAGACACAATTCACTGGCAGTGTGGAGTTCAAGTCTTCATGAAGCTTGTCAAACTGCACAAACTTCCATGCAGCTTTAAAGGGTTCAGTTTTTGCAATTAACTAAAGCGACAGCGAGGAGAACAATGCACCTACCCCCCCCGCCGCCCCAACCCCAAAGCTTTTCCATTATTTTAACAAGCACAGCAACATATTGTATGTTAATAGATTTCCTCCCAGTCCTCCAGAGCTCACCCGGCCTGATGTCAGTCTTGTTGATTAACAGGAGCACAATTAGGATTTCAGGGCTATTTAACATTAGTATTCCTGATATGAAGCTTTAAGCACCTACATGGTCTTCTTGGTGTCACCTGCATCGTTCACCCGTTTCGTCGCGAGGGAGCGTCTCAGCTTGACCTGTGATCAGCATCATACTTAAACCTTTTGTTGTGCCAATTTGAGACGTGATTAAATCTTAAAGCCGTTACCCTCTGCTAATGCTTCACAAATACCATTAAGCCTTGCTGTAGTGTTTATCATGAATTTAAAGAAGGCTCCTGTAATTAATCATGTGACCAAAATAGGCTTTTTCAAGGGTTGCGATATTGCTGAGACACTTCAAGATCAACATCTTCTGGCAATATGTTCTGGGAAAATAAGTGGAAAAGATGTTTGGAGGGTCAAACATATATTTATGTAACAGGAAAATATGATTACAAAACGTGGCCAAGTGTCCATAGTCCATATTAATAAAAAAGAAAAAACATAATACTTAGTAGCACTGGTTAATTATGCATGTTGTGGATGGGGGAGGGGTGGGTGAACACATACCACAAAACACTTTTTGAGTTTCAGAGGCATATAGTGTGGCTGATTAGTGACCCATCATCAGACGTAATAAAACAACAGTAAAAACATTACATGCCTCCATACTGCTTGTGTTCTGACATCCAAGTGTCCGGATCATATTCGACTTGAAACAAGGTCAATAACATCGTGTTGTATTGGATTCTGTTCTAACAAACTTTACCCCTGAAACTCCAGAAGTGTTTTTTGGACTAAAACACTTCACCCACCCCCTCCATCGGCTTAGTGGTGAGTAGAACTTTCCCCAACAGGGGCACATGGCTGAAATGGAGGCAGTTAACTCAAGACACTATAGAACAGAAACTGACTCAGGCAGGGTCAATTTGTTACGTTAGCTACATACCAGTGTCACCGACACCACCAGCTACAACCAAGGTAGGACAAGAAGCAGGAAAGAAGAACAAAGGCCAGGTGTATAGCCTAGCTCTGATTGAGAGTTTGGCTGGAGGAGGAGTCAAAGCTGGGGCTGCATTCAACACTCCTACTAGACACCCTGCTCACCCACACTGGGGAGACTTCCTCACGACAATAATACCAACCCAAAAAAGTTAAATTGTCACTGTAAGCATGTGGGGATACTGCTGTGCTTAAATGTCATGTGATAATTCTTTACAAAAACAAATTCAAGATATCCTTTAATAGGACGGCGTATTTTAAGATCAGATTTTTGTAACTCTTTATTCTCACGCACGATACTCGCTTCCTAACTTTTCCCCCGTTAAATCAGCGCTGATATAAATTGTGAAGTTACTGCTCAAATGTGAGATTGTTCAGATAAAGGCCCGTTGTAAATGCAACGGAGACATCAGCTGTCGGTAAAGTCGCTGAGGTAATTCAGTGGATCCTGCTTCTGTCCCCACTCCTACACGGACCTCCCACACAGCTATCAGGCTCTATGAATAATCTATTCACAGCTTTCCAACAGTGTGATAATATGTTGGAGCGACCTGCCAGTTAATGGTACACTTGTGATTCTTGTGACACTGAAAACTGCATATTATGAGAATACCATTTTGTCGTCTGGGTTTTTACTTTCCAATTGGTTTGTCTATGAACACAGTTCCGTTTATTCCTTCAGAATTAAAGTATCTGTAATTTGAATGCTCAACACTGGAAAATTGTGTTTTGTCGTACATATATATGAGATCGTAATGGGAACGAGCCTGACTGCAGGTTAATGAGAGCTGTTATGTGCTATGGAAGTCTTCTGGAAGCTGGTGAAAGGAGAACTCCAGCAGCAGCTGATGTCTTTTGCAGAATGAAGACTTCATGCATCAAGGACACCAGAAGGTGGAACAATATACAAACGCTGACAGAGTAACACTAGCAATTGTCACCCCCAAGTCTGAAAATGTCTCCCCTAGCATCCCGATATATTGCATCCCCCATTCCAACAGCACATCATCCATGAATTGCTAGAATTGCTGTCAATCTCTGTGCTATGTGTAGGTGTTTGTATCCTGTTAGGCCTAAAGTATCCATTCCTATATCACATTGTGTCCTTACATCTTGCCACTAGTAAAAAGGGTTTCAGTTGGTGCCTTTGTCTGGTACATCTGAGTTAGATACGAAAGTCTCTAAGCTTAGAAACTACAATGTACTGTTGGTTGATCCTTTATCTAAAACCTGACCTTGGGTACTGCTTGGAGAGAGAAGGGAGTATGTGTGGAATTAGACAGGCTCTATTCTCACGGTGGTATTGTTCAGATGTGATGTGTGAGAATGGGCAAAAATATCTCAACATTATGAAGAATCATTATCATTCACCTAGAGTTGTGTTTTTTAGCAATATGGCAAATATAAAAGTCCAAAATCCACTCTCTTTGGCTATTTTTTTTCTCCCTACCAAACCCTGATGTAAATAGTATATGTATAAATAATAATGTTGCTGTAGCTACTAATTGCTGTATTATGTTCACCAGCTAAATGCTAACTGGTGTCAGACTTCTAGTGCTGGAACGTTTTACTGAAAACAGCTGCTATATTTACTTCCTGCTTTTGTTTTTTTTTTACTGTTTTTCCCTATTCTTCTGTTTCTCAATAGTTAATTAGTTCCCACTGTATATATATATATATATATATATAGCCTTGTTCCCCCCTCTTTTAGTTAGCAGAGGTCTACAGTAGGTTGTATTTCTTTTGTGCTCCTTATCCAGATTACTTGTCTTTGTTGCCTTCCCTGTGTTCGTTCTATTTGCCGGCTTCCCATCGGACTCGTTTGCCTTTCCGGACTCATCCCTCCGGTTTTTGCCTTCCTCACCAGCCCGTAAGCCTTTTTGTTATTCTTCTGCTGTGAAAGAAATCACTGAACTGCTTGAGCTTTGTCTGCATTAGGGCCCCTTTCCCTGCGTCCCTGGCATCAGCTGCGCCAGTAAATAATGAGCTGAAACTCACTACATACAAAACTCCATAAAACCGAGGAGAGCCGCAGATGTGAATGATAACTCTCTGCAGATTCATCATTGTGAGTCAAAGCTCTGAAAAACCACTGTGTACTGCTTGTTCAGCAACAGACGGCCCACAGAAACAATTAGCTACTGGCTGGTGAACACTGTGGAACATTTAACAGAGAGCAAAAGCTGAGCTGAAGAATCAATATTAGACTTCAGTTTGACGATGGGTTTGATGATGTCTAATGATGATGACGATGATTTGATTAACATGTTAATATCAGGGTTTTCCTAAGGAGCTCGAGAGCAACTACCTTGTGTCTCTAAAGCGGTTTAAGGGCGAAATGAAATTATTTAGCGAATATTGTGTTTGCCTTAATAAAGGGACACCAGGTTATTTGATTTTCTTCAACCAATCAGTATCTATAGCCCTAATCCTTTGGGAGCTGGAGCCAAACCCGGCTGACACTGGGAGAGAGGCAGAGTAAAGCTCGGACAGACTAAAGAAAATAATACAGATTAAAAGATTTTCATCCCCTTACATTTTGAAGTTTGTTTATAACTGATATCTGTATGAACTAGTGGGGGTTTTTTTTGTGCCCATAACATAAATTTTCTTCAGCTAGAATTATTGTTCATTAAACCTGCTCTTTGTTAGGCTAACATAAACCCGAGAGAGATGGAGCTAATTTTTGCAAGAGAACAAAAAGCTTTCCCCTTTCATGTCTAAGAATCTAACAAACATCAAGAAGATTATGTAGATTTTATACATCTATTGCCTAAAAAAGCTTAAAACACGAACTGTAGCTTCTCCTCTTTCACTCAAGAAATTCCAGTAGAAACAAACACAGATATTTAAATGTTGTTAAAATCAAAAACATATTCACAAATTGAATTTCTGAGCCAGTAACCTCAGTGTCAGCTAAATCAAATGTAATGTAATCTTAATTTGCAAAATAACGATTTTCTTCCACACCAAGTTAGAATGTTGCAATGGAAAAAAAAGAAAGGTGTATATTCGGCTCAAGAGTGATTTCTCTCCGCAAGCAACTTTCTGGAGGACATCCTCACACCCCTGTATTAACGCCAATTCAATCAATACTTTCCATTTAGAAAATGAATAGTTTTAGGTAATTGAACCTCCAGGGCCCCCTCAGTATGACTCAATCATTTGCCTCAATGATTAAACAGCTCACTGATACCTGCTGTACTTCTGTGAACTGCTGCAATTAGCTGAAAAGCAGTGGACGGTACAAATGAAGCAAAGCAATGGAAGAAAAGGCTCCACTGTCTGTTTCTCATTGTACTGCTGCTCACTGATTCCAGTCAATGTTCCACCAAGAACTGTATGTCGAGAAAAAAAGGCCATTTCACAAACATCTGATTCATTCTGCACAAACCGTTTCCAGTAGAGAGAGATGCATTTGTGGAAGTAGTTCTTCCACAAACACTAGAAAGAGATTCACGCTGTCAGACTCGGCTCCTCTTCTGATAAATCATGTCCGACAAGATGACACGTTTAGTTGTGTTTCTGCATCATTTGAGGGGAATAGCATGAAGCCGTAGGGTGAGTAGCTACAGTAGCTGGAGTGGCAGTATAGACATTGATATGAAGATGATATGATATATCTCATTTACCAGGAGAACGAGGCACTACATCTCCTGTCAGTTTGGCATTTTTCTTCCTAAGAAAATACACACGTCACACTTTGATGTTTTTCCATTGCACCTGCAGCTCATGCCTTCCCTCGAATTGCTCTCTGCCTTTCAGCCGCGCTGGGTGTCTAAATGCAGCAATTAGCCAAAGTCATTTACATTCCAGGGCTCTATATTAGGCAAGCCTTTTCTCAACTGATAGCTTTTGTGTTTCTGAATTGCATTTTAAGGTGTCATATGAATCAAGAAAGCGTGTTTAGGCACAATTGACTTTATTACAATGTCGCAATTAATGTTTTTGTCCTTGTCACTGTTAAAATCTAAATGGCAACCTGATTGCTAGGTAATTTGGGCGAATACCTCATGCAGTGTTAAAGCCCTGAGCAGACAAGTCCATCCAGTCAGACCATTTGCTGCAAGTCACCCGCCTGTCTTCGCCAATTTAATAAAAGGTAAAGAAAAGAAATGCCCCAAATGATAACAATAAAAATCTTGAGAAAAAAGGTGCTGCAGGCCTGAGTCACTGCACCGAGAACTGTCTGATATCTCAGAGGGAAAAAAAGAATAAAAAACAACTCAGATGAGCTGCAGCGGAAGCAACCAGACGATTAGCTTTGATGTTGCCGATTTTCGGAAGTGCCAGGCTCAATCTGAATAGTGTTCAGCACGAATCCCATGAAGACCTACAGGAATATGACAGGCAACAGCCTCCTGAGTGGATCCTGACTCCAGTCAAGGATGTGGAGCTGACTCAACTTTGCGATTATACAAGAAGACAATGAAATTAAAGAGTTCCTCTCAAAACAAGCGAAAATTAAAATGAACTGCTAAATGTCCCACAGCAGGTGGATCTCTTTTCATCCACCTCCACCGGTGTTTGTCATCGATCCAGAGGGAACAATGCTGTTGTATTGTGATGACATTTCACTAAAAGGATCCAGGACTGTAAAACCCCTTCACAGACCCCTTTTTGCAAAATTGCAATACATGATTTCCTCACACACATACATTGTCTAATTCCCTCTGCTTCATTCCCATTCAGTGTCTCTCCTGCAGTTTGAGGGATTTTATCATGCAGCGAGCAGCGTGCAGTGGATATATTTTCGTCCTCTAAATAATAGCATGCTACACAAAAACACCACATCAAGGCAAAAATCTATAAAATTGTGCAACACCTGTGACCTTGTTGGTCGGTGGAAATATGCGCTCACATTGAAAAACAGGAAACCTTTTATGTGTACCATCCTGACAATAATTTTTCATCTAAAGGGAAATATTTGTTTCCCCAAGCATTGCCTTTGGCCATTCAACAGGAGCCTCTGAACCAGCCGCACCCCCCAGAAGCTTCAAATTAAAAAATCGAAACATTAATTTAATACATTTTTTATATATATATATATATATTTTTTTTTTTTTTTTTCACTCTTTCATCGTTTTGTGTGTCCTTGCACCTCCCGACGCACACACACACCGAGCAGGGCGGAAGAGAGAGGTTGTCAACTTGTCACATAAAGTGCAATAAAGAGAAGTGTAACAAATCCCCCGTCGACCCCAAATGTCAGAAAGTTGGGCCAAAGTACCAGCGTTGTTAAACCCACGCAATCTAGCAATGGCGGCGACGATGCTAGCAGCCCTCCTGCTGCTTCAGCTGCAACCGATGACAAGCGGGGGAGGACACGCTTTGACCCATATTGGCTCTTGATCAAACGGATTCATTTTGATCTGAGCTGATGAACAAAATTATGTTAAAAGGAAAGTCAATCCAACAACTGACTTGTAGCAATTATCTGAAAAAAAAGTGCCCAAATAATTTTGTGATGAAACACTCAAAGAAATACCTACAATTTATACTGTATACATTTATATCTTTGCATATTTGCGCCGTTTGTCTGTTCTATATCATTACATCATTTATCTATTTAACGTTTAAGATAACAATAATTTTCATTAACAAGATCTAATGAGCCTCAGTCAAACCAAACAGACTCAAATGCGTTTTGCCAACTATCTTTGCATCTGGCAAATTCAAAGGCCAGATGCAAATTGGTTCAGCAACTTATATTGTATATATATTTCATTTTGAAGATTATATGCATACTCTCAAATGTAGCTTCTATTCCCTTCAAAACCAGCGTTAAGAAAAAGCATCCATCATTTTTAATCAGTCAACCACAGAAATGTCTCAAGAATTCGAGGCATTGAGATAAAATTCCATTTTCAGCTCGATATTTAAATGCCAATCAGGGTGGTTACAAAATGAAGAAAAAATATTGATAAACTAGAAAAATAGAAGAGAAAAACTAATACATGCATCCATCCATCATCTATGAATGCTTATTCTTTCAGGGTCCTGTGGTTAGAGGCAATCCAAGCTGACATTATGCAAAATAGGCGGAGTACACCCTGGACAGGTCAAACTAATGTACAGATAATCATAATTCATAATAATATAATGATAGACTGGAATAAATAGTTTTTCTAAGATATGAACATATTTGCTAGGGTATATAAGCTATGATTACATATGTCATACCAACAGGGCAAATCTCATGGTCGCATGTTTATCTAATATGATATGTCGGCCTGCTGTCATTTCACAGATAGATAATAGGTGAAGTACCATCCGGCAGTTGTATGCCTCCTCCAACTGGTGAAGTTTCAGTTAACAAAATTTTCCAGATTCACATGAGGTCACTCTGACCTTTGAGCCCCGAAATCTTTGAGTCCAGGTTGAAATTTGAAGAAATTCCTCATTAGCAGACTTAAGGTATCATGTTCAAGGGACTAAAAACAAGTATCGGGGTTACTGACCTTGACCTTTGACCACCCATCTTCGAACTTCACTCACCAAAATATAATTAGTTAATCTTTGAGTCCAAATTTGAAGAACTTCCCTCATGGTTTTTTTGAGATGCTGCGTTCACAAGACCAAAAGCGTATTTTGTAAGGTCAAAGCGACCTTACACTTACAAGTTATACAAAGATCTGCAGGTTGGTTTTGATTCGTTGAGGGACATAAACAAACAGAACAACTTGGTTAGGTTCAGGGCTCCTTCCATCATTATTAGTACAGCTGCTTGAGGGCATCGCGCTTGAACATAAACAGAAGTAATTCTGGGGCATTTGCTCGAAAATCGCTGTTGCTGTGGATGTTCCTCTGAGGGCAGTATCCTCCAGTCACCTCAGCTCAGCAGCGGCTCAGTGCTTGGATAATGAGCGAGTTGGTTCACTTTCCTCCCAGATTTTATCCAGCTTATTTCAGGATTTAGCACTTTTATAAGTTTGAAGGTCCCCACTGTGGCGCTTTAATGAATACAGCAGAGGGAGGGGCTGTGTTCAACTGTAAATGTGTTATTAAATATTTTGCACCTCAAAACGTGAAATGGTTGCTGGCTGACACACCGGAGTAATACAACCGGGATTGTTTCACACCACAACAAGGGGGAATTACAGGAGCAGAGGCAACAACTAATAAAGCGAATGTTTATCTTGCGAAGACATGCGTCATTCGAATTAAGGCACAACTTAATATGGCTCGAATTTGAGGATAAAGCCGAGGAAACCACTGCAGGACACTGTTTTAGTGAGCTCATTAATTGGGTGGCAATTATAGAAACAAGTCTGTCCCCTGGTTTCTGCCGATATACTGAATAATGTATATAAATTGCTCTCGGATCCATTTGTGATTGTCTCTTCAGTCCAGAATTTTGTTTTAAAATGCAAAAGATGCTCACAGCCTAAAGGAAATGTCCCGAGATCACACACAAAAAACTTGTTTTGGTTTAATGCATTTTTTCTTTTCATATAGACAATATTTCTTTGAATTGTCGAAGCATTTACATAATAGTTCTATGAAAAAACGCAAGACAGATTTTTCAAATACAGTTTCCAGCAGCAAGACCAGAAAAGAGAAAACCATTTAACTATTATGTGTCACATAGATATGCTGTCAGTGGAACTGTTTTTCATTTGTTCCACATAATATCCCCAAAATATTGTAAAACAAATAAATAAAGGACAACACTAGTAGTGTGAAAGGGGCAGCACTCTTGTCAGGGATATTTTGGCTTCATTTTTATACAGTGGTAGGAAGTGGAGACACTTCATCCATCCTTTTAAACAGCCATTAGTCAAAACCCAAAACCTTCTTCCTAGCACGTAATCCATCTTTAAGTTGCGATTGCTGAAAAGAACCTTGAGTTGGTTCCGCGCCACCTTTTCTGAGTTGGTTATTTTAGTTTCAGGTCAGCTACCATGAAAAGAATAAGAATTAGTCGCTCAGGTTGTTTGTGTCATGTCGTGTTACACCCTTGTTGTGTGTTGTCGGTAAGAAAATCATTCTGGCTAATAAAGCAAATTTCTGTTGAAAATGAACAACGACAACCTTAATATGAAAATACCAGCTCATGAAATGTGGAAGATACCCAGTAGATATTCATGGTTTATTTCATTTGCAGCTTAAATTTAGTCTTTATTTTACATTTTAATGGGGATTTTTTCCAAATTAAGCTCAGCCCGAAGACACAATTACACTTTGTTTCATCCATTTTCAGCTGCTTTCTCAAGTGAATCCTGAATTCAAACCATTTGTGATGTTTACTAGTTCCTTTATCTTAGAAGTAAAATAAATTCACAGTGTTGCTGTCCTTCCTCTAACTTGAGGACAACATATTGACCGGATGACAGTTTCATTTTGATTCTCTTTTGTTATTAGCCAGTAACTAAATGTTTTTTTGCAATAGAGGCCAAGCATTTTGTGAACTTCTTGTTATTGCAAAAGTAAATCTCTAACACTATTGGATTTTCCGTGAAACATGAAAGTCACACTTTGCCAAAACCAAAGGAGCCGTGCCATTCCTGAAATTGCTAGTCTCCTCCAGTTTTTATACTCCGAGATAATGTGTCCATTACTTTCACTATTATGACTGCATGAGGTAGTTATTTAAATATATCTCTGTAATATGAGGATCAGAACATCCTCCACTCATAAACCTCTGCAGAAATCATACAAGGAAAGAAGACAATTACTGTTATGTTAAATTAATGTAATGAGACTGCTCCCCCGGCAGATGAGACAGAGATTGTTTTGAACAGGCTGCGAATCCACACAGGCCCGCAGTGCATGTTGGGAAATTAAGGTATGCGCTGTGTCTTGTAACCTCTTGCTGCTCGGAACCTTTGTGTGATTAAGTGCTGACTAAGCACTAATAATCAAGCTGAAACAGATGCAGTGTTTTATTTGACCCCGGTTATGTATTTGATGCCCACACATGTGCAAGGACTAGATGGATGGAGGCAGATTTGAAGTACAACATTGAACATAGTGCTTTCATTACAATTACAGTGTTTCATTGAGTTAGTTTGTAAAACGTTGAGGTGTAACCACTAATCTAGTCCCAGATCCTCTGTAAGACATTTGTTTTTCTAGTACAAACTTAATTCATGAACCACACTTGTGGGCCAAATAAGCAGAAGATCTAACATCTTTTAAGAGCCAACTCTTCCCACATTAAAAAGCAGACTTAAAACCCTGTTTCCTGTTAAATTTATCAAATCACTCGCGTCTCCAAAGTTTTTTTCTGATTCCTTTCAAAGATTGTGTAGTTTGAAGCTGCTTTATTGTGACATTCGGAGAACTTTGTCTTGCTTATATTCTATTCCATAAAATGTAAATATTCATGGGGGATCGCACAAGAAGCTCTCAAAAGTAAAACTGGCATCCCTTTGTAAAGTTGGTATGGTGACCGGTAGCTGATTTACATATTTTACTGTCTCTTTTATCTCCATTTTTGGTCCAACTCCTGAGGGAAAATCTGGTTCTTTGACTCCTAAATGAGTTTCACTGTTTGATGCAGGGCCTTTAGTATATAGCATATTTTTAGGGCGTTCCTTTGTTGCTAAAAAACATCTAAAGAATGAACCAAAACAGTCAAAATCCAACAATGAGTTAAAAGATGCTAAAATGCTCCGAACAGCTCAAGGGGACTTCCAAATCAGGCAATAAATATGTTTGAGTACACCACTTCAGGAACCTTACTTATTTTGAATCATTGTCACTGTCACTATGTGATCCATTGTTAAAGGTTCAGTGTGTAGAATTTAGTGACATCTAGTGGTGGAGTGTCATGTTGCAGCTGAACACCCCTCACCTCACCCTCCCCTTCTTAACATGAAAGGGGACCTGTGGTAGCCTTCGGTTGTCATAAAAACTCAAAAGGTGTTTACTTTGTCCAGTCTAGGCTACAGTAAAAAACATGGCTGCCTCCATAGAGAGGAGCCACTCCAGATGTCAATTTAAAGTATTTAAGAGTATAGAGCAAATTCTAGAGCTAAGAAAACAGCAACTTGTACTATTTAGATGAAACACACTACTGAAAACATCACTAGGGTTTTTTTATTCAATATCTGTGATTAAACCTAAATCTTAAAACACACTGGACCTTTAATATGTTTTAAAATAAAAGGGACTTTGAATTTAAATCAAGATCATGAAAATATATACATTAGGTATAGGTCCAGCAGACTTGCAACCCACTGCATTAAACTACAGTCAGTAGAGGTCACCTGCAGATATAACCTAACAGTAGACGTTTTAAACATGTCATTTAACGCACAAAGCTCCACTCGCTCGCTGCCAAATGGGATATGGGACCGGTGCCTGACTACTGACCTGAATTAGCTGTTTGACGACTGCCGCGGTGCCACAGGAAAAGGACAGTCTGTACTTTGAAGAGCGACTGTCAGTCATCTAGTTTCATATTCACTTCAGGGGGAACATTGTTGAAAGGAGAGGCTTTAAAAGAGTGACGCAGCAGAATGGATGGAGACGGTGCAAGAGGCTGAGACTGAGTGATGAAGATTAAATATTACATGTTACACCTGCTACAAGTAGAAATGCATTGATATATGAAGTGTGTCCCTTTTAGGTTCCAGCGTTCAAATATAACATCTGTGTCCCTTTATCTGTCAAAATCAATTCTGACATTTGAAAAGGGGGATTACTCACATTGATCACTCATAACATCATAACCCAAATCTGAAAATATATAAATACAAATTGCTGTTCTGCTGTTATCTTCTGTTTTTATAAAACCTAAAAAAAGTTCCACAATTATAAATATGACCTGTCTGCAGTAGAATAATAACAGAAATGTGTTGAGTGTATTATCCAGTCTCCTTGCAAGGTTTAGAAATGTAATTAAGGTGATACACAAAACTGCTCAACCAGAGTAGATTTGTTTTCCTCTACCCCATTCTGAAACCTGCCTCCCGTTGATAGGTTGCTCATCCATCGGCGCTGTGATTGCACATCCACTGTGATGATGGAGACTAAGCCAATTTCAATTTTGTCATGGATAAAGCCACCTGATTTTCTGATGCCGAGTCTCTACAAAGCATCTACCGGAGCAGCCACATAAATCATCCCTGACAGGGTATTTAAAAACAAATACACGTTTAAAAAAAATCATAAATGCCAAATCACACGGTGCCTTGGCTGTGCACCGACCAGCAGACCCACTCATTTGGCATAAGATCATCGGTAATACCTTTTTCCTCCACTTCCATCCGTTTCCAGAATTACACTGATTAATAGTGACATTTAATTCCATCTTTTTCATCGCCTGCAGTTGGTGTGAGCAGCAATGTAAATGTGTAAACAACTAAAGGTAGAGCACAAAACAAGATGGACAGTAGAAGTGTGTGTGTGTGTGTGTGTGTGTGTGTGTGTGTGTGTGTGTGTGTGTGTGTGTGTGTGTGTGTGTGTGTGTGTGTGTGTGTGTGTGTGTGTGTGTGTGTGTGTGTAACCATCCGGGTGGGCCGTTGTATTCGCCGCGATAAGAAAGAACTTTCAGTGACGTGACTCGCATATTTGGATGAACACACAGAATCAGGTTATCGCTGAGCGCCGCTGCACCACCGGGTCCGAGACTGATTCCTGTTTCATGATAACACAGACTTTGACCCAGGATAATCAATGAATCCACTGTGCCATTTCTGACTTGAAAACATGCAGGGCAATCCTACAGAGCGAAAAAAGCGATTCTTGTTGTGGTACTTATTTTCATTTCACTTTGCTGTTTCCAATAGATAACCAGCGATTCATACCTGTGCTCCCGCTGAGCCGGCGCAGCTGCTTTCTAGTTCATCCCCGCAGTCGGCCTGACTGTCATTTTGCAATGTGCTGCTAAGACAGTGAGGACACTCAGTGGACAGTTTTCAGAAATAAAAACTTGTTTTTCAAGTCTGTCAACAAGGAGAGGAAATATGAAATGATCCAGCTCAGTCTCCTCAGAAGTGACAGGTTATTTGGTGCCAATGTGAAAAGTGATGAGACATTTTCAACAAGTCGTCCAACTGTTTGTGCCAATTCTCTGATACAAGCCAGAGCCGCATTTCCTGAATTAGAGCCCCTGTGCCGCATCAATGTCAAAAATCAATGTCAAATACAAACCTCCACCAAGGCTGGAGCATCCTTGAATAAAAAAGGCAAGTGGTCTGACATGATTTATTTATCAAAGGAAAAATAAAACAAGATTTGCTCCTTAATCCACCTATTTTCATGGCTTCTTTACAGGCGAGGCAATTTGGTGCAAAATCGTCTCGTTTGTACATTATCCTGGAAACAAGTAAACCAACTTTGAACTGCAACTTTAAACCAATCAAGTTTCATGGAAAAACGTGTTTAATTGTAATCCTGCCAACTAAGAAACAAAGCTGAACAAAACCTCCTTAATCTCCAGCTACACTAAAATTGTATGGATTCCTCTCAGACCCGGGCGTCATCCATCTTCTAAGTTCGGTGGATATCAGCTTTCTAGTTTTTGTATAAACTAAAAAAAACAACCCAACAAACAGACACAAAACATAATCTCTTGTTGTAGGTTATTATGGAACAGTCGTAAATAACAACACTGAATATCAGTCTGAAATGGGAAACGAGTGGTGGTCGTGTGTCCTTGTTGAAGCTCTAGTGTTTTGTTGACCCATCCATTGACTTTGACCTCCTCCTTACGCAGACTTTGCTGCCATAGTTACTGCACCAACAGGGAGTTTTGTCACTTCAGCATAAATATTGTGTTTTGGATCCTTCTTCCATTTACACTGATGCAGTCGTGCAGGTTCTGCGAGATGTCGCTCAACAATGAAACGTAACTACAGAGGAGTTGCGTTTTCATTGCACAAATGGCACCCGAGGTCATTTTTATATGAGAGGACAGACTCTGACATTTATTTGTCATGGTGGGAACTAAATGTTCGTGGAGGTTAGTGAAAGGGCAGAAATCATGTTTGATATCAACACCAGGGAAACATAATGTGTGTGCAATCTCACACTGACAGTTTATGTTGTGGTCTTTTCAAAAAGAAGGAAATCCCTGTACTGTCAGAAGCTTTGAGTTATTGCTTGATTTGTAGCAGGCAGTGTGACGGTCAGTCCTGCGTTTTTGGGTCCTGACAAGTGTCATAAAATCACCTGTTGCCAAACACAGACGGCTCCGGCAGGAAAGTTAAACCAGGCTCGACTTCAGCTCGACATGAAAGGACATGACTCGTGCTGCATTGACCAATCAAATACATGCAAGTGTACATTTAATGTTGGATTAATATATATTGTGAACATGATTTTTTATTCTCACTAGAATAAGTGTTTTCTCTGCTACACTGTTTTCTTGAAAAAAATATTTAACCATCACAAAAGTCATGAATTAGCTTTTTTTTAATTTTTTCTTCATCTCAACATCAGACTTCAACTAATTTATTGTCAAACATTCAAACCTCTCGCAGCTGGAGTGGCCTTTATTTAAAACACCGCACTGAAACGGCTTTTCAGATAAACAACGCAAAAGTGACCCGTCATTTGATTGTTGTTGTGTTTGGTGAGCTGTGACTCATCCTGGCAACCTCACTGCAAGGAGGCTCAGGTGTGCGTGCGGGCGGCTGTGTCTTGAATCAACGGTACGGAGCAACCTACGTCATTACCCGATGTGCGCCTTCCTAAAATGTAACCGCACGTTGAGAGACTGTAATTGGGCCACGTGGTCTCGCTTGTGCGTCCCAGCGGCCGAACAAGCACACCCTCTTCTCCAGCCTCGATCAGCTCAATGGTTCTACCTTTTCTGTGATGCAGTAAGCTCAATAAAAGTTGTTAATAGATCCAACACCGGCGTGATACAAAGACGTGTAACTGTGTACCTGCCAGCATCATTTCTCGCAGACAAACTTATTTTCACTTTTTACCCAAAGAATAGTTTTGCTACATTACCTTTTCTCCCTCATTTGTATTTTCCTGCTGCTGTTGGCGGTGTCTTGCTGAAGTAAATGTGAGACAAATGTGGCATTATTGACCGAAAAGTCCAATTTCGACACACAGCGGAGGAGCAATTGTGTTATCACCATGACTGCAAGCTACATAAACTTTCATTCTCGAGTAGTAAAGCTTCAAATTAATCAGGCAAATCGTGCTGTTGTGTTTACTATCGGTGGCCCAGGCTGCAATGTTTCATCAACACGCAGCAAGCCAATACTCGCGGCTTTCCGGGAAAGCACAGCCACTGTTTGGAAACTGTTTCTTCACATCCTGAATGAGGGATTGAGCGGGGCTTTAGCAGACTTCTCAACAATGTAACATAAATTGAAGCTCTGGGCCCCGGAGGAGTCTGGCTTCCTCATTCCCGCCGCAATTGGTCACATCTGATGAAAATAAAAGAGTCGAAACCATTCCTTAAACAGACAGTCGGTTCGAAGGTGCTCAGCCCCTGTTGTCGAAAAGCACATAACGGCAAATTGGGAAGAATTTAAAGGACTGATTCCTGTTTAATGCAGTGCATCAGTGGTTTCAATCTCTTGATTACACCCAAATATTTCTGAATACAAGAGACATGTCAGGCACCAAAGATGCGTTGAGAATGCATTTGCGATCTGAACTAAATTGCATCCTGGGGACATAATTGAAGGAGCGTTTGCTCAGCCGACGTCCTGTGGCCGGCCACCGTGTCACGGTGAACTGAAAATATATTAAGACCTCTCAGTGTTTCCCATACCCACCTCTACATATTGATTTCATTTTGTTTTCAAATGAGTAAAATCTTATTTCATTGTCGAGCTGTGCGCAGCGCATTGATTCGCTTGACTCTGGGGGGGTTGAGATTTGATCACAAGTGGTCAACGGAGACGTATCTAAGACACTTTTCTAATTTCAGGTGTGAACTGAGGTATTCAGAGCTGTCCGTGTGTGATTGGATTGTCCAGGATCCATGTTAATGTCAGGTGTGAACAGGGCCGAAGATACACGACCACAGGAAGATGTAACGGCAACAAAGGCAAGGCAGGTTTATTTGTATCGCACATTTCAACGAGAAGGCAATTCGAGGTGCTTCACATAAAGTACAAAGGGCATCGTGACAAATTGTAAAAGCAACGTAAGACAATTTAAGAAGCACTAAAAAATAAATTAAAAGAGACACAACGAAGACGACTGTAAGTCCTGCCTCGCTGTAGGAGGGGTTGGGGGGGCTTGTGCACGTATGTGTCAACTCCTGAATTAACACGTGCAGGATTTCAACATCATTTTTCATCACACACACTCCTCCAAACAAAAAGAATCACGCTATTAATGAAAAGCATCAGTAAACCTGTCATTAAGTAGCCACAGCATTATATTTTTGTCCAGCAGTAATAATGGTCTGATCTGAAATGGTTCAGTAACTAGGAGGCCTGTCAAAAGGATAAAATGTGTGCCTCTTGTTTATGGAACATCAATAATATGGACGATCTGTCTGCAACTTGCTCCTTTGATTAACTCACTTCATTCGGATCTACTCTCATGGGCTTGTTTCAGTCCCAACTTCAATCGATGGCCCCTCTGTTTGTTAAACAGTCACATGATACGCAGTTGTATTTTTAGCACCGGCAACATAATAATTTATTGGATTGCCGGGCTGATTCCAGATTATGTGGTAAAGTCTGATATAAGTTGTAAAAAAACAAAACAAGTATGTTTAATTAGTATATGTTATCATGGGAATTATAATGTTTTATTGCAGTTGTATGTAACATTTTCAACATTACATAACCCACTGACTTAATTAGGTAATTCAAAGCTTTAATGAAGTACCCGTTTTTTCTTTTGAACGCTGAGGTTTTTGTATTCGGCTCATCAGCTACATGTCAGTGCAGCAGAGACGACAGAAAGCAGAACAATTACGATGACAGGCTCTCTTCATTAAAAGGAAAATCCGCCCTCATTCAGAATTGAGACGTGTTATTCCCATGACTTCCAGCCTGAGCTTCCTTCACAATGATCCGGTCCCTCTGTTCGAACGGGGAGCTCGTTTCTCTCATATATCTGAAACAACAGTCACAAATCTCACAAGGCCTGTTAAGCTTTTGCACTTTTGAGAGTGATTGTCACTTACAGTGATAGATAGAGGCCGACAAAGAGAAGTGTGAGAGGCTGGTGGGAACGGAGAAGTTCAGAAGAAATTATCCAACGATATCCTTGTTTTTACCCCTGAATCCCATTTAAAAATGATTAATAACTAATTAGCCCACATACGACATTAAAGCCTGATTCACCAGCAGTGTCACTGTCTTTTTAACTGTCATGAAATGTATCAATGTTGTTGCCTCCAGCTGTGTCCCATCAACTCTGCTGGAGTAAACTGACAATAGATCTACTGAGCATTTATCCAATCTGACAAGTACAGGGCCTTTTTCAGCATAGGTCAAAAAGATTTCCATCCTTAGTCATTTTCATGCTTTCACTTAACACACTTAAATCACTTCTCAATCATTATTTTTGTGTGCCATTTTTAGAATTGAAAATTGTTAAATTTTCACATTTGTCGTGCAGGTTGATAATGCCTTCACCGGTGAAAGGACAGGGAATTACCAAGTGTTTACAATTCATCTTGTTAAGTAAATAAATGTGTTATTTTATTCAAAAGCACAAATGTTAAATGGTCTGTATTTATATGGCACTATTCTAATGCTGATGACCACTCACAGTGCTTTACAGTACAGTATTGGCCATTCACCTATTCACACAAACATTCATACAGTGCATCACACACACAGCTGTCAGGGGCAGTTTTGGGTTAAGTATCTTGCCCAAGGACACTTTGGCAAGCAGAATCTGGGAAACTGGGATTAAAACCCCAACCTTCTGATTAGTGGGTGACCCTAGTTTCTCCTGAGCCACAGCTGCCCATGCAATCCTCATGTTGAATGAAGAGGAAAGATCTACTGTCATTTTAGGGGATATATACCTGTACCAAAATTGCTTGCAATAATCCATTGAGTAAATGAGATGGTTAAAGTCAAGATTTTGACCTTTTGGTGGTGCTACACAAAAAAATTAAGATTCATCACATCCGCACCATGCATAAATGCAACCTACTTAATTCCATACCATTGGGATACAGAAAGAACCGAAGCAGACAACCAACCAACTGATTGACGGACTTAAATACAAGTTCAACAGCTTAAGTATTAATATTCATTGTGTTATATGTGGCAGGGTAGCTGGACTGAGAAATAAGAATTAATTATAAATATAATACATGTACTCTGATGCATCACGTACAATGACCGCAATGTCACAGCAGACCACTGGTATGAATAATAAATCAGAAATCTCGTAATAAGCAGGATGTACACTCAGCCATAAGGGTGGACTGGGAGTTCAGTCCCTACGCCACGCCGCATAGAACAGTAAAATAAAAGAACAGAACATTTTATCGGCGTGGGAGTTTAGTTATCGTGTCTCGAGTCCAACTGGGATCATTCTCCCCGGGAACTGAGATACTCGGATTGGCCAAGTCAAGCTCAACATTATCGTCAAAGTGGCCAGAATGATTTGTAGTCACACAGCAAGTTTGAAACATTGATTAGAAAAAGAGTGACAGGGATCTGATGAGGACAAAGCGATGCAAGCATGCTGCTTCTACAGCTGCAAACAAAACTCCTGCGGTGCTCGACTGAGGCGGCTGGGAAAGATTTCTAACGTCGTTGTGCTGATCTTCGTCTAATCACGATTATTTGCTAGGTGGATATTTGCCTCACTCAACCACAAGACCAGAGGGGACAGAAAAGTACCAAAGCAAACGGTTTAAACAAAGCAAACCTATAGAACTGTCAAAACATTTGGTCCTTAGTGCAAATAAAACTCATATTCTCTCTGCATATCTTTATAAAGGATGTCTGACAGTCGTGCATGTGAGAGCCTCACTTTGGCTGGAAGGCAAACTAAAGGCAACAAAAGACAAGGACAGAGTGACCTGCAGAATTATTATCATCGTTTCATGTTGGCAGCCGTTGACAATGGTCATTTTTCACTGTTAGGTTTCATTAGTTTTAGTTTAAGACGTTGTCATGGAAATAATCTGGCATTATTTTCCACCACAGCATGAAAGAAAATGTGGTTAGACAAGAGTGATGATTGAGGTTTTAACTGTGGCTGAACCAAATACTAACTCAAAGGTGAATAGCCTCTTAAGATACCGTCAAGTGGTGCTGAAGGAAAGATCACACGTGATGAATATCCTGTTCTATAAATTTATACATATATGCACACCATAAACCTATAGTGTATTATAAGTGAAGATAGAATACAAAAAATGGCTATACAGGACTTTTTCAGCAAAGACCTATTAGCAATTGTTGAAAAAAGTTCTAAATCTAGACTTATTCAATTTATTTGTACAAATTAAATAAAAAGATTGATAACGCTCTTGAAAGGTGATTAGCTTAGCTTAGCATATACTGGAAGCACATCACATCATAGTGGAAACTAATTAGGCAGACAGTTTTAAAAAAGAGTGACACAGTTGATGGACAACACTAAAGTGCTAAATCCCCCCCACCCCACCACAATATTCAACCACTAAGGGGAAATGTGAAAAAGTTTATATTGGACCATTTCTAGATAAACACGCTTTTGTCATTCATGCAATACTTTCAATATTTGTTCATCAAGAAATAGTTACATTATACAGCTGAAGATCCTGGTGTGAACAGGGTGCAATCAAACATGTGACTGACAATAAAACAGCAGCTCTACTCTTCAGGCATCATCACTCATCTGCACAGGTGAAAGGAGCCGGGGGTAGCAACACCGAGTTAATTAGTCCATAAATCTTGAAATTAACACTTCAGTACATTAGCTTCGTCACAATCAAATATAAAACCTTAATTTAATTATGTCCTGATATTCAATTGCACTGACATCGAACACCCTCATGCCTGGCCTATAGCAACCTGGGTAACAGGGAACATGTTTTCTCTTTGCAGGTTTTTTTGCTTCTTTTCCTGTTCACAAAACCAAGGGAGCACAGCAAAAGATGTTCATTCATCCTACAGCAGGCTGAGAGAAATTAGCTAAACTAAATCAGAACAATAAAACGTGAAACAAAGAGCCTGCTCATCCTGCTGAGGTACGGGAGTCCTGCCACAAAGGAGACATTCGCCCGTTTCTGCCACAGCACCTGAAAAAGAAACGATAAGGAGAAGGCTGCAGCCCGAGACTATTTTCATAAAATAAATGGCTGTGTGGCAAAAGACGAAAGCCACCATATGGCGAGGCGGCGGGGACGGGTTGTGACTGTGCAGAAGGCCAGCGGCAGATATAGAGACTTAATGGGACTCAGGTGCTGCTGGTTGTCTCATCAGGCCCCCCCTCACCTCTCGCCGCCTCCTGACCAACAACCCGACTCGGCCCCGCACGCCACACACATCCATCTTTTAGTCGACTTTTTTTCTTTTCTCGTTTCCACACCTTTCTCACTGATGGGTTTGAATATTGTGCATTTATTTGATTTCATATCCGTATTTCATTTGCAGCCTCTTTTTCCTTTTGGTTTCGCACGGCGCTGGCTATAGAAGCCCAACTGTAATTCTGAGGAGACCCTTCATAAACATATTCTTATTCAGATCACTTCAAAGCCTTTATACAGGTTCCTGTGGCAGTAAAGGAAAACAAGAAACACCCCAGAGCAACCGCCCGTACACGTACAGAATGCTCGCTTCAATCCCATGTTGAGCATTTTCCCTGGAGACAAACATTGGATTGATTTTAATTTCATGATGCTGCAGAGAGACAAACATAAAATAGTTAAAAATAACCTAAACGATGAGAAGGGTTGATTTTAATCAGTGCATGAGTGACATATGTTGGCATTGTATGGCAGCACTTACACCGTGATGAGCCACACAATTGTGGAATTGGAAAATCCTTCAAGTTAACACCGCATCGCCGCAAATTATATGAATATTTCAAATCACAGCTTGAATCGACCATCGCTCAAAACCGGTAACAAGTATAATTCAGTCCCCACGCATAACAATGAGGACATGTTTTTCCTCTACATTCATCAGCCTCCCGCTGCTCTTCTTCCACTCGGAGAGATTGTTAGATGCCTCGCCAAAAGTGTTGTCTTCCTCTCCTGCTGGTAGAATGACAACTCCCCCAATAGGTGAAGTTTTGCACCTTCCAGGAATAAGGCAAGTCAGCCGTAACCAGTGGAGCTCTGTGGGAGCCCGCAGACAGCTCAACCCTATCTGCCCCCCCCCCCCCCCCCCCCTGAATCGGCTGGAGAAAAACAAAGCTCAACACAGTGCCTCTGGTCGAACAACCGGCTCTCTGTGAAGCCCTGACATGAACCCGTGGGGCACCCACTGTAAAACCATGTCAAGTCCTGCCTGCAGCAACTTAGGAAAGATTAAAGAGGCACCACAAACCCAAAGAGTCCCTCGCTTCCTCTCTCGCTGTCTCAGTAATCCTGGGGGGGGCTCCAGTCATTACCTGAGATGCTAAGTGGGGGAATTTTGATTCAAAGTCTCGTATTTGATGAACACACTTGATTTATATAATTACAGCCCCGCACACTTCCATAAGATGCTAATGTCGCCACCCCGGGTGTGAAATATGTGGAGAACATTTTTTCAAAATTGAAATAAAACAATTTCTTGCTATCAAATGTACATTCATAAGTAAAATATGCATTCGTAAGTAAAATATGCATTCGTAAGTAAAATATGCATTCGTAAGTAAAATATGCATTCGTAAGTAAAATATGCAAACGCTCACACGAAGGGAGATGTCATACAATTAGCCTTTGCACCATCTGTCTCCTGCCCGGTCCTCATTCCCAGTTGCCTCTTCTAATTTTTCCATCCACCAGCAAGATCGGCCCCACGATTCCCACCAGAGAGCTCCCCACCTGTTAATTAAAGTTAATTAAACGCAAACGAAATACCCACGATCCAATTAAAACTTTTATATTTTTGCTCTTTGCATAAAGTGTTCAAACTTAAAAATGATGCTTTGTTTTCCCTCCTTTGTTGACTTTGAACACCCACAAAGCCTATTTGTTTCATTTGAGTCCAAATAATGCCCCACAACTATTAAACACAACACAACAACAGACATGTAAGTTCAAGAACAAAGTTTTCCAACACTGTCAAGTCACGTCAAGTTTATTTGTACAGCTTAATATCACAAGCCATGTCAGGATGGGCCGACAACATTAGAGTCACGGTAGCCTCTGGGTTTCAAAACACTGACCATATGAAAACAAAGCCCTTATCCTAGAGCTCTCCGTGGATCTTTGTTGTATGACACTTCTACTCCATGTCTCCTTATCTCACATCTTCAATCCTGCTACCCTCCCTCAAAATGAAGTAGAATTAAAATTCAAAAAGTCACAACAACTGCTCCAGCTCTTCGCATTTGCTGAGTCATAGAGTTGGTGTTTTACCATTGAATTCGTAGTTCATATCTGTCAAACATCAACCATGAACATGTTCATATAAGTAAGGGATCATCATTTCCAATTGATATACTTAAAAATTGGCTTTAGATCAGTTTACACGGTCACTACATTTACTCCATGTGCTATAGTTTGAAGATGAGATGAAACAAGATGAGATGAGACTGGGTGAAAAGAGATTAGATGAAACGAGATGGGAGGAGATAAATTGATAAGAGATTAAACAAGACGAAATGAAAAGAGATTAAACAAGATAAAAACAAAATGACGTGAGATTAAATTAAACGAAATAACAAATCTTGAAACAAGATGAGATGAGCTGAAACAGGATAAGATAAAACAAGATCAGATGCGATGACACAAGAAGAGATGAAAGGAGATGAGATTAAATGATATGGTATGAAATTCAGTTATCAGCTATTTTATAAGAACAACTTTCTATAACTGCTGATAGTTATAAATTGGTGGTTGTAAATTGTTAAACTGTACCAGGAACCCACACCGGTCAAACTGGTAGATGGGCGACAAAAGACAATGTAATTCCAATCTAAAATGTTGAGTCTTTTCTGAACTGCCTGACCCTCCGTCAGTGAGTGGTCACTCTTCGTAGTAGCTCCACCAATATTGCCTCTGAGCCAGTGTCCAATTTGTTCTGGGTTAATAATAACATGATTAAATTAAAATTAATATAGAAGCTCACATTACTGTAAAGTGGAAGCAGCGCTTTGCAGTGTGATGTGCAGAGCTGGACAGAGTCCTTATCTGAAGATGAAATAGCTTTTTATATTGGAGTGGGCGACTAAAAAAGATGTAAATGAAACTGTAAACTGCATATTCGAGTTTAATCAGATTAGAAGTGGAGAATGTCTTCTCTGGACACAGTAAAAAGATTAAATACTTACTTTCTCATTGGCTGATTCATGGGGAACGATGGCTGTGAAGCACTTCAGTGAAATACTTTCTGCTTTGCTTTGTACTCACGATTGTATCTTGTTTCAGAGCGTGTTTTAGCTGCCCTTCCTGTCCCGCCTTGATTCGCTTCACCTATGAGCACCAATGTAAATATCCATTCACACATCCTTGTTTTTACAATATATTTCCATCCAAACGAGAACGCAACAACGATGCATCAAATACCAGAGAAGATCGCTGTGGTCCAATAATATTGTGCGAGAAATGTGCGAAGTAAAATTTCCCAAACACTCCTTTTTTGCAGGTTGAGCCCTTCTGGCGATTAAGTCATGGGAACAAGATTACTAATCTGTTCAAGACCTGGCGGACTGAACTGAAGAAGTCTCTTGGATGAGAGATGAAACATTTGACTTAATCACATGATGTAGCTGAGCAAAAAAAAAAATCCCCACATGTCACCAGAGGAGCTCCGTAAAACCAGAGTTTTTAACCAGAAGTTCAAGAGGTAGGAAGGAATTTGTAAAATTCTAATAATACTTTAAAACACCCCTTGCTTGTTGAATAGAGGCAAACAACGCACCAATTACAGTTTGTTTTGCCATAGACTGTCTGGGCGTAACTGCTAACACCGGATTGTACATGATTAAACGGCTCCATGTTTTTGTGTGGCTTCAGTGAACGCACAATCGCCCTCACCCCTTACTCTAGCTGATGATGCTAATAAAGCATTTTTGTCCATGAGCGAGTTACACTCGTGTTTTAAAGTTTTAAAGAGCTGCCACTTAAACATTAGCACTGTGTTTCATCAGCTCAGGCCTCCCTTAGTAAAGTATTGCATAGTGTCTGAGTGGAGGAGGAAAGCTGTGTGAGTAAGTGCGTTTGGGTCCAGTGCAAAGAAGACAGTAGAAAATGATGGTGTTGAGATAACACGGGACATCAAGAGGGCAGCACATCCATTTTCCTCTTCATGAGCCCAAACCATTTGTCCGCGCTTGGCAGAAGTGTTGGCTTTGCTGAAACGCTCGGAAAGTGAGAGTCAGATAAATGTCTCTCACCTGGAGGAAATGCACATTAGCAACAAGTAAGCTAACATGAAGTTATGAGCTCTCTGTTGCCGCCTGCACTGGTTTTCCCTCCGTTTCAGTAAATGTCAGCAGATACGGGGGATGCAAAGAGCTTTGTTTGCTCCCCGTCGCCGCTGCTTTGTTTTTCCCTTGTCTCTTTAACCCTCCACCCACAACCATCCCTCACCCTGTCTGCAATAATGTTCCTGACATTTTTCTGCAGGATTGCCGCAACCTCGGAAAAAGCAAAGATCAAGCGGAGATCGTTAGATTATTTCGCTCACATGTGTCCTTTTGCTTGACATGGAGGCGGAAACAAAAGTAAATACCAGGACGTTGGTTATAAATGCGTCATAGTGCGAGACGCACTGGAGCGCTGTCGCTGTAATATCATGTTTCAACAGGCATGAATTAATTTTGCACGCTCCCATTTCAAACTTCTGCGCTTTCTGAATATCTCAGGTGTTTACGGGGAAATGTCCCCAATGTCATTATGTCAAATGGGGGCTGCCAAAACATCGACATCATAAACTGAAACCTGTACAAATAAAAAAATGTAAAAGTCGCGGTCGCCGTTCAGTCGTGAGATTTCAGATTCATTCATTTATCGTTTGTAAGACGATATGAAATTATCATCATAATAGCACTCATTATTCTGTGTCAGTGAATGGCTGCTTGGCTCAGTCTGCTAACATTCAGGAACAGACCCGGGGAGTGATGAATGTTGTCAGACGAGCAATTCATTTTGGCAACCAGGGTCAGCCAAGGGAATGAATGGCACGGTACTTAGAAACCATATTACCATTTCTTTAATTTCCTGTCAATTTGAGACCTCCACTGTGTTAATATCAGAGGGACTGTTTGTTTACATTTTGGAGACGAAGCTACATTTTAAAAAGAGGAATTATTTGCTCTTTTCTAAAAATGTTCCGTTTTCTGGCGTCTCCTTTCGCTTGTTTGCATCTGAATAGGACGACTATTTCGAAATCGCTTTGAGGTCCAACCAGCTTTTTCTTTTTCTTTTATAAAAGCATGTGGGGTAACAAATCAATTCAGATTCCGTTGCTTTTCTACGTTTATGTCATCTGCAGGACTTGACACGGAAGGAACATCATGATTGTCTAGTTCTTATTGTAGAAATACATAAAAGAAAAAATGAAAGTAGTCCGATAACCTACACAGCTTGTTTGTTAGAAAACATAGTTCTGAACAGTGGAAACCAAAGTAACTTTTTACTTATTAATCAGTATGTAATGATGGACAACATGACAGCTCACCAAACATGAAGATAAAGCCTCTTGTTGCCCCCTTGTGGCTGGCTTCAATGTATGTCATAAACCGCTTACGTCCTGTAAGCGGTTTGGACATGGTCCAAACTAAAAAGTCAAAGTAAGATGTTTTCTCTCATTTTTGGTAGCTCATATCACACTGATTACGTGTTCAGTGTCCCTACTAAGTTTGGTTTTAATTATTGACTCACGATTAGTCGAGCATGTAATAGCAGGACCTCCGTATTGGGCTCCATCCCCTGAGCACTACTTGGCAGACTCTGTCTCCAAATGTGCAAGATGGCAGAATCCATATCCGAGATATTTAAGCTGTATTCATGGTCATGGATAGTGGGAGAAAGTGTCTATCTCTATATAGAGTTTATTCTCTTAACCAAGTGTGGTCAAAAGAAGGAAAAAATTAAAAAATCCGGGACTTGCCCCTTAATCCACATGCCCACCAAAACTCAATGGTTTCTTCTCAGGCTCCATCCTTTCACCAAGTTTGGGGGAAATCTGTTAAGCTGTTTTTGTGACGTCCTGCTATGAAACAAACAAACACAGGTAAAAACAGAACCTCCTTGGCAGAAGTAATTAAAAAGAGGAAAAAAAAACACAAGCAAACCAGTTCAGTTTGCACCAACCTGTTTGGAAAATTGGAGTGATTACAGAAGCAATTACAGGACTGACCGTCCGCTGAATGCGAAAATCTGTGTCTCCACAACGGTTTTTCTCCCTTAATTTACTAATATTTACATCTGAACCCGCAGCTGGCCAGGGGAGAACAAATTAACCTGTGGATGAATCATCATTCATCCCGAGCCCGAGAGCTCTGCTCCAATGGAATTAACATAAACCCCACAGTAATTTCGGAATAATTTAAATCTAAATAGCAAAGGGCTGAATAATAAACAAGTAATGAGAAGTAAAATTGGTCATCTGTTCACATCTTTCACTATCAGCTCCATCAACAGGCATGGCTGCGTCCATTCATTCCAAACAATCATCTTTAGAGGTCAGTCCCCCTTCTCTCCAGTTAATTTTCAGTTCACACTGAATGCTTCACTTCATACTGTATTACTCATCACTCCTGAGACTCAGAGGCCAAATAGCAGCCTTATTAATTTATTCATGTGAGCCATCTCTTCCTTTGCTGCCATAGAAGCAAATCCAGGCTTGATAGGGGCTCTTGTTGTCATTTCGCCCAATGATCAGACCTCAGTCTCAAAATTAAATAACAATGCTAATGTGTTAGTAATTTGAAGGAGTTTATTTTCTTAATAAATGTAGACATCATAGTAGCAGCAACATATTTGGGTAGGGGAACTTACCACCTGGAACTAAAACATGCAGAGGTCCCTCAAGATGCTATAAATTTAAAGTTTTTTCTGCATTGCTATTATTCATTATTACTAAATAAACTGCCTCATTGATTATTCTTTGTATCTAAACAAATTTTGGAGCCATCCTCCCAATAAGAGCTGCAGGTGGTTCAGTGCACAAGCAAGATGGTTAAAACATGGTAACTGATGCTCTTATAAGGGGATTCAGAGAATTACAGTGGATCATGACTTTCAGAAAACTAGAGTAAGGCTAACAAAAGTGGAAAATGAATAAAGTAGATAATTTGACAAATTCACTCGTAAATTATTTGAAACTATAAATTGTACCAAGCTGCTTTATTAAGCTGGTGGATAAAGAAACTTTGCTTCAGTCTAAAGACTGGTTGAGCTCATGAAGCTTTTACAAGAGGATCTGTATGAAGCAACTTTGTGCATCTGTTTGCACAGACCGTTTCAATCCAACATCATGTGAGTGAACAGATATAGTTACAAGCTGCAATTTTACGTTCAATAAGGTTTTCCTACTTCTGGAAGAGAACCTGGCCCTGGCACTCTGCGTCAAACTATCATGAAGAAAATAATGTTTGACAATGATCGCTCTCCACGCAAATGTCATTGTGAGATTGCCACAGATTAATCTGAGTAACAATTGACTCAGAGGTTTATAAAAGGTCAATGTTAAGTAGCTAACCTCATCAAGAATGCATGTGTTTATTCAGTTATTTGCACAGGGGGGGCGTCCTGCAATCACGGCTCCCCGAGTGAAGCCAAAACGTCTTCACTACCCCATGGTGGCTGGCCGGCAATATTGGTCATAAACACAACATCCTCCATGTTGGCAGATGGAAAACTAAAAAGTCAAAGTACACGTCAAGGGATATTTTTCCCAAAGATGGTATCACATTTTTTTGTTCATTCTTATCACACTGTTGCATGTTAAAGTGCAAGTTTTCCAAATGTGAGTTTATTTTTAATGAGTAACTTGATGACAGCTGAGACTGACTTGTGATTGGTGGAGTGCATGTAATGGCAGGACCTCCATATGCGGCTCCATCCCCTGAGCACTACATTAGGGGGTGTGGGGGGGAATGTTCGGCTAGGAAGTGAAAATGTGTTATCCATCTTTATAAATGGTCCTTGTGCTGACCAAGATGGTGAAGCCAGGGTCCTTTTTTACAAGTCACTCCTTATCTGTATCCAGTGCGTGCTATAATAAAGTATGACATGCAATAAAGCTAATACAATAAAAGGGGCCCAGTAAGACTGCATATGCATGTCATGTCAGACCCCTGACAACTGGGAGGAACAAAGGTGAACAATTATACATGAAACCGTAGACAGTGTTATATCAGCAAGGTCTTTGCTTTTAATCTCCATAAACTTTACTTTGACATCAAAAATAAGACTTTTATAATGTAGCTCTGACAGAATCATCATGTTTTGATTTATCACCAGTGGTTTTAAACTCAGGAAGAAATCCCAGAAACAAATAAATAGTTTTATGGTCAGTGCAGTGATTTAAAGAAGAATCTTATAAGAGGATCTCTTGACTAGCCTGAACATGTTTTTGAGGAAATGGCTCCATCCCCTCTGCCGGGGCGCGCAGCTCAACGACGCTTGCAGCGTGCCAAGCTGCGGCAGCGCCCCACTCCCCATTAATCACACTGTATGCGACTCTGATGCATTAGATATTCCCTTCATAAACTCTCAATGAGAGAACGATTACATATTTCTACACGGCTGGCAGCCCAGGCAGCTCCTGCAAATGACTTTCTGGAACAGAGCAAATAGCGATGCCAGTGTGCAGAGTGAACACTGTGGGGCAAACAATAAACTTCAGAGAAACTCCAGCATTGGGCTCTCGAGGACGATCAAACTGATGATTCTTGCAAAGGTTCACATATTACTGATTCACTGATGCTACTGTGTTAGGTTTGCTGTGGTAAAAATCAGCACCAGGAGCATGTGAGGCAGCCGGGAGCCTCACTGACGCCTCAGCAGTGCCCCCTTTTGATCAAAGCTATGAAGTGCTTCTCCTCGTTCAGAAAACACAGTGGGCTCTTCGGTGAATCTCAACAGAACATAGACTTTGACCAAATGTTTGCGTTCAAAAGAAAAACAAAGACAGATATCCTCATTTCACTGGCTTTCTGTACATCCTAGCGAGGAAATATCTCTCAGCCGAGTCCTTTCTGCTGGCGTTTGGCTTTAAAGTCCGAACACTCCCAAACACACTCAGGAGCTTGTCTTGAAGTTTCTGAGCGAGGATCCCGTCCCAGTATTTACAAAGCAGAGAGCCCCCCGGCTGGAGGATCTTCTCAGCCAAGTCTGTCAGAGACAAACACATCATGATGAGTCTCTCCTGGTCCATCTCTCGGAAACCACTGGCGTTTGGCGCCATGTCGCTCAGGATGATGTGAGCTCGGCCCCTGGGGAGCAGCTCCTGCAGCTTGCTGTGTGTGGAGGGCTCTGTGACATCGTGACTGGACAGGAAGTGGGCACCGTCCAGAGAAGGTATGTTGAGCAGGTCAATACCGATAACGGTACCAGGAGGTAACTCTGGATCTAGGATGAAATCAAATATTTACAAATCAGATTTTTTTTTTTTAACGTGTTTGTGTTTCAATTCCACTGTGTTGATATATGACAGCAGAGCCATCAGTGTGGTTACAGGTACTGGAAATAAACTAAAAGACACTGAAAACTGTCAGTGAGACTCAATTCTTTCAATTTCTGCACATCAATGATCAAAGCTCGTCTGTTTACATATGCTGCAGATTTAAATCATCCAAAAACATCCAATAGTTATTTAATTCTAAAGAGATTATACCGATACAACTTTAAGGAAACAAGAGGACTGATAATCAAATATTAATTTCAATGCTATAATGAAAAAAATCTGAAACCAAATACACCACGGAAACACAAATACAAAAACTAAATCAGTAGGCTTTCAATTTAAAAGAACCATTTACAAGAGACATGATTTATTTCACCCAGGCGGAAAATGCAACACAGAGAGAAAACTTGGCACCATCTACAAAACAATTGCATTATGACAGGTACTCGGAGGCTGTAACTCTAAATGAAATCTATGAAACAAAAACAGTTTCTTCCCGGCTGCTGCTGGCCTCATCAATAAGGCCTGGGACCCTTTAACCGAACTGATGTCCCTGCCTGTGACTGTGACACTCTACAAATAATATTAACGGCACATTCATCACATCCCTCCCGCTTATAGTATATTTTTTATTTGCCTATAGTATTTCCTTGTATTTTTAATTTTCTATGTATATAAAACTGCACAAACACACCACAGAAAATCACATATAGTGTAAACCCACTTGGCAATAAATCCAAATCTGATCTACTACAACATTGATTTGTTTTGAATGATCCATACAAGGTCAGTAAATAATCACACTTGGTTTATTCAACTGTCTTGTTCAGAGACTAATCCATCAGTTACCCGCAGAACAGTTTTATAACTTCAAGATTAAACTGACACACAACATCACATGTACAAATTACTTAAACATTTTAAACTGCTGAAATATCACTGAACCCAGACTTTTAATAAATTCTATGGAACATATATGTATGATGATGATACAAATATGATTATAGCAGGGTGAATAGATATGAATGTAAACAAACAAAATCCATACAAAATAAAGAACTGTTATTCACACTGAGGTGCTGAATTAAAAATATAATTGTTTCCCATAATTTTTCGGGTCTTACAGTAACTTAGGCTTTTATCTTAGTCGATTAATAAATGCAGGACAGAGTAATTATTTGATGTTCTTGATATTCTGCCAAGTACTTCCTCCAGGATTGTTTATTTCCAACTCGTGTAACCGCAGCCAGTAAACCGTCTTGCCTTTTCTTATTTTAAATCTAAAGCATTTCAGGAATTGTGAAATTTTGATAAAAGATATGTACACAAATTAGGAATGGAAGAGAATACACCAAAACAAGGCAAGACCAATTAGATCCACACCGAATAAAAAACGACCAAGATGAATACGTGAGTAAACAACAGGTTTCCAGCGCTTAATCATGAAATCATGTCTGGTGTGGATCCCTGAACATCTCCCCGGCTGCCCCCTCACCTGTCCCGGCTGAGTTGACCCTCTGGACGACCACCTGGCTCCAGGCTCCGGGCGCAGCCCCGCAGTCCACCACGCTGTCTCCGGGATGCAGCAGCCGGAACTTGTCGTCGATCTCCAGCAGCTTGAAGGCGCTTCTGCAGCGGAAGTTCAGCTTGTGCGAGGCTTTGACGTACGGGTCTTTGAGCTGCCGGGTCATCCAGCGCTGCTCGGCCGCACTTCTTCCTTTCTGCTGCTTCATGAGCCGCAGACTCGAGTGGAAACTTCTCCTCAGCAGACACACGCTCCACATTGTTGTGACCGGGAGAGGTCATGTGGACCGCGGCGCCCCAGTGCGCATGCGTGCAGCTACCACTCGCCCATTGGTCGATAGGAAAGATGTGTGTGCTACCTATAAAGTCACTGTGCTACAATACGATGGTAAAAACAGTTCCTACCTGTTTGCTTGCCTATTGTCATAAAGTCCCATGCATGACTTTTTCTACTGGATTAATCTTAAAAGAAGAAATAAAGATCAAATTCTTCATGACGTTTATCTACTTTTCTTTAATACCCTGCATAAAAGTTAGGGTATTTACCCCACTCTTATGATATTGATCTCAATCTTAATTGGGGCCTTTTTTTATTTAGTTGTGTTTATAGAAAGGCTTTATAACATATACAATGATTATGTGTCCTATCTCTTTGAACAGTACTGCTGTACAATGTCAATTCCTTCAATGGAAATTAGCAACATAGTATAAATTCCTGTCCTATTTTCCTGTGTGTTGCTACTTTTAAGGCCATAAAATTGATGGTAAATATAATGAAAAAGATTCTTTATAAAAATGAATATCATTGTTGTTGTTGTTTTTTATTGTAATTAACGTTTATGATAGTTAAAGACGAAGAAGAAGAAGAAGAAGAAGAAGAAGAAGAAGAAGAAGAAGAAGAAGAAGAAGAAGAAGAAGAAGAAGAATCACGTCTTGAATCATTTTCAATCAACAGATGTGTAAAGTGAGTTTATATTGGTGCTTTGAGTGGAGTTACAGGTCGGTACGTTACCCGCCGCAGTTTCTACTCGAACATATCTCACGGTGACACACTGACCTGATCTCTAAAACATAGGATGGTCCTCCCTCCCATAGATATCATATATAAACACTTATATAGTCTATGCTCCCTCCCACAGCCTGACGTCGCTAGACCGATCCACGTTCTGACGTAGCATTGCGTCATGTGAGGACGTTCGTGGGGCGGCACCACGGGGCTGAACCATAGGGGCTGAACGCGGGACTCGTGCTACTCGTGCAACGTGAACTGATGTAAGACAACTTCTACTCTCATAGAAACATTTATTCTGTGTTTGTTCTACGCGTTTCTTCCATTGACACCACGCAGCCCGGTACGTTAAAGTCGTTCGGCCTTCAGCTTACGTTGCGTAAAGTTGTATTCACGTTGTGTTTACGTTCCCCCCCTCAGACACGTGGTAGGATGTCGAGCCCCAAGCTGTTGACCCTGGTGCTGGTGGTGCAGCCCGGCCGGGTGCTGCTGGGCATGAAGAAGAGGGGCTTCGGGGTCGGGAAGTGGAACGGCTTTGGGGGCAAAGTTCAGCCCGGAGAGAGCATCGAAGAGGCCGCTAGGAGGTACACGCCCCCCGGAATGAATCTGCATATGGGAAGTGATCTGAAGATGTCACAGCAGAGGAGACTGCCACCAGGGGGATTGTTTGGGAAACACTGAGGGTTGTCAGTGTGATGAACATGAACTAGGATAAAGGGATAGTTCACCCAAATATGAAAATCCACTCATTATCAGTGGTGTATAAAGTATTTGAAAGCCATACTTTCAAATACATAATAGAAAATGACTAGAGTAAAAGTCTTAAAGTAGCTCATATTAAATAAGTATCAAAAGTATCTAGTGTTGAAATGTACTGAAGTATCACAAGTACAAGTACCAAAATTAAAAATGCTAAATGCTTTTTAGAGTAGGCCTATAGCTACAGAGAAAAAACCCAAAATTTTTCTCTTCAGGATTTATTTCAACTGACTGAAAAATTATAACAACAATATGCATATAATTAATAATGCATATAATTTAAAACCTCCGCTGCTCAGGTAACGAGCCAGTTTTTAGAATATAAGAAGTAGAAAGTACAGAAATTTGTGTTCAAATGTAGCGAGTTAAAGCAAAAAGTAGTCAGGAAAATACTCAAGTAAAGTACAGATATGTGAAAAATTGACTTAAGTACAGTAACAAAGTATTTCTACTTCGCTACTTCCCACCACTGCTCATTATCTACTCACCAGGATGCAGATGGAGTGTGTGGGGTGAAGTGTTCTGAGTCCACAAAACTCTTTTTGGAGTTTCAGGGGTAAACAGCGTTACAGCCAAATCCCAATACAATTGAAGTAAATAGTAACCACATCTTTAATGTTAACAAGCAAGAATTGGTCACCAGTTACTTCAATCGTACTGGATTTGGCTGCAGCGCTGTTTACAGGTGAATTTTCCTTTTTGGGTGAACTGTCCTTTTAAGTAGAAGAGGTGGGAGGGTGAGAGCTGGAACGATCCGACACTTATTAATTTGATTGGTCACAAATGATTATAATAGCAGCTGACTTTATTATAAATTAAATGTTCGAATCATTTTTCATGCAAAATTAGTGATGAAAGTCAAGCTGTTATCTGATTCTAGCTAATTAAATGAGAGGATTTCATGCTTGCTTATGTCCTATGTCTCATTTTAAACTGAATATTAGGGAAGTTTGGGAATTTTTGTTCAAACAAAGCAAGACATCTCCTTAGACCTCATTGTATTGATGACATTTTTCAGTTATGGTTCATAGACCGAACTTTTGATTTATAAATCAAACATAAAACAATCAGCAGATTAACCGACAATGACAGTAATCCTTCATCTGACCGTTTGGTGTAATGCAGGAAGAGACAGACATTAACACCCACTAAATATATATTATTTTTATATTTTAACATCTTTCATAATCTCGTTTATATCATGCCCATTTTCTTTTTCCTATTTGCCTGTGTTTTTATTGCTGCTGTAATTCACCAAATGTCCTCATTGTGGGACTAATAAAGAATTAAGAAAACAAGGAACAAGAGCAATAGAAAATGTCCTCCTAAAATTGAAAAACGGAAACTGAAAAAAACTAATATTTAAGTTTTCCTCTGGCCTGTAAAATCTCTTGAAGGAAATATAATTAATTTCATAATCTGTTTTTATGCATTATTATAAAATTATACAAGAAAAAAAAATTGAAATCAAGAACTGTGTATTTTTATGTTCCACCAGAGTTGAGTATAGTAAGTGGAAAGTTGAAAAAAGTTGATGTACTTTCTTTCAATGTGTTGTCAATCATCAGCAGGAA